>NC_072037.1:2524749-2824749 GCF_027791375.1 Indicator indicator
CCCTTGTGCAGAGTGAAGTGGATTCTGGCTGCTTCCTCCAAAGACACTGGTGCTGGGGGATTTCCTGACGACTGAGATGTGTGAAAGCCTTGCCCCAGAGCTCAGTGTAGTGTGTGAAATCTTCAGCAGGGAGCAGGTGAGGCGAGGTGTCTGGGAGCCCACACGCTGCACTTTGCTGCCTCCCCACCAGAGTGCCTGCCCCTGCCGGTCCTGGGCGCAACTAGGAGGCACTCAATGCAGTGTTGCTTTCCTGCTTAGAAATAAGGCTCTTCTAGCATGGAAGGTTTCAAGTGCCTGTTCCTGGAGAGGGTGAGCTGGCTCCAGGCTCGTGCTTGGGAGCTGCAGCAGCACTAAATCATTTGGAGGTGTCTCAGCATATTCTAGGTGCTGACTTCTGAGTTCCATGCCCGGAGCGAAGCGGAGCAGCGGGGCCTGAGTGCAGTTTGTTTGTCGCCTGTGCTCTTGTGTCCTCTCCCTCTATGTGGGCTCCAGCCTTCACACCAGAACTGGTGTTCCAGGATTGCTGAGAAGTCCTCAACTCACTGCTTTAGTCCTTCTCAGGGCCTTGGAGGCAGAGGCTTGCTCAGGACGCTTGGGTCTGGCAGAATTGTCTGAGCTGAATCCTCTCAGTGTGTGCTGGGGGTGTCCAACCTGAAACAGCCTTTTCCTGGGTGAGCTGACTTGGTGAGTGGTCCTCTCTGATGGTGGGGAGCAAGTGCTGGGGAGTTCATGGCCAGGAGAATCTCTTGAGTCCCAGAAGGAGATGCAGGAAAATCACCTCCTCTCCTGAGCATCTGCATTGCATCTGCAGGGCTGACTGTTGCTGGGAGGACCAGGAGAGCTGGGGCAGGCTGTGTTGTGGGTGGCAGCAAGGATCTGCCAAAACGAGCATCAGCCAGCAGGACTTGTTCTAGCCCTAACTCCTGGAGAAGTGTATCTGAGAGTCTCAGAAGAAAATGAGTGTGACTCAGTCCCGCAGCAGAGCCGGGCCCACAGGAGCCCTTGCTCTCTGGCATTACAGTAAGCTTGTTAAGCGTGAATTTCCAGAAGTCTTTGAAGCCTTTATTTAGAAAGAGCCTGAAAAGGGAGTAGGCTCTGGTGAATCGAGCTCTTTGTGGTAAGCAGAGCAACCTGATCAGTGGCTGTTTATCTGCCTGCAGTGGCTCTCGCACCCAGCGTGGAGGGCGATGCTCCTGCGGCGGGGAACAACGGAAGGGCTGTCTGTGGGGGAGAGCTCGTGGAACCTGCTCTGGGGTGTGGGAAGAAAGCAGAGCTGGCAGTGGTCACAAGCAGAGGTGTGTTCCCAGCACATCAGAGAGCTCAGCCTCCCTGGCTGCTCTTGTGCTGGGTGAATCGCCAGCTTGCTCTGCCAGCCTGGTGGGAGAAGGTGCCTGGCTGTGCGCTTCATGGGAAAGCACAATGGAGTTTGTTAAGGAGTTCAAAGAGGCAGTTTGTTACAGCATGGATCTGACTGCTCTTAAAGCACCCAGCAAATGCCTCCTGAGACCTGTGGTGGGGTTGTGGTGGGGTTTCTTGCCCAGTTCTTCCTTCTTTTAGACAACCAAGTGAAGTGTACGGGAATATCCTAACTGCTTTGCCTAAAGTAGTGCTAAGTGCTGGGTGGAAACCTATTTCAGTCTGGGTGAGCTATAAAAAAAGAGGTTCCTCTCTTCTGTGTCAGTGCTGCACAGCCTGAGGAAGGGTGGCTGTGGTCCCTGGCTGGCTGAAGTGTTGAGTGCTGGCAGTTCCTGGCATCCCTCAGCATTCCTAATAGCTGGGGTGAGCTGCTGGCCCTGCTCCACTTGTCTGGCTGCACGTTGGGCATCTGGGGCTTGCATTCCCCTCCCACAGGGCTCTTCTAGGGGCCAAACGTGTGTCTGTGTAGCCTGGTTCTACTTTGAAGAGTGTAGCTTTCTTAAATGCAGGTTGTCCCATGCTCACAAAGGAGGTTTGAATTGCCCAGGTCCCCTGAGAAGGATGACAGTACATTTGGATTGTGAGTAAAACTCTCCTAGTCCTCCCTAAGATCCTACATATGAGATGTTTCTGGACCAAGCTGGCAACATCTGCTGCTCAGACGTGCCCATGCTGGCAGGCAGGACCCCACAGAGCTGGTGGAACTGCCCTGGGCAGTGGGGTGAGGGAGGGACAGGAGCTGGACTGTAGCAAGATGTGTTGAGCCCTGGACAGAAAGGAGGATGAGGAGGAAGCAGTGACAGAGGTTGTGTTACTTGCTGGGATCTGCTGGGTAAGAAGCTGAGCTGCTCTTAGCCAAGGTGTGACTCCTGCTGCAAGCCCTGCATGAAGCTTGGTCCCATCCATCTGTAAGATCACAGCTGGCTCTCATGGATGGGGTGACCAGAAGTGAGTCTCAAGCGTAGCTCTCAAGGAGAACAGGCATGCTGATCTCCACAGAGGACAGAGCTTCCCCCTCTCCATTGCTGTCCAGAGAAGCAGAAAGGAAAGAAGTTTCTTGAGACTGAAAGTTGGCTTCCCTTGGCAGAGGAGTTGAAGATGGACCTGAAACACTGCCACTATCTCCTCCAGCCTTCTGCTCCTCTGCAGCCTCTCTGCATTTCCCCTCAGATACTCGAGGGATGGATGTTAGAGAGGAGGCTGTGAATGCTGGCAGTGTGGCTGAGGTGGGTGGCTGGCATGGAGATACTGGTAGTGAGCTGAGAGCTGCCTCTCCTTGCCAATGTTGCCTCAGTGCCTCCTGTCTGATCTGGCTCTTCCTGGCACTTGAGGATGTCTGCATCTGCCATTCTGGCTTGGGAGGGAGAGGCTGAGCCCTCAGCTGGTTACGGTGGTGCACAGTTGCTCGTCTTAGGTGAGGACCTGAGGGCTGGCATTGCCAACCCCTGACTGTGTGTGGCCGCAGGCTCTGTGGTGCAGCTCTGCTGGGCTGTGCCACCTCGTTAGGATGGGATAAGAGTCTGGGCTCCCAGAACTGGCTGAGGTACCACTTTCTCCTTTCCGTTTTCTTCCATTGCCACCATGGAGGGATATTGCCTGTCTGAGGCCCAGCCTGGGCTGCAGCATTTCATAGATTCACAGAATGGTTTGGGTTGGAAGGGACCTTGAAGATCATCCAGGTCCAAGCCCCCTGCCGTGGGCAGGGACACCTCCCACTATCCCAGGTTGCTCAAGGACTCATCCAACCTGGCCTGAACAGCCCAGGGAGTGAGTGTCCACAACCTCCGTGGGCAGCCTGTGCCAGTGTCTCACCACTCTCACTGTAAAGGATTTCTTTGTAATCTTGAGCCTAAATCTCCCCTTTTCCAGCTTCAATCCACTCTCTCTCCTCCTGGCACCATAAGCTCTCCTGCAGCCCCCTCAGGTACTGGCAGGCTGCTCTAAGGCCTCCCTGGAGCCCTCTCTTCTCCAGGCTGAACAGCCCCAACTCTCCCAGCCTGTTAGTAAGGAGCTGCGTGTGCCTTTGGCACAGGACTGGCAGATCCAAGGCACAGAGTGTGGCACGTGCTGGTGCCCCTCCTGCAGCCCGTGGGGCCTCGTTTGCTGCCGAGTTTTCCGCCGGCAGCCGTGCGCAGAGCCAGGCTTGTTAAACGTGCTCAGCCGGGGGCTGCCTTCCAGATGTTGGAGATGACCCTCTCCCTCTGAGGGCAGCCAGCAGGCTGATAGAGCACTGCCATGCTATAAATAAACCTGTCAGCTCCACCAGGGAGAGAAAAGCCTTCCGTTTGAACAGGAGCATGTTCTGCCAGCAGCCCGGGAGTTGGCTTTCTTCCCTTGGGTTGTTAGGTTGACCCCTGATTTTGGAGAGTGTGATGGTTTGAAACTGTCTTTTTAATTTCTGCTTGCAAAGTTCAGAACAGAGAAAGTGAAAGAGTGCTAATAAGTCACTATTGGGTGTAAGAAAGCAAAATACTGACTGTTCTAAACACTTCCATTGGATAGATAGAAATGTTTAAGAACTATTACCCAAAACAAAGTAGGCACTCTGCACATTCTGCGTTCGGCAGTGGGGGCAGTTGCTGGGCTGTCTGGCTGCTGTTTCTTCTTCTCTTCTGGCTGAAGATAACACACTGACCTTGGCAGCTAAGTTAACAACTTTCTGCTTAACTAACTCTGCTTCTCTGTCCAAGGGGGCTTGGGGGGGAAGCTCCTGGGAGAGAGAGGCCCCTTTGGGAAGGGTCTCCTTTGGGGGAAAGCAAAGGGAGCTTGATTGTGCTTTTCTGTTGATTGTATATATTTGTAAGTGTTGTGAATTTTGTATATTTGTACATATTTGTTGCATTTCATCATAGATTGTAGATTCTGATTTTTAATTTAGCTTTTTATTTGCTTCCAGACTGAGCTAGCCTGGTTATTGTCAGCGGGGGGGAATTTCAGCTCACACTGACACAGAGAGGAACTGGCAAAATGTAGGTTTTGCTCTGGCTCTCAACCTGATGTCAGAGAGTGCTTGCAATGGGGAGAGGATCAACCTGCCTGGAAAGGACTCAGGGAGGATTTGCTGCTCTGCTTTTCTACAGGCACATACCTGCCCAGGCTCCAGATGGAGGCTTCTGCAATTGAGGGGACATGCTCTGTGCCCACCCTAACTGCACAAATGTGACTCTCCCTGGGCTGGACACTTAATAATATAATGGCTAAAATAACCCAGAGAATAGTGGCTGTGGGTCACACTGCCCTTGCAGCAGAGCTGTCACTCCTGTGTTGTTACAAGAGGAGTTCTTCCAGGCTGTGTGGAGGAGCTGGCTCAGCCTTCCTGCAGCATGGGGTGAATCTGGGCTTTCTCCAGGTTGTGCAGAAGACCCAGCTGGGTCCTCTTGCCTTCACTTCACAGCCTTGTTGCTAATACAACCCTGCTGCTGCAGTCAGGGAGAACTGACACTTTGAGTCCTTAGGATGGGCTTTGCTGAGCTTGGGCTTGTAGGGCTCTGCCATCCTGGAAATCAGCTCATGGAAAGGTCAGGGACTGTCCCTTCCACTGCCATGAGTGATTGGGCTGATGCAGCCTCTTGCAGGGTGCAGAGGGCAAGTGCTGACCTGGGGAAGGAATGGCTGAGCAGCAGGTCCTGGTTCTGGAGGGCAACTGATGCTAAAGTCTGTGCCACTGCAGAGGGAGGAGGCTGTGGGGTGGCCCTGAGCCCCAGCTTGTGCGTGGCAGGAGCATCGCCTGCAGGCAGCAGGACAGGGACACAGAGAGGTCAGACTGCAGCAACTGTGAGCCTGTCTGCAGCCTCTGAGCATAGAGCTGCACTGGGTGTGAGTCGTGTGAGGGGCTGGCAGGCTGAGGGAGGTGCCATGTCCCCCTGGGTCATGGGGAGCAGCAGTCAACGCTTCCAGTTGCTGGAGGCTGCTGCTGGTGTGGGAGATGCTGCTCGGTGTGTCAGCTCCAGACAAGTCACCTCCCAGGGCCCAGCTACAGGCTTGGGTTCGAGTAGAGATGGAAAGCTTGATCTACTCTTCTAGACAGCTCATCTCCTTCCTGCCCATGTGCTGGGCTCTGTGGAAGGAAGAAGATAAATCCTCCCCAGACAATCCTGAACCTCGTGCCGAGACTACTGCTGCCTCCAGCATTCTGTGTAAGCTCTGCTCTTGCCTCGCTGGCTCGTGCAATGCCCCAGACTGTTTGTGTCTGCTGAACTGACAGGATGGACCCAGCAGGCTGGGCACAACTGAGCATTAATCAGGAGCTGTTGGTTTAATTAGCAGTGTCTCAGTATATCTGTGCATGAGGGCTGGGTGCTGAGGGAGCAGCTTGTGAGCTTGCAGCCTCCCTGCTTAGAGGACATCAGCCCTTTGTGCCTGAGGTTGTACTGGGGTGTTTCTGTGTAAAGACCATGAGTACAAAGGCTTCATCTTGCCCTTCTTTGGTATCTCAGCTTCCTTGGTGTCCACTCTTCACTAAGCTTTCCTCCACAAACTGGTTGAGAGTAGCTTGCTCTGTCTGTGGGTCTTGCTGTCTCTCAGACTTTCCATTTCCCCAGCACCACCTGATCTGCTTCGTGGGCAGTGTGGGTAACCCCAAACTCATCATCCAGATCCAGGGCAGGGGCTTTACAGGGCCAGAAGATCTCAGGACATACCAAAACTGGTGATCTTTATTGAACCCAGAGGTTTCACTCAGAGGTGGAGCTGTGGTGCTGTGTGTGGAGGTGGCCTCCTCCTGCTGCAGCTGCCCATTGCTCAGGCAAGGGCAGGTCCCCACTGCCATTGGCTGGGGAGTGATTTGGGCTCAGGGTGATCCATCATCCCCTTCTCCTGGGGCTCCTTCTGGCCCCTGGGGCATGCAGGGGCAGGTAGAGGGGATGGCATCTCATTCCCAGCTGGTGGGGTGCTCTGGGTCCCTGCAGCTCTGGGCATGCAGACAACAAGCTTGAGGGAGTCTCATTAAAATGTGGTGACAGCCTCTGCCACGGCTTGGGTGGAGGGGAGTGGGGAAAGGAGGCTGTGGCTTCCCATGCTTGGTTTCCATAAAATGAACACTTCTCTTGCTTGTCTCCCACAGCACTTTCTTCCCTTCCACTCCTCTGTTACCTGGATCCAAGTGTGCATGTGTTTTCCAAAGGGTTCCTCAGTCCTCAGGTACCCTCTGAGCCTGTTAGGAATCACAGAGTGGTTTGGGTTGGAAGGGATCTTAAAGTCCATCCAGTTCCAACCCCCTGCCATGGGCAGGGACACCTCCCACCAGCCCAGGTTGCTCAAGGCCTCACCCAACCTGGTCTTGAGCACCTCCAGGGAGGAAGCATCCACAACATCTGTGGGCATCCTGTTCCAGTGTCTCCCCACCCTCACTTTAAAGAATTTCTTCCTAATCTCCAGTCTCAATCTCCTCTTCCCCTCTTCCACATTCAATCCATTCGCTCTCATCTTGTCACTCTAAGCCCTTGTCAAAAGTCCCTCCCCAGCTTTTCTTGTAGCCCCCTTCAGACACTGGAAGGTAGGTGTGCCCCAGTCCCCTGTGCTGCATGTGGTCACTGCAGAGCCACAGGATAGCTTTGCCTTCTGTCTTGTCCCATGCACGCAGGGCTGGCCACCCCCTTCCCTGCAGCAGGGGCAGCTGGAGCCCCTGGGTCCAGCAGGCAGGGCAGAGCCATGGGCTGGCTCAAGGAGGCTTCATAGGTGCAGGTTCAGAGCTCGGTCCCCAGCTCTTTGGCCGGCCTTCTGCAGGAAGGGCATTGACAGGATGCTCTGTTTGTCCTGCATAAGCTGCTGCCAAATGCAACAGCCACCCCTCCCAGGCTTTCAGGGGGGTTGCATTAGATCTCCAGAGGTCCTTTCCAACCCTATCATTCTGTGATTCCCCTCCTGACCCCAACCAGCTGAGCCGTGAGCATCCCCTTCCCTCCACTGCTGTCTGTTGCCCCCACCCCACACAGATGGGTCTTGAAGCCAGGGGAGGTCTCCTGGGACTGGGGCCAGCCCTGCAGCTGGGAGCAGGGTGACTGGGGACTCTCTGCTTGCTCAGGACATGCCTGGATTTTGGAGGCAGTGTTATGGACATAGAGCCTGGTTGCTGGCAGAGGAGGGGGCTGTGTGTCCTCTGCTCTCCTCTCAACCAAGGAGAGCAACTCACAGGGCCACCAGAAAAATAATTTGAAGTTTATGGCTGCTCTCCTTAAGTCACCTTGGAAGAAGGCAGACGTGCCCAGCTCCTGGCATCTCTATTTTTGCTCTGTGCAGAGATGGATAGGGCTGAGCTGTCTGCTTGGATTTCCAGCACTTGGCACAGGCTGCAGTGCGTTGGCTGCCTGGGAGGCTGCCCACAGTCCCTGGGGGGCTGCAGGGGTGAAGGGCTCTTGTCTTCTGCCTGGCTTTGTGATTAATTTCTTCTCTGCTTGCTGCTCTTTGCCTCCCCCTTCCACTTTTATTTTTTTCCCCTTTTTTTCCTGTATTTATTCAAAGCAGCCTGAGTAAACAGGGAACTGGAGCATGGTAACTGGGGCCACTGGTAGCACTGGATTCCAGAGGCGTTTTTAATGGGTTTCCAATAATTGAACCTGGCCTGTTCTGATGTAGAAACTTTCCTTATTTGCTCTGTCTCCAGCTTGGCACAGAGATTTCCATGCAAAGGGTCAGACTGTGCATTTCACTTCCTGGCAGTCAGGCCAACAAGCTTTGCACATCAGGTGGCTCCAGTTGCAGCACTCCGATGGTCCCAGTTTGCCAGACCTGTCCTGTTGGTGCTGGTTTAAGCTGCAGCTGCCCCAGTGGCGTTCATCACCTGCACTGTGCCATACACCTCAGCTGGGCAAGTCCCCAGTACCATCCTCTGCCCGTGGGATGCTTGTGGAGGGGCTGACTTCATGGTTAGCTTCTCCAAAACCTGGTTAGAAATCAGATGGATGGTTTGACCTGTTGAACTGGGTGCCTCTGAAACCTCTTGAACAACCTGAGGTGAAGGGGAGCCCAGCAGCTGCCTGGCTTCCCTGCTCTGGCTGGGGGGATGAAACTGAGGGGGTTCTTTGGTTGCCCTGGGCCTGTGGCCCCAGCATCACCCCTTCAGTGGAGGCCTGAGGATCTGCTGGCTCCTCCAGGGGCCGGGGATAGGAGATCCCCATATCCAGCCACAGCCCTGTTCTCAGCCACAGGGCAATGTGTCTGCTGCCATCCTGTTTCTTCCCAAAGGAGGTGTGGGGAGCTCGTGTTTCTGGAGTAGGTTGGAGAAGATGCTCCATAACAAATCCTCTGTCACCTGAACTGCTCTGAGCTTTGCCCTGGTGACTTGGTGTGCCTGGTAATGTTGTGCTGGCAGCTTGGGAGAGCCTGGAGGAACAGGGAGAGTTTCTTTATTGCTGTGAAATTGCCTTCAAGCTTTTTGGCTTAAAATGTTACTTTTTCTGCCCCTCCTGTTGCCATCACATACCTGGAATTGCAAGCTGAGGTGTGTGATGGTCAGGAATGTGGCAGAGAGAGCTACCCTCAGGACTGGGACCCCTGAGAGCCCTGGAGTTCCCTCCAGGAACTGTCCTACTCTGTAGGCACAGGCTGGCTGTGACCACCCCGGTTTGAGATGTCAGTGGTTAATTGAGAAGCCTCAGAACTCCTGTGCCTGTGATGGAGACCTCCTCAACCAGCTGCAGTGAGACTTGCAGCTGTGGTCTGACTTTGCCCCTGATGGTGGGCTGCAGGGCTTCCACCATCACAGCCCAGAGTGTCAGGCTGCAAACCTCTGGTTGCTGTGTCTGTGTGCCATGGGAAGGGAGATGGGCCACAACGGGTGTGTGCCTGAAGGTGCCACCCACCTGCCACAGCAGGAGCTGCCTCAGCTCTGCAATGCAGCAAGAGGCTTGAGTTAGACCAACAGGCCCTTGTCTGGGCATCACAACAGATGGTGGTGAGCTATAAACTGCTGTGCTGAAGGGAGGCTGAGGGGAGCCTGTTCAGGGGCTGCTGCTCCTGAGGGATGGGAATCTTCTGCAGTTCTTTGTTGGGCTTTGCTCACTTGCATCTCCCATATGAAAATGTCAGAGTGGAGTAGTTTGTCCATGTCAAATCAAGCCCAGACCCATCTGAATTTTACAGCTTCACAGACTGCATCAGGTTGGAAGGGACCCTCGAAGGTCATCCTGTCCAACCCCCCCGTAGTCAGTAGGGACACCTCCAACCAGATCAGGCTGCCCAGGGTCACATCAAGTCTGATCTTGAATGTCTCCAGGGATGGGGCCCTCAACCACATCCCTGGGCAACCTGTTCCAGTATTTCACCACCCTCATTGTGCAGAACTTCCTCCTGATGTCCAACCTCAATCTCCCCTATTCCAGTTTCAAACCATTGCCTCTCATCCTATCCCCACAGGCCCTTCTGAACAGTCCCTCCCCAGCCTTCCTGTAGATCCCCTTCAGATACTGAAATGCAGTTCTAAGGTCTCCCTGGAGCCTTCTCCAGGCTGCACAGCCCCAATTCTTTCAGCCTATCTTCATAGTGGAGGTGCTCCACAGGAGTGGGACAAGCTGGTTGTGAGCCCAGGGGCAGAGCAGTGTGTCTGAGGTGGGAGCATCCGAGCTGGTACCAATGTGTGGAGGATACCACCCTGCTGAAACCACTCCCTGTTCCTGATGCTGAAACCCTTATGTGGTTTTGGCTCTGCCATATGGCAAAAGAGAGGATTGGATGTCACCTGGTGGGAAGCAGGGGGGTTCCATGTGGTGGTTTGCTTCAGGAGGGGATCTGTGTCTGCTCAGACCAGGTGTGCTGTGGTATGGGCAGTTCCCATCACAGGCCATGCTCGCCTGTTCTCCCCCTGCCTTGGAGGTGCTGAGGCACATCACAAGACACACAGGAGCAGGCTGATGTGTTGGCCCTGCTCCTGGATTGATGGGTGGCTAATGAGAGTTGGCATCTGAAGATGTTTATCCTTTGTCCTTGAGTATAAAACTGCTTTGACTGCAATGGGCTCTGGTGTTCAAAGTCATGGTCAGGCTATGAATGTACAGCAGGAGATCTGTTGAAGGGAGGCTGCTCTCCATTGTGGGATTAGAGACCTCAAGCCCTGAAGTAAGGGGACTGGGGTAAGAACTACACATTCCTTCTGAATAGAGGGCTGGACTTGGCTGTATTATTTCCTCCCTGTCTTGAGTCAGTGTGGAGGACAAGGTCATACTTGCCAGGCAGGTGCTCTGGAGAGCTGTTCAAGGTGGTTGCAAGCAGCATCACTTGCAGCCCTTGATGTTTGGAGGTAGATGGGTGGAGGTGGTGAGGTCAGTGTGGCTGAGGAGGTTTGTGGAGCAGGGAGGGGGAGAGGTCTTAAGCCAAGGCAAATTGGCCACCTGCCTGCCAGGGAGATGCTTCCTATGAGACACAGCTTGAATAGAGGGAGCAGATGGGTGAAACAGGAGGAGTCTCTCTGGTAGCTCCTGCCAGCAGAGATACTCACCTGGCAGACCCAGTGAGGAGTTCTGTGGGATCCATTGAAGCTGTTGCAAAACCTGTTGAGAATTAGAACAGGAGATGTTCAGACTGGGACAACCCCAGGGGCCCGGTTTGTGCCACGACAGGTCTGTCTGCATCCTCCCTGCGTGGGGGTAGCAGCACAGCTCCTCTCCTGCTGTGCAGCAAGGCCAGTCTGTCATGTTTGTCTATCTCTGTGGCCCAGTGTTGACATCAAAGCTTGATTTCACGACAGGGATTGGCCAAGGCTAACTGGAAATGTCTTGTGAGTAGCTCATCTTGAAAGCCATGCTGCAGGGTGAGCTCTGGGGTGACTTTCCCAAGGCAAAGGCACAGACATAACTCAGATTGCTCTCCTTGTTTTGGGAGGGCTGGGTGTCATCTCAGGCGCTTCTAGACCTTGCTATGAGCCCTGTTTCTCTAGCAGGAGGAGGAAGCCTCTGGCTTGAAGTGGTGTCTGGCTGCTGAGAAGCAGTGATGGGAGGTCCTGATGCAGGCCAAGTGTTAATGGGCAAAGTGCTTCTGCTGCAATCCTTTGAAGTAGAGCTGCTCCCAGGGGCTGGGGATGTCCTGTGAGGGTGGTGGGCTGGGAACTTGAGCAGCAGCCAAGCTCATTCAGACTGCACTGGGGGGGCTCCAGCTCTCTGCTGCTGCTGCAGACAGGGCTGTGCACCCCTTCCAGCTGGCCAATGGACTCGGTGCTGAGTATGTTTCTCTTCCCAGGGATAGAGGGATGCTCAGTGGGCTGCTTGGCTCCTTGTGGGGTGGGGGACAGCAGAGCTCTCTGCCATTCATCCCTGTCTGACCAAGGTGTACAGGAGAGTGTCTCTGCTGTCAGCCCAAGTGTCGAGGCTGATCCACAGGTTGGGAGGGACAGTGCTTCATTTGGCAGGAAACTAGAGAAGGTTACCTCTCATGGAGCTGGAATCACTGCTGAGGGCTCTCACAGTGCAAGGAGGACAGCTCCAGGGCTTCAACATCTGGGGGAGCAGGGAGTGTGCAGAGAGGAAGGGGAACCCCTGCTTCCGAAATGAAAGCATGGCCTAACTCCTCTGCTCTGTTTCTCCATCCTCTGTGTGTGTTCGTGAGGCACTGCTCCTGCACAAAGCCCTGTGTGGTACCTGGAGCAAGGCTGCCCCTGGGGTTTGTGTGGTCCCAGTGCTCAGGCTGGGTGTTTTCTCTCAACAGCCATCAAGGTGAGCTGCGTGGGGTCCGGTGGGGTGTCTAACAAGATCAATGACACAGCGTGGACCGTGGAGGAGCAGTACTTCAACAGCACACTGTCCCTGGCAGACAAAGGTAAGATCCACAGAGATGAGGTGGAGACCTGGGATGCTGACATGGTTTGCAGAAGTGTGTCACCAAGGCTTCAGCATCTTCTCCATGCAAAATTCTCTTTCTCAGGCTGCTTTGGCCTGTGCACAGAGGAGAGGAGCCAATATTAGAGATTACAAGAGCTTAGAAGGAGCTGTGCACAGAGAGGCATCCTGAATAGCTGCAGAACTTGGCAGCCACCCCACTGCTTGCATATCCTCTGGCCCTGGTCTGCCTGAAACAGAGCTGCCAGCAGCAACTCTGCTGTTTCAAGGCCCTGTGGATTCACTCTGCTCCACTTCCTCTGTCTGTTGTCTCTGGTGGTGACAAAACACTGATCAAAGCTGGTCAGCTGCAGGTAGTTGCAGGCCAGGAGTAGTTTGAACTGAAAGAGATGTGGAAGTGTCAGTTGTCCTCCAAGAGAACGTCTGAGAGCAAGGCAGGAGCAGCCTGGGACAGTACCACCACACCCCTGCAAGCTGAGATGTCCAGAGATAGCAATGGGTTGTGTTCTCCTGTGGGTAAAGTGATACCAGCAGCCTCTGGGGAATCTGGGCTGGAATGAATGCTGCCTTTCTGTTGGTAAATAGGTCAGCCTCACCACAAATAATTCATGCTGGGCCCTGGCTCCTCAGGAAATCAAGCCGTGCCAGTGTTCACCTGCTGAAGGCAGTGGTTGTACTGGTGACTGTAGCAGGGCAGAAGCCCAGGGGAGCAGAAGCTCAGCCCTCTGAGCCTGTTTTATGTGATAACAGGAAATGGGTAAAACTGAAGTGGCAGTTTCTGCCAGCTCAGCAATTTTTCAAGCAGAGCTTTCAGCGTGGATGGGAGACTGACCTCATCCTTGCAGCAACTGGCGAGAGCTCTGCTTGCTCTCAGGCCCTGGAGAAGGGAGACAGCTGACTTGGCTCTCCCCTTGGCCTGGCTCAGAGCCCAGTTGGAGGTAAACTGCCCTCGAGGGCAAAGAGAAGGGCTCCTGCCTGGTTTTGGATGTGGTGCTGAGCACAGCCAGCAAGCACTGCTGTGAATGCTGGGGTAGCAAAATCCCAGAGGCTTTATGAGGTGCTGCAGGCCATTGAGCTTTGTGTCGGTGTGAGCTGAAATTCCCCCCGCACCAACAATAACCAGGCTAGCTCAGTCTAGAAGCAAATGAAAAGCTGTATTTACAAGCAGAGTCTAAAATCTACAATGAAATGCAATGAATATGTACAAATATACAAAATTCACAACATTCACAAATATATACAATCAACAGAAAAGCACAATCGATCTCCCTTTGCTTCCCCCCCAAGGGGACCCTTCCAAAGGGGCCTCTCTCTCCCAGGAGCTTCCCCCCCAGACCCCCCTGGACAGAGAAGCAGAGTTAGTTAAGCAGAAAGTTGTTAACTTAGCTGCCAAGGTCAGTGTGTTATCTTCAGCCAGAAGAGAAGAAGAAACAGCAGCCAGACAGCCCAGCAGCTGCCCCCACTGCCGAACGCAGAATGTGCAGAGTGCCTACTTTGTTTTGGGTAATAGTTCTTAAACATTTCTATCTATCCAATGGAAGTGTTTAGAACAATCGTTATTTTGCTTTCTTACACCCAATAGTGACTTATTTACATTCTTTCACTTTCTCTGTTCTGAACTTTGCAAGGAAAAATTAAAAAGACAGTTTCAAACCATCACAAGCTTAGATGAGTGGGGAGCTGGAGGCTGATTGTGGGGAGCTGGAGGCTGATTGTGAGCTTGTTGAGAGGTTTAAACCTGAAGCTGTGCTGAAAAATCATAGAATGGTTTGGGTTGGAAAAGACCTTAGAGATGTAGTTCCAAACCCCCTGCCATGTGCAAGGACACCTCCTGCTACACCAGGTTGCTCAAGGTCCTATCCAACATGGCTTTGAACACTTCCAGGCCTGGAGCCTCCACAGCTTCTCTGGGCAACCTATTCCAGTGCCTTACTACCTCCATGAGGAAAAATTTCTTCCTCATGTCTAATCTCAATCTTCCAGTTTGAAGCCGTTGCTCCTTGTCCTGTCACTACTTGCCTTTGTAGAAAACCCTTCCAAGTTCTGCTTATAATCATAGAATCATAGAATTGTTAGGGTTGGAAGGGACCTCAAGGATCATCTAGTTCCAACCCCTCTGCCATGGGCAGGGACAATAATATTTAATGATTCAAGGGAGAGCTGTGATATTGTATAATCATGGAATGCTTTAGGTTGGAAGAGATCTTTAAAGGCCATCTAGTCCAACCCCCTGCAGTCAGCAGGGACATCTTCAACTACAGCAGGTTGCTCAGAGCCCCAAAGAACCTGACCTGATTGATTCTGTCCTGGTAAAGCTGAGCAGTGGCAAAAGCCAACGAGGAAATGGGAGTGGGAAGAGGTGGGTGTGCTGGTTGTTGGTTTTGCAGCCCCTGGGGGGTTTGGATAGCTGCTTCAGCACTTGGTTCTTGTGAGGTGGCCTGTGGGAGCCATCCCCTTGCCAACTAGGACCAGTGTGAATTGGGAAGGATGGAAGGAAAATGCATGGATGGCTGCATGCTTTCATGACTGACATATCCCTTTTGAAAGCCTGAATTACGACGACAGCCAAAATGTGGTTCCCCAGCTCCTCAACTGTCAATGGAAACCCCCCCAGTCTTTTGGGTCTCAAATTTTTGGGGCCCAGGCAGTTTATCTGGCTCAGTGCAGTGCTGCTATCTGTGAACTGCCAGCATTGCAGACTCTGCCAGCCTGAGGCTTGAGCAGGTGCCCAGGGCTGGGGTGGCAGGGCTGGGCTGAAGTGCTCTGCACCGGAGCTGCTCATGGAGCTGGCAGCTGAAGTCTTCAGAGTTGTTACCACAGCTCCAGGCATATGAGGTGAAAAATGGCAGTTCCTGATTTGTCAGAGATGTAATCAATGGAAGATCTGTCCTGGAGGACTGTGGATCCTGTGCTCCAAAGCTGAGGTGCTGTAGTGTCATTGCTGTCCTGCCTGGCAAAGCCACACTGCACTTTCAGGGAAGAGCCTGGTCCCAGCTACCAGCAATCAGCCTGAGGCAGTGTGCCAGGTACTTACAGTCCATGGCCTCTGCTCTTCTGCTCTCCACCTCAGAGTGGACACAACCACTGAGAGCTCTCAGCTGCAGGGAAGTAGGGAGGGGGGTGGATGGTCCCTGTAGGTGGGATCCCAGCCAAGGGCAGCACCCATGGGGCATTTGCTTTTTGTGTGACTGAGGAGTTACCACCCTGGGCTTGCCATGTTTATCCCACACCCCTCTTCCCATGCTCTGAGGACACAGGGGAGTGAGTGATGGGACATGGGTGGCCAAGGGCAGTGTCAATGCTGCCTTTGGATCTGAGTTGTCCCCCAGAGCCAGCTCTGAACTTGTCCTCGCTGCTGCTGCACTGGCCCATGTGGGTATGGGAACAAAAGCCCTGGGGGCTAGCAGGGCTCCAGCCCACAGCCAGGGAAGTGAGATAACTGCTGTCACAGCCCTTAGTGTGACACTGATCCATGTCTGGGCCCATGGAGCAGGGGCAAGCCAGCCTGCTGCTCCGTGGCTCTGCCCCTGTCTGTCTGTCTGCTGGCAGCCTGGCAAAGGGAGTTGTGTGACAGGCTCAGCAGCAGGGCAGAGGCTTGGCACTGGCTCAGCCACAGGGTTTTAGGCTCCCCAGGAATAGCTCTCAGCTGCCCTTTTCCTGAACAGAGCATGGAGGAGCTCCAGCCAGATGGGCTGTCCCTCGGTGCCTGGCCTGCTCAGAGCAGAGCTGTCCCTCTCCCGTGGCTCTGACCAGGAATGTTTGGCAGGAATGGGCTGCTCTAGTATCTGGCACCAAGGCAGTTTGGGGTGCATTTGCCTCTGGGGTGGCAGAGGTGCCTCTCCACACAGGTCTGACACTGCTTGGGGCTAGAACCTGAGGCAATCTTGTGCTTTTGGGGCACTGGGCTCTCTGGGTGATGGCAGGAGCCCAGGGAGCAGGTCAGCTGATGGAGTTGGAAGCTTTCCCAAGCAAAGACCCCAAAGGAGCACAGGGCCAGCCCATGACTCCTTTGCTGGCCAGCACTGGCCATCCACTGGTGAAAAGCAGCAAGCACCACAGGAACAACAAGCAAAGGTTAGAGGTTCCACCAGTACAGGTGAGAGATTGACCTGCTGGGAAGCAGCTCTGTGGAGAAGGACCTGGGAGTGCTGGTGGGCAACAAGTTGCCCATGAGCCAGCAATGTGCCTTGGTGGGCAAGGCAAATGGTCTCCTGCAGTGCTGTAAGAAGAGTGTGGCTAGCAGGTTGAGGAAGGTTCTCCTCCCACTCTACTCTGCCATAGTGAGGCCACATGTGGAGTATTGTGTCAAATTCTGGGCTTCCCAGTTCAAGAGAAACATGGAAGTATTGGAGAGAGTCCAGCAGAGGCTCCAAGGATGCTGAGGGTCCTGGAGAACATCTCTGTGAGGAGGAAAGGCTGTGAAAGCCCTGGGGAAGAGCAGCCCCAGAGGGGATCTGATCAATGCCCAGCAGGAGCTCAAGGGTGGGGGGCATGAGAATGGGGCCAGACTCTTTCCAGTGGTGCCCAGGCACAGGACGAGGGGCAATGGGCACAAACTGGAACCCAGGAGGTTCCATCTGAACAGGTATGAAAACTTTTGGTGTGAGGGTGCTGGAGGCCTGGAGCAGGCTGCCCAGAGAGGCTGTGGAGTCTCCTTATGTGGAGAGCTTCCAACCCCCCTGGGCATTGTGATCCTGGGCAAGCTGCTGTGGGTGACCCTAATTTAGCAGGAGGGTTGGACTGAATGATGTCCAGAGGTCCTTTCCATCATGCTGGAATTCTGTGGTGCTGTGGCTGCAGACAAATGCTGTGGTGGCATAAGGGGCAGTCCTGCCATGTGTGTAAAAGCTCAGAGAACCCCCTGGGTGAATACCTGCTGATGCCTTCAGCTGAGGGCTGGCTGTGCCCCCCCTTCCTCCTCACACCCTGCAGAGCAAACAGCAGGAGGGAGGGGAGGGACTGTGGGAGGCTGTGGTTCAGGTGGATGGAGCTGCCTCTGCACTGCTGCAGGAGCATCTTACCCACCTCCCAGCAGCACTAATGGAGAATGGGAGGAGGAAGGGGAGGAATTTGCTTCTGCCTCAGTGGACTCTTGTGTTCCTGTGTTCCCCTCTTAGAGCAATGCTGTTACCTCTCCTTGAACCTGTGCCTTTAAACAAACCCCACACCAAGGGGGAACAGCATGTCCCTGCTGTACTTGGGGGTGGGCAGCAGCCAGGCTGTGCCCTGGGGCAAGGCTGGGGGGCAGGGTGATGATGCCAGGCACCATTCCCAGCACTCTTACAAAGGGCTCATCCAGCCTGATAGCATCACCTGGGGTTGAGAGGTGAAACCCAGGCATCCCCAGGGCTACCCAGCCAAGGTATCTCCATCTTGCCCACCCCTGGTGAGCAGCTCCAGTAGCAGCAACTGCTGGCACCCGTGGTGACCTGCAGGAAGACAAGCTCAGCCTGAAACCACCCCACCTCTCTCTGCCTTCCCACATCCTGAGCAGTAGCTGTAGAAAACAGCCAGCCAAGTGCTCTCTGAGGACACGTGGGGGGAGGGGAGAAGAGCTCTGCACAGCTACAGAGGCTTGGGTTGCTCTTTAAGCGTTGGGGAGTGATGCCAACCTACTGCACCCACACATCTTTGCATTGAGATGAGTGAGGGGGCAGCTCTGGAGCATCAGCTCTTGCTGGTATTAGACACTGGTGTGGATTTTTCTAAGGCTGTAGGTTGTATGAGAAAGGAGACAGGCCCTGAAATAACCCAGGTGCCTGCTTTGCTACGTAAGGCTCTTATTTAAGGCACTGGCCTCATCCTTCATTTCTCTTCTTGACCCCACTTGGAGCACATCTAGGGTGCAGAGGGCTCAGTCTTGCTGCTGGCGTAGCTCAGGTTGGTGGCTTTGCCTCAGAGGACCCTGGTTGTGTCTGTGCTGGTGTGGTGCTTGCCCCTGAGCAGGGCTGTGTCCATGCTCTGGGAGCCTCTTGCTGGGGCTGAGCAGGCACTGCAGGCAGCAGGGCCCCAGGAGCTGCTGGAGGGTTGTGCAGGGTCTGTGCTGTATCCCTGGCAGTAGCACACAGAGGAGAGGTTTCAGGAACTCAGGCTCTTTACAGAAGAGCTGCAGGGCAGTGCTGAGCTGCTCTGGAGCCCCTCACCTCCCTTCTTGGCTGGAGGACAAGGTGCTGCACCAGGGAGGTCACTGAGCCCGTGGTGGGCTCCACCAGAGAGGAGGCCAAGGCAGGATTTGCTTTTCCTACTTGGCCTGAGTTTGACTTGGACACTTGTTCCCTGGTGCTTATTTTCTTAGGTCCTCTTTTTGCAAAGGAGTGCAATAGGGGTGGGAAGAACTTTGCAGTGGAGGGAGGGTGTTGGGTTTCTCCAGGTGTCAGCAGTGCAGGAGATCAAGTGCCCCAGTTCCAGCCAGCACAGCACAGCACTGCTTGTACCCTCTGCTCTCAGACAGAGATGCCTCTCTTGATCCAATATAATGGAGTCATTCAGCTTGGCTGAGGCCTCCTGCTCCTCCCCTCCCTGCTGCAGCTCTGCCCTTGTTCACTGGGAGAGGAGCAGGTCCCAGAATCACAGAATGGTAGGGGTTGGAAGGGACCTATGGAGATCCTTGAGTCCAAACCCCTGCCAGAGCAGGGTCACCTAGGGCAGGTCACACAGGAAGGCATCCAGGCAGGAAATTCCTCCTTGTGTTTAGATGGAACTTCCTATGTTCAAGTTCATGCCCATTACCTCCTGTCCTGTCACTGGGGAGCACTGAGAAGAGTCTGGCCCCATCCTCCTGACAGCCACCCCTTAGATCTTTGTAAGCATTGATAAGATCTCCCCTCAGCCTCCTCCTCTTCAAGCTAAACAGCCCCAGTTCCATCATGTGCCCATACCCACAGGGGGCTGTGTTCCTTGGACACCTGGCTGCACACACAGCCCTGTGGATGGCTGCTGCAGGCACAGGTGGACTTTTGGGGGCTGGTTTGTTCCCTTTAAACCCTACCTGAGCTGAACCCTTACAGGGAGCTGGCTGTGATTTCCAGCTGACCTTACTTTTGGCAGCTTGTTAGTGAGCTGCGGGGAATTCCGGGCTGCTCCACACGCTTCCTCTGCTGGCAGGTTTTGTGCACAAAGAGCTAGAAAGGGGCAGCTGTGCAGCACCTCTTCCCTGGGGTGGTTCTCTGCCAGCCTGGCACAACACCTTCACAGCCAACAGTTGGCAGGGGGTGGTGATCCTGTTTCCAGATGAATTTTGAAAGCTTGGTGACCTGACTGAGGAGGCATTGAGAGACTTCCTAGGATCATAGAATGGTTTGGGTTAAAAGGGACCTTTAAAGGTCATTAGTCCACTCCTCTTGCAGCCAGCAGGGACATCTGCAACTAGAGGAGGTTGCTCAGAGCCTGTCAAGCTGACCTGGAATAGTTCCAGGGATAGGGCTTCTTCCACTTCTCTGGGCAACCTGGGCCAGGGTCTCACCACCCTCAGTGGCAAACATTTCATCCTTCTCTCTGGTCTGAATCTCCCTCTTTCAGTTTAAACCATCACCCCTTGTCCTGTCACAACAGGCCCTGCTCAAAAGGCTTGGGTCTCTTGTTCTATGCTCAGGAGTCCCTGTCAGTAGGAGGTAGCAAAGCAGTGAGTGGTGCTCCTGGGCAGGTGAGGGCAGGGGAGTGCCCATGGGCAGTGGTGAGCCGATAAGGATGTGCTGGGTCCAGCTTCTTTGCTGCCATGCTCAGGAGCAGTAACTGCAGGTTCAGACCAGGAAAACTACATGGAAGGAGCTACAATTGCCTTGGGTCACAACAGCTTCCTCAGCACTTCCCAGTTCTTGCCTCAATAGATCACTGTTAATCCTCAGAGGATTCTGCAGTGTTGCCATACTGCCAGGTCCTGCTAATTCATTGCAAATGTCACTGAAAAATGCTGACCCAGCTCTGTAAGTGGTGGAGCCTTTACCCTGGCCTCAGTGCTGGGCTTTGTGCTGTGTTTTCTTGTTCTCCCTGCACCTCCTGTGCTACGGAAAGGTTTATCTGGGCAGCAGTAACCTCATCAGAGCGCTGGAGGTTGTTCTGCTGCGTGTTTGCGTGCGTGCAAATCCAGTCTGAGCAAGGTGCTGTGCTGAGCAGGAGCTGGGGACCATGACCCCTCAGTGCCCTGTGCAGCTCTGCTCAGATGAAGGGCTGCTTACTGCTGGGAGAGATCCTGTCCATGCAAAGCCAGACTGAGCTCCTGTCCCTGCAAAGCCAGACTGAGCTCCTGTCCCAGCAAAGCCAAACTGAGCTCCTGTCCCAGCATGGCCAAACTGAGCTCCTGTCCCTGCAAAGCCAAACTGAGCTCCTGTCCCTGCAAAGCCAAACTGAGCTCCTGTCCCTGCAAAGCCAAACTGAGCTCCTGTCCCAGCATGGCCAAACTGAGCTCCTGTCCCAGCATGGCCAAACTGAGCTCCTGTCCCAGCATGGCCAAACTGAGCTCCTGTCCCTGCAAAGCCAAACTGAGCTCCTGTCCCTGCAAAGCCAGACTGAGCTCCTGTCCCTGCAAAGCCAGACTGAGCTCCTGTCCCAGCATGGCCAAACTGAGCTCCTGTCCCTGCAAAGCCAGACTGAGCTCCTGTCCCAGCAAAGCCAAACTGAGCTCCTGTCCCTGCAAAGCCAAACTGAGCTCCTGTCCCTGCAAAGCCAAACTGAGCTCCTGTCCCAGCATGGCCAAACTGAGCTCCTGTCCCTGCAAAGCCAAACTGAGCTCCTGTCCCTGCAAAGCCAAACTGAGCTCCTGTCCCTGCAAAGCCAAACTGAGCTCCTGTCCCTGCAAAGCCAAACTGAGCTCCTGTCCCAGCAAAGCCAAACTGAGCTCCTGTCCCAGCATGGCCAAACTGAGCTCCTGTCCCAGCATGGCCAAACTGAGCTCCTGTCCCTGCAAAGCCAAACTGAGCTCCTGTCCCTGCAAAGCCAGACTGAGCTCCTGTCCCAGCATGGCCAAACTGAGCTCCTGTCCCAGCAAAGCCAAACTGAGCTCCTGTCCTTGCAAAGCCAAACTGAGCTCCTGTCCCAGCAAAGCCAAACTGGGCTCCTGTCCCAGCAAAGCCAAACTGAGCTCCTGTCCCTGCAAAGCCAAACTGAGCTCCTGTCCCAGCAAAGCCAAACTGAGCTCCTGTCCCAGCAAAGCCAAACTGAGCTCCTGTCCCAGCAAAGCCAAACTGAGCTCCTGTCCCGCCGAGTCCGTCCCCTGGCAGGTCTGGCTGTGCATGCTGGCAGGTCTCTCCTCTACCCTTCTGCTGCTCCTCCTGAGGCACTGTGCCGGCAGCAGGCAGGGGTGGCAGGAGCACATGTGTCTGTTTACCCTCCTCTGTGGCTGTTTGTAATCCCCTCTATTAGCTTAATCCACCAGAGACTGAAGTGGAGTCCTCACGCTAAAGCTGCAGTGGCTCAGCATTGCCTGAAGTGCCCTGGCACAGACAAAATGAATGCTTCCCAGCTGATGTCTCTGTTACAGCCTCCTGTGAGCTAGAAGAGGTTGGCTTTTTTCTGTTGAATACTCAAGTTTTTGGGCTGCAGAAGTGGATAAGGAAGGCAGGGGTGAGCAGGGTGCTGGCTGTGGACTCCAGTGAGTTCCAGTTTGTTCAGTAGCTGGGGAACTGGGACTCTGTAGAATCATAGAATGGTTTGGGCTGGAAAATGTCTTTAAGATCATTAAGTCCAACAATAATTTAACTCTGCCATGGCTGCTGCTAAACCCATGTTCCTCAGCACCACATCTCTGCCTCTTTTCAACACCTCCAGGCATAGGGATTCAACCACCTCCCTGGGCAGCCTGTTCCAGTGTTTGAGAACCCTTTCAGTGAAAAAGTTTCTTCTAATGCCCAACCTAAGCCTTCCCTGGAGGAACTTGAGGCCACTTCCTCTCATGCTGTCACTTGTTACTTGGGAGAAGAGACCAACCCCTACCTGGCTCCAACCTCCTTTCAAGGAGTTCTAGAGAGCCAGAAGGTCTCCCCTCAGCCTCTTCTTCTCCAGGCTGAACACCCCCAGGTCCCTCAGCTGCCCCTCACCAGCCCTCTTCTCCAGACCCTTCCCCAGCTTTGTTGTCCTACTCTGGACCTGCTCCCACCCCTCTATGTCTTGTAGTAAGGGCTCCACAACTGAACCCAGTACTCAAGGTGTGACATGGTGTGGGCATGATCACCTCTCTGCTCCTGCTGGTCACACCTTTGCTGATCCAGGCCAGGACTGTGTTGGCCTTCTTGGCCACCTGAGCACACTGCTGGCTCATATTGAGCAGCTCTTGACCAAGAGCCTTTCTCTCCTGGGCAGCTTTCCAGCCACTCTGCCCCAAGCCTGAACCTTTCATGGTGGTGTTGTGACTCAAGTGCAGGGCCCAGCACTGTAGCCCAGTACAGAGGCAGAGCTCTGAGTTTCCTCACCCAAAAGTGGGAAACACAAACCTGCTGCTTTCCTGTCTTGTCTGGAGAGCCTCAGGAGAATACCTGAGCTGTGTGTCATTAGCACTGCTACCAGCCTAGCTCGGCAGCTTCAGAGGAGCTCACTTTCCCCAGGGGGGAGAGCAGGAGGGCTTTAGGCAGCAGGGAGACTACATTGCTCCAAGTGATGGCAGAAGAACCAGCAGGCCCCAGGTAGCTCTCTGTGCTACATGATTTGGCCAGCACAGTTAATGCATCACTTGTTAAGTAGCCCAAGAGGAGCTGCCATATGGCCCAGCCTGCTGTTCCTCTGCTAGGGGAACCAAAAAATGAGCACTCCAAAGGTGCAGCTTGTTCCTGCTCTAGTGTCCACGTGTGCAGCAGGAGGGAGCCCAGCCACTGCTCTGCTTGCAGGGTACAGGCTGGGAATGCTGGAGCCTGGGACAGGGCCCCCACTTTGACAGGTGGGGTTCAGGGACACCTTCCAGGCAGTTTGTTGTGGATACAGAGCAAAAAGCACCTCCCTTTTCAGTGGTGGAGGGAGAGATGCACAGAACATTCATCTGGTGTGCCCCAGCCTAGCTCTGGGTGAAGCCTGGTGAGGCAGAGAGGTGTGATGTTGCCTGGCCTGGCAGAGTGCTCAACCTCTGGGCTGCCTCTCCCAACCCACCAGAGTGTGTGATTTCACAGGGTGAGTAACAGAGCTTGTCTGAGCCTGTCGTGCTCCTGCATCACTGCCCAAGGCATCTCCCAGCCCTCTTCTGGCACCAGCTTGGAGGTTCTGACTTGATGGTGGTAGTCAGCTCCTGGAGAGACAGCTATGATGCCTCACGGCTTCCACCTCCCCAGGGAGGGAGATGCTGGCAATGGAGGAACCAACCATGGAGGAGAGGTTTGGCAGATGACCCTGTGGTGGCACTGGTGTGAACGTGCAGCCCTGGCAGATATGGTCCCACCAGTACAGAGTGGCCTATTTGCATGGGCCACTAACTGGGAAAGCTGCAGAACAGCCCTGGGAAGCCTAAGTGGGACACAGCAGGTAGGGCTCAGTGTGTGGTTGGTTCCTCCTGCACCCCATCCCTGCCCTGCTCTCACCCAGACAGAGGCTGCCAGAGGACCTTTCCCAGCCCTTGGCTGGCTACTGGCAGGGCAGGGTGTGGGCAGGCAGCTTCCCCTTGCCCTTGGATGGTGGCTTTGGAAGTCTTGTGACTTCCTCTGGCTTCTGGACAAGGGCTTGGCAGCACTGGCCAAGGAAGCTGCACTGCTCAGAAGAGTCCAAACCCTTTCAGCACCTGAGCTGTGGCTGAGTGAGCTTGGCTCTGACTGTGCAGGGAAGCCTTGCCTGGCCCTGGCCACACATCATAGAACAGTTTGGATTGGAAGGGACCTTTAAAGCTCATCCAGTTCCAACCCCCTGCCATGGGCAGGGACACCTCCCACCAGCCCAGGTTGCTCAAGGCCTCATCCAGTCTGGGCTTGAACACCTCCAGGGAGGGGGCAGCCACAACCTCCCTGGGCAACTTGTTCCAGTGTCTCCCCACCCTCACTCTAAAGAATTTCTTCCTCATCTCCAGGCTCAATCTCCCCTCTCCCAGCTCAAAGCCATTGTCCCTCATCCTGGCACTCCCAGCCCTTGTCCAAAGTCCCTCCCCAGCTCTCCTGGAGCCCCTTCAGGTACTGGGAGGCTGCTCTGAGGTCTCCCTGGAGCCTTCTCTTCTCCAGGCTGAACAGCCCCAATTCTCCCAGCCTGTCCCCACAGTGAAGGTTCTCCAGACTTCCTGGGGACCTGGATCAAGGTGTTTCTTTTCTGCATGAGTCTTCCCAGGCCTCTTCCACATCCACAGGCACAAGCAAACACCCTGCCCAAGTGTGGAGCAGAGGGGAGCAGCTGAGCTGTCAGCAGGAGATTCCATTTGCTCCCAAACAAATCTCCACTGCATCCAGGGAAATCTCCAAGGTCACTCCCCTTTGCACTGTAAGCTGACTCTTTCCCACCCTCAGCGTGTTGTTGCTGCTCTTGCTGTCTAGATTTGTTTTCTCACAGGCTGTCTGGGGCAGCAGCTCCTGTTCCCTTCAGGAATTTTTAGGGAGGATGCTTCCAAGGGCCGTGTGGGGGTGGCCAATCTCTGCTGGCTGGGCGCCTATCTAGAGGAAAGGCTGCTGCAGGTATGGCCCCACAGCAGAACCCTGCTAATCCAGCTGCCTCTGCTGCCTAATGACTTTCTCAGGGTATTTTTAGCCACATGTAAACTTCAGGAAAAGCTTTTCAGCAGCCGAGCACACTGTGGCCTTTGTTCTGGCCTCTGGGAGCGGGGAGGTGAGGGCTCGGGGCTTGCACAGCCCTTTCCCCTCACCCTGTGTCTCCAGCCAGCTCAGGAGCACTGCAGCCTGCTGCTGGGGCTGTCAGAGGCCCCCTGAGCCCTGCTGAACTCCAGCTGACCTGCTCTTGCCTCTGTACAGCCCACAGCTTGGTTTGTCAAAGCTTCTGGCTCAGGAGCAGCTGAGAGAGCAGCTCTCAGAAGGAGCTGCTGCTCCCAGGTACTGCACCTTCAGAGGAAGCTCTCTCACCGCTGCCTGCTGCCAACAGCAACCTCTGTGGCAAAATCAACTTGCAAGTGAAATGAGCACATTAGATGGCCTGGGTCTTTCCTTGGAAGCTCTCAGGGCTGGAGGAACAGGGGCAAAGAGTGGTTTCCCAAGGGCTTTGTGTCCCCCTTGCTGCTTGGGGATGCTGGAGCTGCACAGCAGATGCAGCTGGGCAGGCAGAACAGCTCTGCATTCTGTGCACGATGCTGCATCTCCCCTGCTAGGATCTGGGATCTGTCCAAGGCTTGTGTGTGGCTTGCAGGGACACATTGCCATGTCCTGCCCTCGTGCAGGATGGGTGAGCACTGCAAGTGTTCCTCAGGGGGAGCTGAGGTGGCTTTTATTGCTGTTTTCCGTGCACCTGGGTGTTGGTCACACAGTGCCCTGCCCATGCTCACAGGGAGGCAGGGACAAGGGAAATTGCAGGTTTTGCCATTGGAGCAGGACCAGTCAGTGTGTGGAAATGGGAGCCCAGCCTTTAGGAGCAGCATTGCCACCTGGAGAGTTTAAAAGCTGCTGCCAACTCCCTGCCCACTGTAATGGGGGATTCAACTCAAGAGAGCCCAGCACAGAGGCATGATCACTTCCCTACTCCCCCTGCTCACACTCTTGCTGATCCAGGCCACGATGCTGGCCCAGGCATGGTCAACCTGCTGGTAAACTCCCTGTCTATGGAGGATCTCATGGTTGGCATAAAGATGCCTCTCTCTCTTTAGGGGAAGGAGAATGTGGGTTGGAAGGAGCAGATCTGCAAACAAGAGCTACTGCTGATTGCCTGCAGCATCTCTCTGCTTAATGGAGTGGAGAATGGAGCTCGCTGCATTCTGTGGCTCACTGCTTAGTACAGGGCTGAGGTCTGGGCTCTCATGACTGTGAGCAAAGCAGTGCTGCAATGCCCTTGGTCCATGTGAGCTGTGACAGGGCACAACTTCAGTCTGAGGTAGCTGGGCTTGGCTATGATGAGCAGGAATGGCCTTTTCCAGCCCTCGTGGGCAGCTTGTTGTAGGCAAGAGCTGCAGGAGGGATTTGCAGCTAGGGTCACAGCAAGTCTGAGGCTGCTGTGAGCCAAGAGGTCTCAGGGTGCTTGTCTGACCTATCAGGATGGTCCACACTGACCTGTGAGCAGTCCTTGTCTGGTGATTTACTCAGAGGCTGGGCTGCCAGTATGAAAACTGGGCCACCAAGTCAGGCAGTGGCTCTGACAGCCAAGCCATGTCCTCTGCAAGGCGTGCTGGCCATGCTTCTTGCTGGGAGAGCACATTGCCTTGCTCTGTGCTGCTGTTGAGAGCAACCCTCAGGACCTCTGGTTTTCTGCAGGGACTTAAAAACCATGAACATGAAGTGCTTGCAGGGTCACTTCCAGCCCAGCCTTCTGTTGGTACACACAAGCTGGGCAGGGGCTTGATGACCTTACTAGCTTGTGCTGCCTGTAATAGAGAAGAGGGGCTTCTACTCTGTGGACTCTGTAAGCTATTCCTAAGGGTCCTAGAAAGGCTGTGAAGCTTCATGCTCCTAGACTTGAAAACACTCTCTGCATGTTCACTTGGGGCTCTGCAGGTCAGGCAGCAGGAAAGTCACCAGGCCTTTGTGGAAACCCAGTGCCCACTACCCTCTGGGATTCCCATCTCCCTTCCTTTCACATTGCTCCCTTTCCTTTTCAGACAGAACAAGTCATAGAATGGTTTGGACTGAAAGGGACCTTAAAGATCATCCAGTTCCAGCCCCCACCTTCCACTAGCCCAGGTTGTTCAAAGCCTTGAACACTTGCATAGAGGAGGCATCCACAACCACCCTGGGTAACCTGTTTCAGTGTCTCCCCACCCTCACTCTCAAGAATTTCTTCATCATCTCCACTCTCAATCTCCCCTTCAATCCATTCCCTCTCATCCTGGCACTCCCAGCCCTTGTCAAAAGTCCCTCCCCAGCTCTCCTGGAGCTCCTTCAGGTCCTGGAAGGCTGCTCTAAGTTCTCCTTGGAGCCTTCTCTTCTGCAGGCTGAACAGCCCCAACTCTCCCAGCCTGTTCCCACAGAGGAGGTTCTGCAGCCCTCTGATCATCTCTGTGGCCTCCTCTGGACCCTCTCCAGCAGCTCCAGGTCCTTCTTGTGCTGGGGGCACCAGAACTGGATGCAGTGCTGCAGGTGGGGTCTCAGCAGAGCAGAGCAGAGGGGGAGAGGTCCTCTTAGTGCAATGCAGAAGCAGCACTGGAGAGCTGATATACTCCAGTTGATTGATTCCCATTCCCCAAGTAAGGATAAAGGGTCCAAGATGGGCGTTGGATGGTGCCCAGGAACAGGCCCTGGGTTAGTCAGATCATTGCTATTAGGCAGTGTCTGCCCCATAACCAAGAGGCAGAGGCACTGCTGCATCTCAAGGCTTTGCCTTCAGGCAGCCTTTACCCCAGGAAAGGTGAAGCTGCTGCACAGCTCCGTGCCTGTCCCAGCTCCTCAGTTCCCCAGGCTGGCAGGCAGGGCCGTGCCTGGCTGTGGGCCTCCACCTGGTGACAGGAGCGGGGGTTGCATTTTAGCCTACATAAGCCGGGCTGGTTGGGGGGCCCCGGAGGGCAGTCACCAGGGAGACGTCCTGGGTGGGGCGCTGGGAAGCAGCAAGCCCTGACAAAGGCTGCAAACAGACATCTCCTGCCTTCCTCCTGCCTGCCTGTGCTGCCGGCTGCATTGTTTGGTCTGCCTTTGTGCTGCAGGCAGGATGCACAGGAGCTGGGGGGGCTTCAGCAAACTGGGAGGTGGCTGAGCAAGCAGGGGGGCAGCTTCTCCTAACCTGAAGGCAACACCAAGCCCAGCCTATTCTGCCTGGATGGCAGGGGTGTGTGTGGGGGTGGGGGGAGTGGGGGGGTGGGGTGGAATTTACCCTTCTCTTTTCCCACCTTCCCTCGTGGTGTAATCCACTTTTGCATTCCTGCCAGCTCTGCAGAGCCAGCATTGCCAAGGGGCAAGCTGTCTCCTCTGTCTTACATCAACAAAAGAGCCAAATTTGGAGTCTTTGTATCTCCATCAACAACCCTACCCTGCAGAATAAACACAGCATCATTCCAGAGGTACCCAGGCCTCCCAGGAAACCTCTCCTCCTTACACATGTTTAACAGATGTGGATAAACATCAGGAGTTTTCTTGTTGAGAGCAACTTTGGGATCCCACTCTGGGTCCAGTTCAGCCCTCATGCTGCCTTGGGAGGGGATCTGGAATCTGTGTGGGAGTGCCAGAGGGTGGATGGGGCTGACGGGTTGGAGTCTGTAGCAGTTTTAGCCATGTGCTGAGGCTTGGCTCTAGGCTGAGCCCTCAAGGCCACCACTGCAGAGTGGGATGTGCTTGAAGAAAACCAGTGTGGAGGTTTTAACATTATGGAGATCTTTTCCTCAGCTATAAGCAGCTGAGCTGAGGTCCCTTCTTGGGACCAGAGTGGGGATTTAGGGCCGAGAGGTGGACCTCTGGTTCCAGCTCCAGAACACTCCCCAGGCTGTGTGGAGCTTAGCATGTGGCTAAGGCTATGGCACCTTGATGCCCACCAGACCTCTTTACCACTCTTAACAGTGCCTGTGCTTTCTCACCTTTCCCTGACTGGCTGTGGCCTGCTTCAAAGGAGACAAACACACAGCATCCCTTCCCCATGCCCTGTGTCAGTAATCTGGGGCTAACCACTTGCTGTGGCACTGGGGTCCCTTAAACCCTGCCCCAAACTCCCTTACTTCCAGGGTATCTTAGCTAGAAGCAGTCACCGAGCACAGAGTCATCTCTGTCCCAAGGAGAGGCAGGTGGCAGCAGATGCTCCTGTTGAGTAAAGCACTGCTCTTTGGATCTGGAGTTGTCCAGTGGGCTGTAGGCAGCTGAAGAAGTTGTGTGTGGTTGGTGGCCTCTCTCTCCACATCACCTTCTCCAGATCATCACACAATTCCAAGGCAGTGGCCTCTCCCACTTACCTTCTACTCTTCTTTCCTGCAGGGGTCCTGACAGCTGGAGAGCACAACTTTCCCTTCCAGTTCCTGCTGCCAGGTATGATGCAGATAAATGGTTGAAGGCACTTCCATGGAAGCCTTGGCTCTTACAGACCCTCAAGCTGTGCTGCACAGGACTTGGGCTGGGTGGCAGAGGCAGGCTGGCATCTTGGCTGGAGGTGCTACAGGGAGCATAAGGTCAAGCACAGATAGCAGAAGAGCTTAGACAAGCAGTGGGTACCTTCAGCACTGATGCAGAGCCAGGTCTGATCTGTCACTGATGCCTCTCCAAGCATGACCCTGCAAGCTCTCTGGGTTGTGCAGGGGTCCTGGCCTGTGGCTGGCCAGAGAGAGGATCTCTGCTCTTGCACATCTGGTTGTGGAGGATGCCTCCTGTAAGGAGGTTGCAGCAAGGTCTCCAAGTGACCAATATGTCCACCCCCAGATGTTTCTGAGGGAATCTCCATGTGCTCTGTCTCTCAGGCACTTGCAGAACTCCTCAGGTGATGAGGAAAGCTGCTTAAAGGGACTGCACTTCTAGTTCAGAAACACTTGGCCTGACTCAGCCTTATGATCCTTCCCTTTCTTTCTTGACTCCAGCCTCTGCTCCTACATCATTTGAAGGCCCATTTGGCAAGGTCCTCCACCAGGTGAAAGCTGTGATAGACACACCTCGCTTCTCCAAGGACTACAAGTGCAACAAGATCTTCTATGTTCTCTGCCCTCTCAACCTGAATGACATCCCTGACATCGAGGTAAGCACAAGGAGCAGCATGGCTGGGAATTGCCAAGGCTTCAGCTCTTGTCCTTGTCCTGCTGCTTGCCTGGGGAATAACTGTGTGCTTGGACAACCCTCTGCTGCATGCCCTGAATGTGCAAGAGCAGGACAAGGACTCGGTCTGTCCTGCCTGGCCGTCAGTCCCTGCTCCAGGTGATTTCTGTCTCCTTGCAAGATTCAGGTGAATTTTCAGCATGTGGAGAGGTGTTGGCCAGTAGCACCAGGTGCTTGTAGAGACCTGGGATTGGGGAATTGGCTGTGAAGGGAAGAGTCACTCATGGGATAACAAACACTGGGGGTGGGATGGAGAAGTGAGACCTTGCTGACGTTAGCTTGTTTTGGATCTCTGAGTGTTTTCCTGGAGATTCTTGGTGTCTCCTGAGCCAACACCTGTGTCTCTCTGCTGTCCTGCAGCAGCCCAACACTATGTCAATCACCAAGAAGTTCAACTACAAGCTGGTGAAAAGTGGCAACATTATCCTGACAGCCACCTCGGATCTGAAGGGCTACATCGTGGGGCAAGCGATCCAGCTGCGCACCGACATAGAGAACAAGTCAGGCCGGGACACCGGGGCCGTGGTGGCCAGCCTGCTCCAGGTAGGCATCCACAAGGCTCATTCTTCACCTTCTGCTGGACCCTCACCCAGCTGAGGCCTCTGTGAAACTGGGACAGCTCTCACCAGTCTGCATCTCTGCTGCAGGGAGGAGGCCAGACCTCTGCCCAGCTCTGCTGTTCCCTTGCCCAGCTCTGCTGTTCCCTTGCCCAGCTCTGCTGTTCCCTTGCCCAGCTCTGCTGCTCCCTTGCCCAGCTCTGCTGCTCCCTTGCCCAGCTCTGCTGCTCCCTTGCCCAGCTCTGCTGCTCTCTTGCCCAGCTCTGCTGCTCCCTTGCCCAGCTCTGCTGCTCCCTTGCCCAGCTCTGCCTTGCTGTGGAAAGATGTGGTGGAATTTTGTTGCTTGAACCAGCTCAGTCTGTCACACAACGAGGGGAGTTTTGCTCTGTAATGTGCACGTTAGGCTTGGGCTGATCTGTTGGAGAGCAGCTCTGGGAAAAAGGAACTGGGAGTCCTGGTGGACAACAGGATGACCATGAGCCAGCAATGTGCCCTTGTGGTCAAAAGGCCAGTGGGATCCTGGGGTGTATCAAGAAGAGTGTGGCCAGCAGGCCAAGGGAGGTTGTCTTCCCCCTGCACTCTGCCCTGGTGAGGCTACATCTGGAGCAGTGTCCAGTCCTGGGCTCCCCAGTTCAAGGACAGGGACTTGCTGGAGATGGTGCAGGAAAAGGCTATGAAGACAGGGGACTGAAACATCTCTCTTATGAGGAAAGACTGAGAGACTTTGGGCTTTTTAGTCTGGAAAAGGATCATCAATGCTTATAAATCCTTCAAGGGTGGGTGCCAGGAGGATGGGACCAGTCTTTTTAAAGCGGTGTCCAGTGTCAGGACAAGAGGCAGCAAACACAAACTTGAACATAAGAAGTTCCATCTAAACATGAGGAGGAACTTCTTTAATTGAAGGGTGGTGGAGCCCTGGAACAGGCTGCCCAGAGAGGTGGTGGAGTCTCCATCTCTGGAAACATTCCAAACCCTCCTAGACGTATTCCTGTGTGACCTTCTCTAGGTGACCTTTCCTGAGCAGAGGGGTTGGACTGGATGATCAACAGAGATCCCTTCCAGCCCCTATCATTCTGTGATTCTGCATGTGACAAAGCAGTTGGGTGGTTTTGTGTCCTGGCTTATGTTTGGGGGGGACAGAAGCCCCTCTGCAGCCTGGCTGCTAGCTGCTGCTTTCTCCTGTCTGGACAGAAAGTGGCTTACAAATCCAAGCGCTGGATTTACGACCTGAGGACCATTGCTGAGGTGGAAGGCTCAGGAGTGAAAGCCTGGAAGCACGCAGAGTGGAAGGAGCAGATCCTCGTTCCAGCACTGCCCCAGTCCATTCTGCAGGGCTGTAGCCTCATCCATATTGACTACTACATCCAGGTGAGTACCTCAGTGCTCCTGGGGAGCTGCAGTGGGCCAGGCTGCAGCTTCTGTGCTGAGCTGAATTGCTGAGCTCCACAGCTGTGTGGCCCCTGGGTCAGGTGAACCTTCCCAGGGCAGTGTCTGATGAAGAGGATGCCACTGTGTTTTCTTCTCTTCCAGGTTTCCCTCAAGTCACCAGAGGTTTCTGTCACTCTGCCCATTTACATTGGTAACATTGCTGTGAACAGGGTCCCCCTGAGCCCATCCTGCTCTATCCAGCACATCCCCTCTGCAGTGGTCCCCAGTGCCCCCCCGGAGGAAGAGGAGGCTGCAAGTGGCTATCACCCAATGGACAATGTCTCGATCCCCACCAAAAGCCACTCCCAGCAGCAGCCATTCAGCTACGCCCCAGGACTGAGCTTCCAGGAGCTGAGGGGGGACTCGGAGCAGACAGGCTCCCCAAGCCACCCCACGCTCTGCCTGTCCACAGGAGCCACTGTCCCTTACTACGCAGAGGGGAACGTGGTGCCCGTCCCCACCGCCAGCTCCCTCATCCTGCCTCCGGAGTACAGCACCTGGGGCTACCCCTACGGTGAGCAGCCCATGGCCCAGGGCTGACCGGGCTGGGGGGTGGCTGGAAACATCTCCTACCACCAGAGTCTCTGCTGACTGTGAGCAGGGTGGGCATAGAGAGGTCAGCCTGCTGGGGGCTGATGTCAGAGGAGATCACAAGAAAACCGGGGAGGGACTTTTTGCAAGGGCTTGTAATGATAGGACAAGGGGGAATGGATTGAAGCTGGAAGAAGGGAGATTTGGACTGGAGGTTGAGAAGTTCTTGACAGTGAGGGTGATGAGACACTGGAACAGGTTGCCCAGGGAGGTTGTGGATGTCCCCTCCCTGGAGATGTTGAAGGCCAGGCTGGAAAAGGCCATGAGCAGCCTGGTCTAGTGGAAGATGTCTCTGCCCATGGCAGGAGGTTGGAACTAGATGATCTTTAAGGTCCCTTCCAACCCAAACCATTCTGTGCTTCTCTGAATCTATGAGACCATGAGACCTCTCTTCCTGCTTTAGTTTAAGAGAAGTCCTCTCTTAGAGCTGCAGAAGCCAGCTGTCTGCTCCCATGTCTGCAGCCATGCCTGGGCTGGTCCTGAGAGGATCTCCCTCTTCCTAAATGAGCTCACAGCCTCCCACTGCTAGAAAAAGTTTCTTGGCTTGTGATGAGGCTGGTGGGAGCAGAGCCAGGAAAATGATGTAACCAAAATCTTCTGTTTGACTTGGAGTGGGCCTGCAGCTGGTCTGAAAGCACAGGCTATGGGGGTGGGAACTGAGAGACTCCAGGGTGGAAGAGCTTGGGGAAATCCTAGCATGCTGGATTGGTGCAGCAGTGCTTGTCCCAGCAGCTGGACTGGTGCAGCAGTGCTTGTCCCAGCAGCTGGACTGGTGCAGCAGTGCTTGTCCCAGCAGCTGGATTGCTGCAGCAGTGCTTGTCCCAGCAGCTGGATTGGTGCAGCAGTGCTTGTCCCAGCAGCTGGACTGGTGCAGCAGTGCTTGTCCCAGCAGCTGGATTGCTGCAGCAGTGCTTGTCCCAGCAGCTGGACTGGTGTAGCAGTGCTTGTCCCAGCAGCTGGACTGGTGCAGCAGTGCTTGTCCCAGCAGCTGGACTGGTGCAGCAGTGCTTGTCCCAGCAGCTGGATTGCTGCAGCAGTGCTTGTCCCAGCAGCTGGATTGCTGCAGCAGTGCTTGTCCCAGCAGCTGGATTGCTGCAGCAGTGCTTGTCCCAGCAGCTGGATTGCTGCAGCAGTGTCTCTTAGCACTGAAGGGAGGAGACACCCTCTTTGTCCCTTCAGCCCTGGCTTGAGGCACATGGAGATCTGGAGTTGTTGGAGTACCTGAGGATGCTTGTGAAAGAAGGGGAGAAACTAAAGAGAGCTCTGAGTGCTGATTTTAACCCCTGGAGGTGTCAGGGCAGGGTGAGAGAGGCTGGTTCAAACTGTGTGTGCACACAGCAGGGCTTTTGTAGGGCCCTAGGGACAGAGGGCCTGAGGACAGCATCACAGAGGGGCAGGGCTTTGGAGGGACCTGTCTCAGGGGGATGGGGCCAGCCTTTTTTCAGTGGTGCCCAGTGACAGGACAAGGGGTAGTGGGCACAAACTGGAACATGGGAAGCTCCATCCAAACAAGAGGAGGTACTTCTTTAATTTAAGGGTGATGTTGCACTGGAGCAGGCTGCCCAGAGAGGTGGTGGAGTCTCCATCTCTGGAGTCATTCCCAACCCACCTGGATGTGTGACCTTCTCTAGGTGCATGACACATGTGCATGGTAGCTTTACTCTGCACCCAGGTACATCAGCTGGGCTGAAGGGCCTCTCCCAAACACCTTTCATAACTGCTCTTACTCTTTCTTTCCCTCACAGAGGCACCTCCCTCCTACGAGCAGAGCTGCAGCAGTGCCAACTCCAGCATCAGCAATGGCAATTAGCCCTTCCCAGCTTCGAGCCCCGCTGGCACTGCCCACCCCGGGCACCATGGTTCATCTGCCTGCTGCAAAGGCTGCTACAGCACAAGGTGGCTTCTTATCTCCCTGGCTGCTCCGTGGGGTCAGTGGCACAGCCCAGGATGGGCTTTTGAAGTCTCTTTCTAGGGAGGAGGGGAAAAGAAAACCCAAACAAACAGAGGAGCAGCCAGAGCAGCCTGTGTGTGCACGTGTAGGAGGGGTCTCCTGCTGCCTCACCCAGTGCTGGAGAGCTGGTTCTGCCCCCGGGGTGCCCTCTGCAGCAGCCTGTGTTTAAAGTACTGTAGCCAACACTAACTGCTTTCCTACCCAAGCACCTGTGATGCCTTATTTGAAACGCTCCTGGCTGGGCATGTCTCCACTCTAGGTGAGGGCTGGGCTCTGTGGACTTTCTCCCTTCTCTCTTTAGGGGCCATGTGCTCTCCAGAAATGGTTTTTGACGGCCTTTCTTCTCGTCCTCATAGGTCCTAAGGGTAGGTGAAGCAGGAGGTTTCTTGGAGTGAGCAGGTTCAGAAGGTCAGGGACTCTTCCAAAGCCAAAAGCACAAGCCCTGGCTGTCACTGTGCCCTGGGGTGACTGCCCAGCAGCCCTTGGTCCTCTCTCTGCATAAACTGAGAGGAGAGCAGGCTCTGGCAGCAGGGAGCTTGCCAGGGTGTTGCTCATCACCCTAGAAGCCCTGGTGAGCTGTGGAGAGAGAGCCTGCTGGTACCATGGGGTGCCCACCAGCCAGCTCCTAGCCTTTGTTACCAAAGGCAGCTTTTCACAAACCCCATGGGGACCCCGCTTCCTGCCAGACCACAGCACCCAGGATGAGCAGCACTGAGCCTGCAAGCTGGGCACCAGCTCCCTGTGCCCCATCTGCCACCCCTGCAGGCTGCCCTCTCCATCCCTGCTGCTGCTGTCTTTGGCAGGCCAGATTTACACGACAATCAAGTTACAAAATCTGTCCAATGCTACCTCTGAGTCTGCCCAAGGGCCCTGTGGGTGGAAGCCCTTCCCTGGGGGTGTCCCTACCTCCAGGCTCAGCCTGGCATCTGGCAGGAGTGGGCCAGGCTGCCAGGGCAGAGCACGAGGGCACGTGGCCTGGGGACCGTGCTCCCTGCGGGCCGGTGCTGGTTCACTGCCTGTCCCCTGAGCCACCTCTGGGGCCACGGAAAGGAGCAAGAGGGGACACAAAGTGCTACTGCTCAGCTGCAGCCTGTGCTGGAGCTGGCAGGTGGGGGGAAGAAGCTGGTGGATGCAAACCAATGTGGTTTTTTTTTTTTGTTTTCTTTTGCTCTTTGGTTTCTTGAACCCTCCCTCGTGTTGATCTTTTTGAGTATTGACTGCCCAAAAGCTGAGGAAACCACAAACCAGACAGATCCGAGCCACAGGCGTCCTGCCCCGGCTCAAACTGTGCACTGCAGACCCCTGAGACTGCCTCATGCTGGGTGGGCAATACCTGAGGAACCTGTTAGGAGCATTACAGCCTCTGCACCCCTGCTGGCAGGCAGCTGGGGCCAGGCCCTGCTTTGCACTCCTCCTCTGCAAACGCTTTTTATTTTGTTTTATCTCTTCTTTTTTAAGTGTTTGAAGCGCTTTAAGGGTAACCTAGAGAAGGTGTTCGGAGCAGTGCTGGCACAACATGCACCAATGGTGAGAGAATGATTGTCATTGACCCTGACTAGATATAAATATATATAAATATATATATATATATATATATATATATAAGAGATGAAGGTTTGTTTTTAATGACTGAATTCAGAAATACAAATTTTAATGCTGTATTTAATAAATTATTCTAAGAGAAACTCTGTGCTGCTTCATCCCTCGCTGATGCTCATCCATCTGCCTGTTCATGCCAAAGCCAGGGCTGCACTTTGCACCACATCTCTCCATGGCTTTTCAATCCCTCCAGGGATGGGGACTCCTCCACTGCCCTGGGCAGCCTTTTCAGGGAAGGAATTGTTCCTCATGTCCAACCAAAACCTCCACAGGTTGCAGCTTAAAGCCATTTCCTCTCATCCTGTCCTTGTTACTTCAAAGAGAAGATCAACCCCCACCTGGCACCAGCCTCCTTTCAGGGAGCTGTAGAGAGCCAGAAGGTCTCCCCAGAAGGTCTCAGCCTCCTTGTCTCCAGGCTGAACAACCCCCAGTTCCCTCAGCTGCTCCTCCCCAGCCCTGTTCTCTAGACCCTTCCCCAGCTTTTTCCCTTTCTGGACCTGCTCCAGCACCTCAATGTCCTTCTCAAAGTGAGGGGCCCAAACCTGAACCCAGTATTTGAGATGTGTCCTCACCAGTGCTGAGCAGAGGGGCACCATCACTCCCCTACTCCTGCTGGCCACACCATGGCTGTTGGCCCCCTGAGCACACACTGGCTCATCTTCAGCTGGCTGTTGACCATTGTCCCCAGGTCCTTTTCCACCAGGCAGCTTTCCAGCCACTCTGCCCCCAGTATTTCCAGATGGCTGGAGGGAGTTTGGCACCAAGTGGACTCAGCTCTGCTGTTTCTCAGCCCCATGTCCTATGGGTCTTGGGCAGTGCTGTCCGGAGAGGTGGGTTGGTGGGGAGGGAGGGGAGAGTGGACTCTCCCTTCCATAGAATGGAGAGGGAAGGGCTGAAGACCTGCAGCCCAGGCCCTCTCCTAAAGAGCTGTTTGGAATAAACTCATCAAAAATGGAAGGTGGCTCCTCCCCACCCCCAGAGTTTGGTGATGCCATGGCTGAAGCATGTAGGTGTTGCCTAAAGGTTGTTCTGGCAAGCAGCCTGTGGTGTCATCTGTCTTGGACATGAGGATTCTTCTTCACTCTCTGCTCAACGTAGGCTTCTGCCCAGCTTTCATGAAGGCTCTCTCCTTTGGCTGGTGGTTGGTGCCTGCTGTGAAAAACACTCTTGATATGCAGGGGTCAGAGGCAGGGGTGTGGCTGTCACAGTGTCCCTTCCTGCTGCTCTTCCTCCCAGTCAGTTGAACACAGTTTGTCTGGCTCAGCCTGTGACCCCTGTGGCCTTCCATGCTGTCAGCTCCTTTCAGACCTCAGCCCAAATCCCTTCCACACCTCTGCAAAAATTCCTGTGAGCTGCCATTGCTTCTGGATTTGCCAAGTTGTACTACAGGCTCCTGACCCAGCCAGGGTCTGGGAGAGGCAGCCTGGGCCAGGACCAAGTTGCTGGTTTCTTGTTCTCCATTCCTGAAGCTAAGCTGCTGGTGATGTGTCCAGGCCATGTTGCTTGGCTGGAAAACTGGAATGCTGCTTGGTTACTGTGGCCAGAGCCACTGGGATGCTCTTCTAGACCCCCAGCCAGTGTCTGTCCTCCTCATTTACCCTTTGCAGTTGGGAATGCACCATTCCTGGTGGGGACTGTGGAAAGGAGAAGCCAACTGTGTCTCACATAGCCCCTGTGCCTCTGCAGTGCTTCTGTGCACCTGAGCTTGCTCTCCCAAACCATGGAATGCTTTGATTTGGAAAGCACCTTTCAAAGTCATCTAGTCCAACCCCCCTGCAGTGAGCTGGACATCTTTCAAACAGATCAGGTGGCACAGAGTCCCTGTCCAACCTGACCTTGAAGGCTTCATGCCTGCATATTTGCTACAGACTGGTCCTTCAACTCTTACTGTACACAGTGTCTGCTTGGCAAAGCAAGGGGCAAGCTCCTCACTGGTGAGGAGTGTCCATCTCCACTGGCTGCTGTGGAGGGAGCAGGAAGGAGCTGGAGCTAGACCTTGTGGTGGTCCTTGTTCTGTTGTGTGCTAGAGCTTGGGCAGGCACAGCTCCTGCAGGGAGAGGCCTCTCAGATGCTGGAGGTGGCTCTGGCCAGGCAGCAGGAGGGTATCTCCCTCAGCTTGTCTCTGAGCAGCCCCCTGTTGTGCCCATGGGCAGAAATAACCAGCAAAGCTCTGTGGTTTCCAACGTCCTGCCCAGCCAGGCCTGGCCCCCAGTGCTGCAGCAGCAACCCAAAGCCTGACACAAAGAGCTTTGTCTGTTTCAAGGACCAGCACTTCAGGATGGAGGAGGTAGTCCAGCTCTTCTTAAACCCACCCATGGCCATGGCCCCAGCACACTGCAGCAGCAAGGTCCTTGGGGTGTTTGGCTCCTTCAGATGAGCTTGGTGGAGCAAACCCAGTGTCTGGGTGTGAGTGTGGTCCCCTCCAGGGAGGGTGAGTGGCCAATGCTGCTGTCTTTGGCCTTGCTGCTCTGCAGCCTCTCCAGCTTCCACCTCTGTAAGTCCTGGGAAGCTCCTGTAGGCCCTGGGTCATCCCTGTCTCCCTGAACTCTGGAATGACGAGATAAAAAAGGTCATTTTCTGCCCCCCAGCTGTGGGCAAGAAACTTCATTGCTCAGGAATTCATTCAACCTCCTGGCTCAGATTTGTCAGCAGTAAAAACTGCTTTGGTGTTGTGGGGAAGGGAAGCAGTGGGGTGCAAGTGAAGTTTGTTTGCTGATGGTTTCCAAACTTGGCATTCAGGGGAAAATACCAAAATTATCATTTGTCTTTTTTTAATTTATTTTTCCCCTCTTGCTGCTTCCTTTCCACCCTCCAATGCTTTGCTTTTGTCCCACTCTCCGCATGGGCCATCTCCATGGTTTTGGCTTTTTTTCCATGCTTGTGTCCTACCAAAGTCCACTTTGGCACCTGCTGTCCCTCTGCCTGCAGGAGATGGGGAAAGAGGAGATGAGGGACATGAAACTTCTTCCTTTTTTTGTTGGTTGTGATTAGTTTTTTTTTTTCTTTCCCCTTAACTTTCAGTGGTTTGGTACAAGTAAATATTTTCTGCTAGGAAGTTTTCCTGTTGAGCCAGCACAAGGAGAGGAGATAAAAAGTCTTCTGGGGTCCATTTGGGCTTAATTCTCTGCATTTTAAACCATTTCCAGCTATCTGCAACAGGAGTGTCCCATCTCTCCTCCTCAGGAGAGGCTGGTGGGGTGAAGCCCTCAGAACTTGTGCCCTTCCTTGCACTGATGCCAGTGGCTGCAATTCTTTGTTCCTGTGGTTCTCTTTACAGATTCGGGAGTTTTCTACAACAATATCTGTGATGGCTCTGTACAATCTGAGACTTTTGTGCAATTTAATACCAGGTTTTAATATGGAAATGAGCAGTTTTAAATGTTTACCATAGCTTCTGGGGAGTGGGTTTTTGGTTTTTGTTTGTTTTGGTGGTCCTGGCTTTTAAACCACCAAATGTAAAGAACTGTAAATGTAAATAAAGATCTTTTTAAAGACCATGTGAGCTTCCGGTCGAGGTAAAGAACGCTGTTTGTACACTGAGACGCTTGCACAGGGGGTGAGAAGTGGCTCATGGCTTTCAGAGGAGGCATCCACAATCTACAGCTGAAGCTCAAAAGCTGATTTCTAGCCAGCGCTGAATCAAAGCAACATCTCCAACCCAGCTGGGGGACCTCTGGGGTGGGCAGACACTGGTAGGGTGATCCCCATTGTCCCTTGCTCCCACGATGTAGAAAGGTCCAAGCGGGAAAGAGCCAGGCTGGAGGAAGCGCTGGGGCGGTTGGGTGTTCTCTTCCTGCTGGCAGGAATCCCAGGATGTGGGGGTCCGTCCCTGCTCGCCCTGCTCGGTGCGGGAGAGGGCGGTGTCAGCCCGGCAGGAGGGCTGCAGCCGCCGCCATGGCCAAGCTGCTTGTGGGCTCCGTGCTGCCCGCTGCCTGCTGCCCTGAGCTCCGCGGCTGCTCTCAGGGTTCACAGCAGCTGCTGCAGGGAAATGGGGAGCTCATGACAAACCAGAGCTGTTTGCTTGAATTAGCACATGAGGAGCACTGGTGGAGCTGCAGGGCTTGAGGGCAGCCAGAGAGCCATGGCAGGTGGCGATGGGCTGCCAGAGCTCTGGGTGTTTCCAGGGATTTGTGCTTCTTGCGGGAGCCTCTTCCCTGCCTGGTGGCTCAGGGAAGTTTGTCCCAGCGACTGCAGTGTCTCACCTCCAGATGAGAAAGATGGAGCTCCAAAAAATGCCAGGGGAGAGATAACCATCAGAGCCACTGGGCTGATGGCTCATCCTGTCCTGCCAACCTGTCCCGAAGGCACAAGAGCCCCCACGGGTGCTGGGACCTGGGTGTGTGGTGGTTTGTAGGAGCAGGGCTGGAGGTGAGCGATTCCCTCCCACGTCACGCCGAGCATCCCCAGTGCAGGATGGTGCTGATGTTCCAGGGCGACGCTGGGGCTGAGGCCGTTTGGAGGTTATGAAGGGAATGCTCACTCCACCCTGGGGCAGCCAAGGACACACATTCCAGCCAGCACCACCCTCCGCCGGCGCAGCCCTGAGGCAGGGAGCGCTGGGACCCCTGGGGATAGGTCCCCACGCGGCAGGGAGGCACCGGAGGGGCCACGGTCGGGACTGCCTTGGCCCTACCGGAGCTGTCACTGCACAGCGGGTTCTCGGGGGGGAGGGATTCATTAATTAGCTGCTGCAGAAGCGGGGCAGGAGCTGCGCTGGTGGGATGAGGCTGGGCTGGGCAGGGGCTGCACGGCGGCAGCGGCTCCCACCTCAGGCCCGGGGACTCTTATTTTGACCGCGGCGCGGCCGGGCGGGGGCAGCAGCCGCCGACACTGGGCAGCGCTGCGGGCCGGGCGGGGCCGCTCCGGCTAGGCAGGGCCTGCCCCTTCCGAGGGCCTTTCCCCTCCGGAGGGCGGCGGGGTTGAGCTGCCGGTTGTCGCCGGGGTGTCCGTCCTGCCGCCTCGGGTGAGCGGGGCCGGCAGCTATGGCCTCCCGCAGTGTTCCGAGGCCTCGGCTGAGGCTCTGAACGGCCTTTTGGGGTCTCTCACGCACTACCCCGGAAAGCCTCCGCACCCCGGCGCCGCTGGTTCGCTGTGGGGGAGGCCTCGCAGGGGCAGGAGCGGCCGTGGGTGGACCCGAAGCACCCAGAGGGGACCGGCCGTGGGCAGGGTGCTGGGTGTCAGCCCGGCGGGGCTCGGTGGATGGAGGAGTTAGGGGAGCTGGGCTCCACCGAGGTCACTTTGTTGTCAAAATTCGGCCCAAATCTCCTGGGTTGCCAGGTTTGGGCAGGTGCCGGTGGTCTCTCCCACGGTGCTTTACCATCTCCAATATTCCTGGGTTCACTGAGTGCATCTTCTGATGCAGCGATGGTCTTCCCCACTGGTACTGGCTGCGCCGTGCTGGATGAGGAAGATCGGTGCTGTGAATACTCGGTGCTGTGAATACTCAGTGCTGCAAAGGTGTCAGGATGAGAGCAGTGGGAACCCCAGGTGCAACCCCAGCACCAGACCAGGGGTTCTGGAGAAAATCTCCAGGAGCAGATGGTGGCTAGGGCCTCTCCAGCTGGAGTCTCTTTGCAGAGCAAACCAAACACCACACTTGTCAGCCCCTCTGTGAGGAGTGAGGTGTTCCAGTGGGGCTGCAGGAAATCAGCCCATGGAACAAGGGAGGGAAGGTCGTTCCTCGAAGAGCTGCTAATAAATGTGTAAATTGATGTCAGGGTGCTCGAAGGCTCCTGGTTGCCTTCCATGAAACGAGCTGCTCAGGGAGGTTGATGCAGCAGCATCTGTCCAATGCTGGTGTAATTTCCCTTGCTGACAGCTGAAACAGCTGTGGGGCTGCCTATGGAGGTGTTTATCTCCCCCCTTGTGGTATCTTTGAAGAGCTGTAAAAGAGCTAATCGGTTTGCAATCATGGATTTATGGGCCTGGGCATTAGGAGGAGCCCTGTGGGCTTTGGGAGGGTGCTTGGGGTGTGGGGAAGGGAGTGAAGTGGCTGGAGCCCCTCACAAGACCCTTTGGGGCAGGACCAAGGTGAGCTGCTCCCTCCTCTCCATCATGTCCATCCCTGTTTGTAGCTAAGGTAGACTCCTAATAGCTTGCAGGCATAGAAATAACACAATAGTGGCAGAAGTTACAGCAGAAGATGATTGTCAAAGGGTAATTCTTTTGGCAGAAGGACAGAGGGGCTCAGGATCTTTCAGGGGTCTTCTTGTATGGGTTTTGTTTAGGCTTATGGTGAAGTGCTGCCGTGGTATTCCTGTCCTGGTATTCCTGAAAGTTTGGGAAACCCGTTATCCCCTAGGAATGGCTAATTTGGAGGTGCTCTTGCCCTTGCACAGCACTGGAGAAGCAGCAAGCTGTGGCCGTGAATGGTGGGGTAAAACCCACAGTTCGAGGGGCCAAAGCCGCCGTCTCGGGATCTGCCGGCACAGGTAGCCGAGAGTCCGTGTTTTGGGAGTGCGAAGGGCCCAGCCGCCCTGCCCCGCCTGTACGGCAACCGCCTGCTTGGGCGCCGCCATGACGGGGAGGAAGCCCCATGGGGGCCGCCATGCAGGCGCGCGCATGCGTAGTGAGCGACGGAGCGTCTCCATTGAGAAGAATGAGGGGAAAGGGGCGGGGCCAAGGCGCGAGGAGCCGCCGAGGGGGCGGGGCTACGCTCCGGGGCTCTGGCCATGGCCACAGTGGATGCCGAGGTGAGTGAGCGGCGGCGTCCATCTGCCCGGGCGGGAGGGAAGGAAGATGGGGGAGCGTGCAGTGGTATCGCCCAGGGCCAGGCGGGTTCTGTCGGAGGCCGGGAGGGGGTCCGTGCCCCCGCCGCCCCATGGTTCAGTCCAACTCCTCTGAGGGGAAGAATGTGGGAGCCGCTGCCATTGTGTGTAGGGGGGGACCCGGGACTCTGTATAAGTAACACCCCTGCACGGTGAGTCAGTGGTATGGGCCATACAGGTTCCGGGGTTCCCCCCCCAATGGGAGCGAGTGCGTGTGGCGGAGGCGGGGGAGTGTCGTGGCCGCCATCCATGTTCCGGGGCCCGCCCATGCGGTGCGGCGCTGGCGCGGCTCTGGCGCGGCTCTATCCAGAGTCCAGGGCCGGGCCGGGCGCGGCGGTGGCGGCGAGGCCGCCGCTATGAGCCATGCAGGGTCCCGGGCGGAGTGCCCGCGCCCGCGCGGGGGCAGGCGCGAGACGTGCAGAGCTCGGCGCCCGCGCAGCAGCGGCGGCGGCTCCGGCCCCGCTCCTGGCGGCCTGCCTCCGGGCGGCCTGGCCGCGGCACCAGCTTAGGGGTGGCCGTGGCTAGCCGTGTCCTGCCGGAGATCCCGGGCTCTGCGGGAGCAAGCTATACTTACCGGCACCTTCCGGGGCAGCTGGACCCTGGGCTTTCTAGGAGGAGGGGCCCGGGGCTGGCGGGGCTGTAGAAGTGCGGTTGGCGAGGAAATCTCTTCAGTTTCCCCGCAGAAAACCTTCCGAGTTCTCTTAGGAACCTCTCCTACGCTGCCTGCTGGAGTAGGCCCCGAGCTTCCCCGTGGGCCTCGGGAGGAAAAAGACTTTGGGAGAGCCGAGAGGGCGAGAGAAGAGGGCTGCGATGTGCCGGAGGAGCAGCTGCTCCTCGGCGAGCCTGGGCTGCCAAGGTGCCAGCCCCACGGAGCCTTGATTCCCGTGCTTGGCTTAGTGCTGAGCGCAAGGGAAGCACCGGAATCGCATCCAAAAGCCCCAAAGAAAACAAAGTTTGCCATGTAATGACAATTAGCTGTAATTAGCCAGATCTGGGGATGTCCCTGAAGAGTACAGCACAGCTCAGCTACCCCGGCACACTCTGCAAGTGGCACATGGGGCTGAAACCCTTCCACCTCTGGTGGTGCTTCATGCCAGACTGAAATTTTTTCCCCTAGTTGTGTTAGAGAATATAAACTTTTCACAAGTCTGTTTGCCCTTAAGTAAATATTAGATTGCAGGGTGCTGAGCCTTGGCTTGCACAAAGGCAACAACGAGGTAACAACACAGGTGAGCATTCCTAAGCACACTGAACGAGGTGGAGGTGAGTAGATATTCTGTAACTGTGAGCAGATGCTGAGCAGCATCTCCCAGCAGCTGGGTTACACCTTCCAGTCCAGCTGTGACAGGCTGGCTCTGTGCCCTGGCTTGTCCCAGCTTTCCCTCTGAAATCCTGTATCCAGAGGGTTGTGTTGCAGGGAACTTCTGCCCTGTGTGGGGTGGAGTTCATGGTACAGCCACACAGGTGACAACAGCAACTCTTTGTGAAGCACTGCAAGGAAAGCTTGAGTTCATTACTTGGACAAGATTTCCCTCATCTTTGGTTGCAGTTTTGTCCAAGGCTTTCCCTTCCATCACAACTGCCTCCCAATGCCTGATCCTTTTGCCTCTCCCCTTCTACTCTGCCCTGGTGAGGCTGCATCTGGAATATTGTGTCCAGTTCTGGGCCCCTCAGTTCAAGAAGGACCTTGGGGAACTGCTTGAAAGAGTCCAGTGCAGAGCCACAAAGCTGCTTCAGGCAGTGGAACATCTCCCTGTGAGGACAGGCTGAGGGAGCTGGGGCTTGGAGCAGAGGAGCTTGAGGGGTGACCTTATTCCTGTTTATAAAAATGTGAAGGGCAGTGGCTGGAGGATGGAACCAGGCCCTGCTCAGGGATGGTCAGTGGTAGGACAAGGGGTAATGGGTGCAAACTGGAGCAGAGGAGGTTCCACATGAACATGAGGAAGAGCTTCTGGAGCAGGCTGCCCAGAGAGGTCTTCTTCTGTGGGGACTTTTAAAACCTAGGTGGATGTGTGTCTGCATGGTGCTTCTCTGGCAGGGGGGTTGGACTGGGTGATCTTTTGAGGACCCCTAACATTCTGTGAATCTGTACTTCATTAGTACTTCTGAAGAGGATCAGCTCTTAATCTTGTGATAAAGGAATCAATCCTCAGGTGCTTCAGTGGTCCTGTTTTGCCTTTGGCTCCCTGGGTGGGATTGCTTTCAGGAGAATAGCTGTAACCAGGGCAGGAGTTGGCTTGTAACTCATCAACTCTTAATGTACAGGTTAGTCTTAACACTACAGGTGCACACTTTTTATTTTGGGAAGCATCTCCCAGGAGTCCTGACTGGTCTGCTGTCCATGCAGAGCATTAAGAAACATTCCTCTTAGAATCAGGCTTAACATCCACAGATGTTGCTGTGATTATGGGGCAGGAATGGTGACTCATTTGGACTTTAATTCCTCCCTTCCCCCATAAACTCAGTTAAAGCTGTGGCCAGATCTGCTTTTGAGGGCAGAGGGGAGGAAGTTGGTATCCATCAGGCTGGAATTCAGAGGCTGGAGGAGATGCTTTTTGCTTCCCCAGTGTTGCTGGGGGAGAGCAAGGAGTGACAACCCAAAACTGTGGGGTTCTGCCTTGTGCAAGGTGGAGCAGAAATGAGGGATTATTTCATTTGGTGGAGAGAGGTGCAGAGGTGTGTTGCTGGGAGGAGATGTTTGCTCTGAGCAGAGCTGGGTGGGAGTGGGCCAGCTGGAAGAGTGCTGTCTGTCTGACTGTCTCCAGGGAGTGTCCACACCGCCTCTGCAGAACTCAAGACAAAACATCCAGTATAGGGATAACTTCTTGCCAAATCTTAGTGTTGATGAGTGAGGAAAAATCTCTCTGAGCACCGAGTCATGAGGAGAAGTTCTGAGCTTTAAACTCGGGTGGTTGTTCTCTTCTGGCTGCCTTACTCGGAGGCTGCTGCAAGTAATCCCTTGGTTGAGCTGCCAGGTAAGTAGCTGTGCTGCAGTCATTGGGTGCAGTGACCACACTGCTGCAGAGAAGCCTGGTTTTGCTGGTGCTTTTCTTTAGCAGGTGTCTTGTATCCAGGCAGTTTGGGGCTTTGATGTATTTTCCACCTCCTATGAATGCAGCACTGAAGATTAAAGTTGAAGGCATCGAGTTCCTCTTGCTCAGCCAGTTTTGTGTTCCTGCAGATTCATTGAATTTGATGCTGCTGCTCCTGTTTGTGAAGAGAACAAGCTGATCTGGTGTTTTGTGTCTTTCATAGAATCATGGAATTATTAGGGTTGGAAAGAACCTCAAGGATCATCCAGTTCCAACCCCCCTGCCATGGGCAGGACACCTCACACTCCAGCAGGTTGCTCACAGCCACATCCAGCCTGGCTGCAAAAACCTCCAGGGATGAGGCTTCCACCACCTCCCTGGGCAACCTGTGCCAGTGTCTCACCACCCTCATGGGGAAGAACTTCTTCCTAACATCCACTCTGAATCTCCCCACTTCTATTTTTGCTCCATTCCCCCCAGTCCTATCACTCCCTGCCACCTTAAAAAATCCCTCCCCAGCTTTCTTGTAGCCCCTTTAAGATATGGGAAGGCCACAATAAGGTCTCCTTGGAGCCTTCTCTTCTCCAGACTGAACAACCCCAACCCTCTCAGCCTGTTTCCTAAACTGGTTGGTGTGAGGTTGAGAAGGGAGGTTTCAAGCCACACTGTTTTCCATCGGGCTGGTGCTACCCTGAGGAAGGCTGGCACCAGTGTGCCAAGCAGGTGTGGAATGAAGTGGTTCTCTTCAGAAGTCTGCCTGCATTTGTCATCATTTTCCTCTCTCCTATCTGTTCTGATCTGTTATATCTCTTTTCTCCTGGAGGTGCAGCTTTGATCTCTAAAGCGCAGCGGCGGCGTGCCAGCCGCAGAGGGGACGGACTCCTCACTGCGCAGCACCCTCAGCCCGGCCCGGAGCTCCCAGCCCGTCAGCACCCAGCAGCTCCCCAGGTCGTGAGGCTGAGGACTCAGCAGGCTGAGCAGCTTCTCAGATCAGGCTGGCGGTGCTGAGGCTTTGCCCTGGCTTTGATCCTTGCTCTCATCCCCCCAGCCAGCTGGTGCCGGAGCTCTGCAGGCAGCCCCTCCGCCTGCTCAATGAGCTCCCCACTGGATTAAGGGGCAAGGCAAGCTCCTGTCAAAGCCCTTCCTATTCACGGGGCCCTGGCTGAAAGGAGGTTGCTGTAATAGGCCACTGAGTGCAGGAGTGATAATAGCAAAAGGCAGGACCTAATGAGCAGTGCCTTTGAGCTGTGAGCACATAGATGGCTTCTTCAGTTTCCTACTTTCTGTTTTGCAGGTGAGGTGAAATCCAGTGCTGCTTTCAGGCCTGCCCTGCCCTCCCTCCTCTCTCATTTACAGCTGCTGTCACATGTGAGGAGAGGGCTTTGCTTAGCTTTCCCAGAGCTGGGGAAGGAGTCTGTGTCAGTAAGCCACATCAGGAGAACGGGGTGCATTTGAAGCAGGTTCTTCATCATCTCCTCTCTTTCATGAGCTGTCTGAAGCCTGCATGTTGTGATAGCTGCAGGACAGCTGTTTTCCTTAGTTCATCAGGGGATGTGTTAATGCTGTAGGTTGACAGTTGGGCTTGATGAACTTGGAGGTCCTTTCCAAGTGGAACAATTTTGTGTATGAATAATTAATGCTGTATTGACATGAGATTGTGAACACAGGCAAAATAGGTGAGTTTCCAGTTGTGTTAAATCTCTTCTGGAAGACCAGGGTTAGTGTGGTTTGCAACATTTTAGCTGTGTCTTTGTAGGAAGAAACAAGGATTTTTTTTTTTCCTCTAAGCACCTAGTAAGGAGAGTTTATACCATGAGGGTGGTGGAGCATTGGAACAGGTTGCCCAGGGAGGTAGTTGAGGCCCCATCCCTGGAGTTACTCAAGGTCAGGCTCTACAAGGCTCTAAGCAACCTGATCTAGTGGAGGATGTCCCTGCTGACTGCAGGGGGGTTGGACTAGATGACCTTTGGAGGGCCCTTCCAACCTAAGCTATTCTATGATCTGTGATTCTATAACTTTATCCATTAAGGTCTTTTACACAAGGGCTACTCTGTTAGCACCGTAAAATTCCACACTGCCCTGTTCATGACAGAATTTTCCTCTTGTCAAATGGATGCTATCATCTCTCCATTTACATTGGACATTAGAAGAAACCTTTTCACTGAAAGGATTCTCAAACTCTGGAACAGGCTCCCCAGGGAGGTAGTTGAATTCCTGTCCCTGGAGGTGTTTAAAAGAGGCAGAGATGTAATGCTGAGAGCCATGGTTTAGCCCCAGCCTTGTTAGAGAATGGTTGGACTCAATGGTCTGAAAGATCTTTTCCATCCCAAAGCATTCTATGATTGTATCCACTTTCCTAAGATGATTTCTTGTGTGCTGAGCAAGCTGTGGGCTTGTACAGGCCCTCTGGGAGCTCAGCCTTTTCTTCCAAGTAAAGAAACTTTAATAATAACAGATCTTCAAATAACAACAGAATGGGCAAATGTGACTTCTGAAGTTTTAAGAAAGCCTTTAGGAGTGCCCTTCAGTTGTGTTAAGCTGATGTGGCTCAGCCAGCAGGACTGAAGAAAGCATCTGGAGAAGGTTTTGTCAGTCGAGGCAGAGGCCTGGGTTATACTTTAAAACAAGCTCTGCTGATACAATTATCCTGGCTGGAGAGGATGATTGTTCATTTTCCCTTCCTGAAATTGTCATACTAATTAAAGTCCTTGGTGTGGACAGAGCTGCATCAGTTCAGAGCTGATTTCAGACCAAGGCAGCTTCTTCCCTGCTTTCCAAAGCAGAGGCTTGGTCTGCCTCTCAGAAGTTTGCCGACTTAGTTATCTGGCCACGAACGCAAGGAAATTGCTGTCCCCGAAGCTGTGTCAGCAAAAGTCCTGGTGGAGATGCAATTAGCAGCAAATACCCTAACAAGAAGAAGGAAAACAAACAAACAGCTCTTCTGTGGAGGGAGCTGGTTCGAGCTGTGCTGGCAGATTGAGCTGGCCAGGCACTCTGCTTGCAGCCAGCTGTGCCAGCTGAGGAGGGCATCAGCAGCCCTTAGCTGCTGGCAGAGAGCAATGTGCCTGGCCCCGGGGGATCGCTGCCAAAGGTGCAGGAGAGCAGCTGATGGCAGCATGGTTAGGGACTGATACTGTCATGTTGCCTCTGATCAGCTGGGACCTTGCTCTTTATCAGCCTGCCTGACATTTTGTGAGCTGTCCTGTCCCTCCTGAACCTGGGGCAGTGCTGCCTGTGTGGCCTCCCTGCTCCAGAAGCAGAGCTGGGGAAGAGAGGGCAGCAGAGTTTCTTCCTCTTACTTTTCCCTAAGCTTGGAGCACAGCAGAGCCTGTGGTTTGGATCCTCAGAAGAGGAGGAGGTGGTAGGGGATTATGTTTTGTGCAAGACTGAGTGTTTCAAGGAGCCTATTTGTGTGCTCCTGGAGATTCTCCCTTTCCCTGACTGTGGTGGAAGATGAAGGTTGCCACTGAAAGGCTCACCTTGCTGTCTGTGCCTCAAGTGGATCAGGGAGAAGTGAGTCCATCTGGAGGTGATCAAGGCCAGGCTGGACAAGGCCTTGAGCAACCTGATATAGTGGAAGGTGTTGCTGTTTATGGCAAGGAGATTGGAACTGGATGATCTTCAAGGTCCATTACAACCCAAACCATTCCATGAATCAATGTGTGGGCAGGCACATCCCCTTGGAGAAGGCTGGCAACTGGCTGAAATGGTGAAGTAAATCTGGCAGGGAGTAGAAGAGCTTGCTGTGGCCACACTGGCTTAGCTTGGCTGCCAGGCTCCTGGAATGTGTATAAACCCTGAATAAACTGCACTGACAGCATGGCTTGGTGCTGGTGTTGCTGTGTCTGAGACAGAAAGGCTTTCCTGCTTTTAATTAAAAACTTCTAGGCAGAGTATGAAGTAATCATAGAATGACAGAATGGCTTGGGTTGGAAGGGACCTTGAACATCATCCAGTTCCAACCTCCCTGCCATGAGCAGGGACACCTCTCAACTAGACTTGGCTGTTCAAGGCCTCATCCAACCTGGCCCTGAACACCTCCATGGAGGAGGCATCCACAATGAGCAACCTATTCCAGAGTCTCACCACCCTTGTACTGAAGAACTTCATCCTTACCTCCAGTCTAACCCTGTTCCCATTCAGCTTCAAACCATTCCCGCTTCTCCTGTCTCTGACACCCACAGGAAGAGTCCCTCTGCAGCCTTCTTGTAGGATCCCTTCAGGTACTGGAATGCAGCTCTAAAGTCCCCCTGGAGGCTTCTCCAGGCTGAACAACCCCAACTTCCTCAGCCTATCCTCATAGCAGAGGTGCTCCAGCCCTTGGATTATCTTTGTGGCAAATAGGAATTGTTCTTCCAGGAGGATTCCTGTTCCCTTAGTGCCCAGCCAGATCCCTACCATTCTCTTGCCTCCGTGCCAGCTGCTTTTGCCCACATTCACATGTGGATAGTTTGGTGTCCCAGTTCAAGCCCTGCTGTCTGACAGAGGCTGCAGGCAGCTGCTGAGCAAGGTGAGCCCACACAGCACAGGGGGCTGAGCTGCTTGTGTGGCCCAGGGAGCAGCTCAGGGTGGAGGTGGGCTGTTAAATATTGAATCTGCCCTTCCCTGTGTCATATCTCCTCAAGGGAGAGCTCTCAGAGGCAGTGGTGAGCTGTGCCAGGTTAGGAGAGGGAGAAGGTGAGGGGGATGGACTGGTAGAGCAGAAAATTCAGGTCCATTTCTGTTTGCATAAGGCTGAAGCATCCTGCAGAGACAGCACATGGGAGAGGGAGGAGGTAAATGTTGAGCCAGATAAGCAAGCTGGCATGGAGAAACTCAAGACAGAGCTGGGTAAGTGACTGAGCCTCTTTGTTACAGGGCAATGTAAAATCATGCAAACAGGGATACAAATATTCAAAGTGATGATAACTTCTCAGGTCAGTTAGGCCAGAACATGACCCAGGAGGTGGTGCTGAGCTTGCTGTAGCTACAGCATCCAAACCCAGCAGCTGAGGACTGGGAAGCTGGGCAGTTTGAGGTGAGTGGAGCTGCCAGTGGTGCTTCAAGACTGCAGAACAGCCCCATGGGCCCTGATTTGTGGCAGAGGATTTGAGCTGAGTCCAGGAGGCTTGTGGTGCTGCAGAAACACATGCCTGCTTGTGCTTGTCTTGTTGCTAAGAAGAGGAACGTGGTGCTTGTTGCTTCTGAAGGCAGAGGGCAGCCAGGATGAATGTGGAGGCTCGAGGCATCTGTAGAGAGCACAGCAGGAGGGCATGGGCACCTCTCTGGGGAGGGAATTGCAGTGCAGGTGTCCAAACTGAAGCGTGCTGTTGGTTAACTGCCTTGGTTGAGTCGTGAGTCTGTGCGTGCTTCAGAGTGCTGCTTCAGACTTGGCATTAACTTAACTCAAGTGTAGATGTGCACAGATGGTTTTTAGCACCTTAAGTGGCAGAAGAAAACTCTGGTCTCCTCAGGATTATTGGCCATGACCTGCTGATGCATTTGAGTGCAGGGAAATCCATGTTTTTTCCCCTTCCTTCTCCCTGTTAAGCGTGAGCTCCTGGATTCCTGAGAGTCTCAGCTGCTTTCTTCCTCTCCAGTCAAACATTTCCAGTCCTTGCTGTTTCAGAGGAACTATTCATAGGTAATTTCTCCTAAAGGCTCAAAGCCAGCAGGCAGATTACCCAAACCATTTTGTCCAGCTTCAGTGGTAATTGGAGATGTTTCATACTGCTGACCCAGAGCATTGAAAGCTCTGGTCAGGTTCTCTCCAATACCATAGTGATGTTTCAAGAAGTGGGGAATTCAACATGCACATGGTAGAATGCATGGGAAGGATTAGTGGGTTTCAAATTGACAGCTGTTGATGTGGGAATCAAAAGTACTCCTGTCACAGTATCAGGAGGTCCCTCTGTGTCCAGTGACTGCCAGTGTCCAAAGGCCTTTTGACTTCCGAGCCCTGTCCTGCCTCCAGGCTGGCTCCATCAGCCCAGATGGGAGCAGCTAGGCAGCAAAGCCATATCCATCTTTGTAGCTTCATTTATCCTCTCTTGATTGAAGGGCTGGAGAGCAGCTCCCTGTGGAGAAGGACTTGGGGATGCTGGTGGGTGAAAAGCTGCACATGAGCTGGCATGTATGGACATGGCACCAGGGAAAATGCTTTAAAGGCCATGGTAGTGGTGAGTTGATGGTTGGACTCAATGATCTTAGAATCATAGGATTGTTAGGGTTGGAAGGGACCTCAAGGCTCAGCCAGTTCCAACCCCCCTGCCATGGGCAGGGACACCTCACACTACAGCAGGTTGCTCAGAACCACATCCAGCCTGGCCTTAAAAACCTCCAGGGATGAGGCTTCCACCACCTCCCTGGGCAACCTGTGCCAGTCTCTCACCACCCTCATGGGGAAGAATTCCTTCCTAACATCCAATCTGAATCTCCCCATTTTTATTTTTGCTCCATTCCCCCCAGTCCTGTCACTCCCTGACACCCTCAAAAGTCCCTCCCCAGCTTTCTTGTAGCCCCCTTCAGATACTGGAAGGCCACAAGAAGGTCTCCTTGGAGCCTTCTCTTCTCCAGACTGAACAACCCCAACTCTCTCAGCCTGTCCTCATAGGAGAGGTGCTCCAGCTTTCCAACCCAAATAATTCTATGATTGTATGATTTTATGTCTGCTTTATGGATGCCCTGGGAATCGCCAGCCATGCCTGTGGGCACCAGCTGGAGAGGAGGATTTGGGGGGCTGCAGAGGCAGCACCTTGAGCTTGGAGGGCATTAGGACCTGTGCTAAACAGGAGATGAGTCTTTAAGTCTCTTTCACTTTTGGGACCTGAGAAATTAACTTAGCTTTTTGATGCATTTCTTATGTCAAGGGGTTAGGTTGCAAATTTACACCTTGTCAAATATGTTTGATCAGTGTAAAGAGGAGACTATCTGTGTTGGGCAGATGAAAGTCTTAACAGGGAGCCTGATTCCATGTAGCATCCTCTCAGCCCTGCAAGTTTGAACACAAACCTCCAAACTGTGAGAACATAAAGCATGAGTCTAAATATTTTATTAATTGAGGAGCATTATTAATATTTGATAGATTAAATAAACACCCAGAAGGCTCTGCAGAAAGCACCACTGCTCAACTGGTAACCAAGACATGAGGTGGTTTTAATTGCAGACTTGTTTGTAATAGCTTCTGTCAACTCAAATGGTTTGGAAGTTAAGGATCCATGAATTCCAGACAGAGAAATCCATTACCATCCTTCAAATATATAATAAACATCCTCCCTCCCCCCACACAACCAAATCCCCCTTCCCCCACCCCCTCCCCCCCCCCCCAATATTACCTATCCTCCCCCCCCCCCCCATCATATCTTCATCATCTATCCACCCACATTAAAATACACCCCCACCACACACGTAAACCCACAAAACCCCACTCCCCCCCAACATCCCCCATCCATACCTCCCCCCACCCCCCCCCCACCCCCCCCCCCCCCCCCCCCCCCAACCCCCCCCCCCCCCCCACACACCTGAACCTCCCACAAAACAAAACAAACAACAAGACAACCCCCCCCCACCCCCCCCCCCCCCCCCCCCTCCCATCCCCCCCCCCCCCCCAACCCTCCTCCCCCCCATCCCCCCCCCCCCCCCCCCCCCCCCCCCCCCCCCCCCCCCCCCCCCCCCCCCCCCCCCCCCGGTTGAAGAGCCATGCTGGCTTTTAATCAACAGCCCCCTGGACCAGGGAGATGCCACCAGTGAGCAAACAAACTGCAGCTGAGCACATTTGTTGAAGATTTTTTTCTGCTTTGACTTTAGAGAATTTACAGTGGGGAACGCTTAGCACAGCTTGCAGCTCATCTCCTTGGAAAAGAGCAGTGAGGGGAGATCAGTCTGTCCTGGTTAATAGGGGCAGCAGGGGCAGGGAGGGGATTCTGCCCCTCTGCTCAGCTCTCCTGAGACCCCCCTGCAGTGCTGGGGCAGCTCTGGAGTGCTCAGCACAGCACAGACAGGGACCTGGTGGAGCAGGGCCAGAGGAGGCCACAGCAGTGCTGGCAGGGCTGGAAGCTCTCTGCTGGGAGGCCAGGCTGAGAGAGTTGGGGTTGTGCAGCCTGGAGAGGAGAAGGCTCCAGGGAGACCTTCTGGTGGCCTTTTGGTGCCTCAAGGGCTGAGCAGAAAGCTGGGGACAGACTTTTGAGCAGGCCCTGTTGTGAGAGGCCAAAGAGTGATGGTTTGAAACTAAAAGAGGGAGATTGAGGCTGGAGAGAAGGGAGAAATGTTTGACAGTGAGGGTGGTGAGAGCCTGGCTTGGGTTGCCCAGAGAGGTGGTAGATGTCCGATCCCTGGAATCATTCCAGGTCATGACGTTCTGAGCAATCTGCTCTAGTTGCAGATGTCCCTGCTGACTGCAGGGGGGTTGGACTGGATGAGCTTTAAAGGTCTCTTCCAACCCAAACCATTCCATGATTGTATTTCCACTTTTTCCACTCAGTGCAAGTTGATTTCTCTTTTTTCTTTCGTTTTTGTTTTCAGTGTTAGCCCAGGTGTGTGACACACCTGGGCCTAACTCCCTCTTTTGGGGGATTTCTTTGTCTGTGAGTTTTATGTCCTCCTTCCCTGCTGGCAGTCCCCTTTGTGCTGGTGATAAAGCTGCACTGTTGGGTTTCTGAGAGCTTTAGCACCTTTTCTCTCCCAGCTCTGTGTCGATAGCACATCAGTCTTAGTCATTTAAGTCTATTATGAAAACTGATTGGTTTGATGCCTTCTCAAATCCACACGTCCAGACTATCCTCTTGGAGGTTCTTTTATAGACATCATCTATCTTCTGCCCCGGCTGACAGCAGACTATAATTTCCCTTAGCTGCTGCAGATGCAAATGCTGGTGCTGGCTGGAATTACAAGGCACAGGTTTTATTGCCCTGGCTGCCGCTTGGCCTGGGGTTGTGGCTCTGGGCTGCCATCAGCGATGACAGATGACACAAAGATCCTCCTCACCCCCAGCCAGCGTCAGGGCTTAAATCCAGCTCCTGGTGTGACCCCGGCGGCAGCTGGGCTGTGGAGGAGAAGGTCAGGAGGTGATGGGGAGTGAGGGTGATTTGTCAGGGCTGAGGCTTGGCTACTGCTAGGAAGTTTTTGCGGCCAACCTGCCTTTCTTCACCGGCCCTTTGTTCGCCTCCACGCTTCCGATGAAAGGCAGGACCGGCGGCTCCTCCCTTGGCCGCGGGCAGCCCCCTCCCTGCCTCCCTGCCTGCCTGCCTCCTGCCCATGCGGCACCGGCCGGGGATGTGCTCCAGCGGCAGCGCTGCCGGCCCCGGGGCTGCCCAAGGAGCCTCCTGCAGCGGGGAGGAGGAACGGCTGCAGAGGGATTCCCTCATCTGTTGTGGCATGCACCTAGCCAAGCCCTCGGCAGGGCCCCAGGGAAGCCACTTGGATAGTTAGGGCCGTGAGGCTGGAGGGGGGCCTGGAGCACATGTCCTGCCAGGAGGGGCTGAGGGAGCTGGGGTGGTTCAGCCTGGAGAAGAGGAGGCTGAGGGGGGACCTCACTGCTCTCTACAGCTCTATGTTCAAGAGGAGACTGGATGAGGCACTTAGTGCCATGGTCTAGTTGATTGCTTAGGGCTGGGGGATAGGTTGGACTGGATGATCTTGGAGGTCTCTTCCAACCTGGTTGATTCTATTATTCTATGAAAGGAGGTTGGAGAGAGGAGGGGGCAGCCTCTTCTCCCCCGTGGCAAGTGACAGGATTGGAGGAAATGGATGCAAGCTGTGCCAGGGGAGGTTTAAGCTGATTATTAGGAAATATTTCTTCACTGAAAGGGTTCTCAGACATTGGAATGGTCTGCCCAGGGCAGTGGTGGAGTCACCATCCCTGGAAGTGTTTAAGCAGAGCGTGGACCTGGTGGTTAGGGACATGGTTTGATGCTGACCTTGCAGTGCTGGGATGAAGTTTGGAGTGGATGATCTTGAAGGTCTCTTCCAACCAAAGAACTGTGATTATTCTGTGATTCTGAGTGAGATCCCAGAAGTTGGGAGGTTTGCTATGGTTCCCCTCAAGGTGTTTGTGATGCAGCAGCAGGGGCATGTCAGCAACTTGAGGCTGCAGATGTGGCTGAAGAGCTGATTGCAGGAGGCCCCTTTGTCTATGTGTTTACAGCCTGCATGCCCAGGGATATTCTAAACGGTTGAAATGACAAAAAGTCCACAAGTGGAAGCTGGTTTGGAGCTGCCAAGGGCTGCTCCTGTTGCAGGTGTCTACTTTTAAAGAGAAATGTAGATGGTGACACAGCCCTTGGTCCCCTGTGCCTTCCCTGAGGAGTCAGAGATCTGCCATGTGCTGAGGTGGTAATGCTGCTGCTTGCTGCCCAGGCAAGGAGATTGGACAACAATCCTTCTCCCTGCTGGGTGCTCATTAACATTTTCCTGCTGATGTATTGTTAATTAAGCTTTTTTTTTTTATTGCCTTGTAAGTATAGATAGTGCTTTGTAAGCACAGAACAGACCCTGCTTCTTTCCCAGATTTCTGAAGCCATGTGCAAAGTGAAAATGTTGGAAAAACAGACTGTGGGGCTGACTGCTGAAGGAGGGTCAGCCTCTGGGGTTTGTTTTCTTTTTTTGCCCTCCTAGCAGATGTCCAGCTTCATGGCTGACTGGGGCTGCTGAATGTGGAGCTATATGAGCAGAGAACAGAGGACTCATAAATGCCCTGGGTGCAGAATTAGTGCAGATAGATAATAGGACTTAAGTGCAAGGAGAGTTTGCAGTACTGACCCTCCATGGGACAGAAGATTACAGAGACTAAAGTGCAGTATTACATTTAAAAGACTCTTGGGACCTGATCCGAACCCAGAGAACTCGGGGAGGGATTTGCCATCAGCTTCACAATGTGGGGCAGTGGTCACTGGCAGCCCAGAAGGCAGCTGTGTGCTGGGCTGCATCAAAAGCAGTGTGACCAGCAGGCCAAGGGAGGGGATTCTTGTTCTTCTGCTCTGCTCAGACCCCACCTCCAGCCTCTACAGCCCTACCTCTGCAGAGCCAACCTCTGCAGCCTTACCTCCAGTTCTGGTGCCCCCGGCACAAGAAAGACCTGGAGCTGCTGGAGGGGGTCCAGAGAAGGCCACAAAGATGATCAGAGAGAGAGGGTTGGCTGAGAGACTTGGGGATGTTCAGCCTGGAGAAGAGAAACTTCCAGGGAGACCTTAGAGCAACCTTCTGGTACCTGAAGGGGCTACATGAGAGCTGGGGAGGGACTTTTGACAAGGGCTGGGAGTGACAGGATGAGGAGGAGCAACTTGAAACGAGCAGGGCAGATTTAGGTTGGACATCAGGAAGAAGTTCTTAACTGTGAGGGTGGTGGAATAGTGGAACAGGTTGCCCAGGGTCCCATTCCTGGAGACATTTCAGATCAGACTTGATGTATCCCTGAGCAGCCTAATGGACTTGGAGGTGTCCCTGCTGCCTGCAGGGGGGTTGGACAAGATGACCTTTGAGGCTCCCTTCCAACCCAATGCAATCTGTGAATCCCAAATAAAGGCAGAAGGTTTCCTGCCTGCTGGACGACATTAAGTGTCCTTTGGGTTTTCAGCCAGGTGTGCCTCAACAGTTTGCTCTCAGCATCATTGTCTGGTGTCTGTTAGACACTGGCCACCTTTGCAGTTGGATTCCCACCAGTGCAGCTATTCCTGTATTTCTCTTCTGTCCTCTTTTCTTTTCTGTAGGAATGCTCAAATTTTCTGTTGTCTTCCATGTGGAGGTGGTGGAGTCACCATCCCTGGAGGCGTTCCAGAAACATGTGGCCATAGCACCTGGGGACATGGTTTAATGGCCAGGGTGGTGTTGCGTTGATGGTTGGACTGGATGATCCCAGAGGTCTTTTCCAACCAAAACAATTCCATGATTCTGCAATTCAGGGGCTGTTTTTCCAAGCTGATTTGTAGAGCTCCTCTTCCTGCAGATGCTGCCATTCTCTCAGGGCTGTGTCTCCTCCCCTCCACTCACCAGCTGCACACTGGCATTAAGCAGCTCTGTCTTGACAGGAGAATGCTGGATCGTGTTGCTGCCATCTGGGCTGGGCAGTGGATGGGAGGAGTAGTTGAAATCTTTTCTACTAGATACTGAGCTGTTGATATGACAGCATCAGCATCAGAGGGCTGGAGCATCTCTCCTATAAACTGGGGCTGAAAGAATTTGGGCTGTTCAGTCTGGAGAAGAGAAGGCTCCAGGCAGACCTTAGAGCAACGTTTCAATATCTGAAGGGGACCTACAGGAAGGCTGGGGAGGGACTGTTCAGAAGCACTGTGGTGACAGGACAAGAGTTTGAAACTGGAGCAGGGGTGACTTAGGTTGGACATCAGGAGGAAGTTTGGCACAGTGAGTGTGGTGAAATACTGGAACAGGTTGCCCAGGGATGTGGTGGAGGCCCTATCCCTGGAGACATTCAAGATCAAATTTCATGTGGCTCTGGGCAGCCTGATCTGGTTGGAGGTGTTCCTGCTGCCTGCAGGGGGTTGGACAAGATGACCTTGGAGGCTCCCTTCCAACCTGATGCAGTCTGTGAATCAGCTTCTTCAGGGAAATGCCCACAATCAGGTGCCCTTTTGTGAGTGTGCCAGGTGGTGTGTCTGTGGCTATATGGACACAGCTCCATGTGGGAACCAGCATGTGGTGCCCCTTGTCATGGCAGATCTCCATGCAGCAGAGGAGCACAGCCCTGTGCTGTGGAGTGCTCTGCTCTGTAATTGCACAACATGGCCACACAGGTAGGTTTTGACACATCTCAGCAGTCATTAGTGATGTGCCAGGGGGAGCTGCTCACCAGTGCCAGAGTGGCTCAGACACTGGCCTAGAGAGTTGCATGTCTTAAGCCCTAGAGGTGTGTGTAGGCCTGAGCCATGCTTCCATCCAGGATTGCTTCTTGGGAAGCCTGGGCAGATGTCTTGTACTGGTTTGGTGCAGTTTCGCTGGCAAAAAAGCCCTCCTGAGCCAAGCAAGCTACCTTCAGGGTGTAAGAACCTCTTGGCTAAGGGCTCTTGCTGTGGTGTGTTCCTTGCAGCCCTCAGTAAAGCAGAGGAGCCAGGAAGCAGGAGGTGGTGGTGATATGTTTTGAAGGGCAGTAGAAGGTTTTCAGCCAGGAGCCACTGGATTTGTAGAGATAACCATTGGCAGGATGACCATGGGAGTTCCTTTGTGTGTTGAAAAATCCTTTGAGCTGGAAGAGAGGAAATTTTAGACTGTTAGGAAGAAATTCTTTACAGTGAGGGTTGTGGGACACTGAAACAGGTTACCCAGGGAGGTTGTGGATGCTCACTCCCTGGAAATGTTCAAAGCCAGGTTGGATGAGGCCTTGAGCAACCTGGGCTGGTGGAAGGTGTCCCTGCCCATGGCAGGAGGTTTGGAACTGGATGATCTTTAAGGTCCCTTCCAAGCCAAACCACTCTGTGCTCGTGTGTGTTATATGCTGTGTGAAATGTGCATTGCAGAGCAAACCAGAGGAAGGCTCCAGGTGTGGAGGAGGCACACAGGAGGCATCTGAATATTGATAACCTGGCTCTTCTGGAAGGTCACAATCTGAATGTTGATACCTGGCCCTTTTGGAAGGTCACAGTCACAGTCTTGTGTTATCAGGGCCTTTGGATCGAGCTGCAGCAAAACCCTTCATTGTCCCTGAGCTCTGGATTCTCCCCCTGTGTTACAGCAGGTTTGAGAGCCTGGGGCTCGGCCATCTGTTCCCAGAGCAAGGCAGTCTCCTGGTGCTGTGATCCTCACCAGCTGATGTAATGTCTCCACCTATGAATTTTAATCTAGAGGGTGGATAAATACTGTTCATCCTCTTTGCTGCTTGGTTTGTAACCTGTCCAGGTGTTACAAGCTGGAGGCGAGGCCAGGCTTTGAGCCTTCCTTCCTTGAAGCTGGTGCTGCCTTCTCCAGCCATTGTTCTCCTTTTCCTGTGCCACCAGGAGAATGTTTAGCTTTGTCAGCATCACTAAAGCATTTGCTTAAGCTTTGTAAAAACAAAAATTCTCTTTCTTTTTGACTTTCATACCTAAAGCCAGATGCCTCCAGCACTTCCTCTCTTGATACTTCTGCTTAGTTTGTCTGAGTGTTTTTTAATGCCATGCCAGTAGGGTCTAAGTGTCTGGATTGCAAATATGATGACTGCAAGTAGCTTGCTGTTCTCAGCTACCTTTTAGAGCCTTCTGGAAGTAGTTCATAGATTCCAGGATTCGAAGAGTGGTTTGGAAGGGACCTTAAAGGTCATCCAGTTCCAACCTCCCTGCCATGGGCAGGGACACCTCCCACCAGCCCAGCTTGCTCAAGGCCTCATCCAGCCTGGCCTTCAACATCTCCAGGGAGGAGGCATCCACAACCTCCTTGGGCAACCTGTGCCAGTGTCTCCCCACCCTCACTGAAAGAATTTCTTCCTTATCTCCAGTCTCCCCTCTTCCAGTTCAGAGCCATTGCCCTTTGTCCTTTCACTACAATTCCTTGTCAAAAGTCCCTCCCCAGCTTTCTTGTAGCTCCTTTCAGGTACTGAAAAGCTGCTCCAAGGTCTCCCTGAATCTTTCTCCAGTAGCTGGGAGACTGAAGGCTGAGAGCCACTGGTTCCTGTGATAGGAAGACCAGGCACAGAGGGACAGTTCTTGCTGTATGAAAAAAGACCTTCTTAAAGTGTTTGTCTTCAAAGACTAATCAGAGCTAGTCAGATCCTTGTGAACAGTGCAGGGCAAAATAAATTTGTGCCTGTGAAGTCTGAGGATCTTCTGAGCTCTTCCAAACTCCTCCAGTATCTAAACTGGTGCTGCAGACAGCGTGGTGCCATGAACACAAACTGCCATGGGCTGATTTTGATGGTGGGTTGCAGGCACACAGAAGCCTGCTGTTTCCTCTCCTCCCCCTCCCCACACTGCAGTGGGCAATATTTACAACTGGGGCACTGTGCACACACAGTTGGTGTGGTGTCTCCATGCTGAAAGTGCTAGAAGGGACAAAGGAAAGTCCTTACATCAGTCTGCTTGGAGGATTAGTTTCTAAAGCATCCATATTCATTGCCACCACATGGGCCACTCTGATAAGCCCTGAAAGTGGTGGTGAGATCTCATTAAGAGACTAATTTTGTCAACCTTTGCCCAGTGAACTTCTGGAATTTAACCTAAATTGGATTTGCCCAGTGAGGGTACTCTGACCACATCCCCTGCAAAGGCAACCTTCTAGACATGCCAGCAGGGATTAACTTTGCCTGTCCCCTGGTTCCTGCCTCTCTGCACCAAAGTCAGCATTGAGGTCTTGGACTGCATTGGGCATGAAATAATGGATCATGAAAAGGAGCAGTGCCTTGGGCAGTCAAGGAAAGGATGTGAGGGGAGGCCTTGCTCTCTATGACTACCTGAAAGAAGGTTGGAGTGAGGTGGGGGTTGGTGTGAGGTGTCCCTGCCTATGGCAGGAGGGTTGGAACTAGATGATCCTTGTGGTCCCTTCCAACTCTGACTGATTCTATGATTCTATGATTCTGTGGTCTCTTCTCCCTTGTAACAAATGATAGGACAAGAGGAAATGGCCTCAGGTTGCACTGGGGGAGGTTTGGGTTGGACATGAGAAGAAACTTCTTCACTGGAAGGGTTCTCAAAGACTGGCACAGGCTGCCCAGGGAGGTGGTTGAATGCCCATCCGTGCAGGTGTTGAAGAGGCAGAGATGTGGTGCTGAGTGCCATGGTCTAGCAGCAGCCTTGGCAGAGTTAGAGAATGGTTGGACTGGATGAGCTTAAAGGTCTTTTCCTACCAAAGCATTCTGTGATTCTCTGGTCCTGTCATCTTGTCCCTGGCATTGTTTCCTCATAGCAGATGAGAAATGCTCTCGTGTTGCTGCCACATTTATGGGTTATGATGTTGCTGAGTTATTTTCCTTTTGCAGAGTGGGGATGATGACATCACAGCATAGAGGCTGTGATCCATGGCAGCCAGGCCAATAGCAGGCAGCATGGTTGCTCTCCTTCCTGAGGAAATAACTATTTCAGTGCTTAGCAACTCCAACAGTTCTCTGGCTCCTCTTCAGAGCTGTGCTACAACCAGACTGTCATAAAATTGTATGGGTTGGAAAAGCCCTCTGAGATCATCCAGTCCAGCCACCAGCCTAACACCACCATGGCCATCAAACCATGTATCCAGGTGCCATGGCCACAGGTTTCTTGAATACCTCCAGAGATGGTGACTCCACCACCTCCCTGGGCAGCCTGTTCTAATCCCTGACCACTCTTGCAGCAAAGAAATTTTTCCTAGTCTCCAACCTAACCCTCCCCTGGCACAATTTCAGGTTATTTCCTCTCATCCTATCACCTGCGACTAGGGAGAAGAGACCAACCCTCACCTCACTGCAACCTCTTTTCAGGTTTCAGGGAGTTGTAGAGAGCCAGAAGGTCTCCCCTCAGCCTCCTCTTCTCCAGACTAAACACCCCCAGCTCCCTCAGCTGCTCCTCACCAGCCCTCTTCTCCAGACCCTTCTCCAGCTTCATTGCCTTTCTCTGGACACGCTCCCTCCCCTCAATGTCCTTACAATACGGATCCACTGACCTCCCACTCATCTGTACATGAGGAGGAGAGAAAAGGGCACCTTAATTCACAGCAGAAGGCAGCAGGTATTGTGTGAAAATACTTCTGGTAGGCTGCAGACCTGAGGAGCTCCCTGCAGCGTGGGCTGTGGGATGCTGTCAGCTGCTGCTTTGGTGTGTTGTGGCTTTACTATAAATGGTGAGAGAGATGCAGTTCTTCTCCTGGGCGCTCTTCCATGCCTTGCTGGGATGTTGCAAACGAGACTGACACTGCAGAAGCCACCTGTAGATGATCTGTGGTAAGAAGAGGAGAAATCCTTTCAGATTTTGGGTGTACATTCCCACAGGTTGCTGCTGGCCTAGCCCTGATGAAATGAAGAACCACATACACTGTGTGTAGTTAGAGGTGAAAACCTCAGTAGGCTGCTGCACAAGAAGTCTGACCCAACTGGCAAGTACAGTTCAAGTAATTTGTTATCTGCTACCTGATTGTCCCTCTGAGACCTTGAAAGGTGAAGACTGAGGACACTTAGGCCATGTCCCCAGATACCTGCATTTTGTGGTAGATTCATAGAGTCATAGAATGGTTTGGGTTGGAAGGGAGCTTAAAGATGATCCAGTTCCAACTCCCTTGCCACAGGCAGGGACATCTTCCACTAGCCCAGGTTGCTCAAGGCTTCATCCATTCTGGCATTGAACACCTCCAACCTAAACCTTCCCTGGCACCATGTCAGGATATGGAGTTTTCACAATTTTCAGGCCAGGAAGAAGCAGAGCACCTGGAGGTATTCAGGAAACGTGGATGTGGCACTTGGGGACATGGTTTAATGGCCATGGTGCTGTTAGTTGATGGTTGGCCTCAATGACCTTAGAGGTCTTTTCCAACCAAAACAAGTCTGTGATTCTATGAGACTATGATTCCCTGGAAGTAATTGTTTGAAGGAGAAGTCTTTTGCTTCCTCCCCTTTCTCTCCTCACCTTCATCCAGCTGCAACTTCCATGCTCCTCATGACAAATGAGGAGCGTCAGGGGTGGGTTTCACCACATCTCGTCCTATCTCCTGTTGGGTAAATTAGTCATACACCTCCCTGGTTCTCTGCAGGAGCCTGGCGGGCCTGGCTGCCTCCTCAGCCAGGGTGAGGGCTGGGTGGCTTTTTAAATGATGATATTTTAAAATCTGAGAACAGCTTTGATTTATTGACCTGCTGCCTCTCCGAATCGAGCTGTCTGGGCTGGCATCTGCAGATAAGAGGCTGTCAAGTAATTGCTTATTATTGACTGATTGCCAGCTTGGGCTCTTTGCTTGAAGAAGAATCAATAGCAGTCAATCTTCAAAGTCTAAACTCTCAGGGACTATGACTGCTTTCCAAATTGGGAATGACAGGTCAGGATAGCTCCATATCTGATAGCCCAACCTCGTGTTTGGGTGTAATCCTGCAACAGAGGAGGAAGCTCAGGACATGATCTTCCTGCAGCAGGGCTTTCACATCTGCCTGCTCTAAAGGCTGGGATTTTTCTTTGCAGGCATGTTCAGGGACAGATCCCACCCTGGCTCCAAACCCAGAAGCTGGAGCAGCCTCAGCAGCACCTGAGCGCAGTGGCAGGCAAAGGCAGGATGAGTGCAGGCATCGCTGATTAAAGTCCCCAAAGGATGGAGCAGGGAGGGGTGGCTGAACAGCCTGTGCGGTGACACATCCCAACCAACCAGTTTGGATGCTTTCTAAATAAAACAAGGCATCTATTTTAATGCATGGTAACAGAGATTTCCTTTCTGTGGGTGATTCTATTTAGGTGACAAGAGAACAGAATACCCAGTGTCACCCATACGTTTTCTCAGCCCCTCCGGAGCCTGTCGCTATGGTGAGCAGTTTGGTTTAAAGGCAGCCATAGTCCTTCTTTAACGCTATCCTGACATGGTGCCTTGCCTGGGGATTCATGTGGAGGCCTTGAAACAGAAAAAAGGGCTTCATGGCCTCAAAGGCACTCAAGACTTGCTTTAAAAGCAGTGTTTAGGTCCTTGCAGTGGCTGGGTAAAGGCTGGCGATTGGTTTGTGAAGCCATCTCCCACCCTCGGCTGGAGCCCGCTCTGGGTTTCCCCAGAGCTCAGGGGCTGGAGTCTGTTTTCTGTGCCCCACACTCAAGCAGGGTTTAAAACTTGAAATCAGAGCCTTTTGTGGGGGGAGGGGGAGGCTTGGATCTCCAGCAGCCACAAAGAGCAATTAAGCAACAGAACATAAAATAAGATAGATGGGAAGGGGAAGGGCAGTGCCCTGGTGTTAGAGGGAGATGAAAATGGATGAATCTATTCCTAAAGCAGAAAGATTTATTCTTCGTTTTGAAGCTGTATTTTCACCAGGAAAGCTGCAATTCAAGGTGCACCATTTGGGGTGAGGGAGGAATACTTCAAACAGAGCAGTTTTATCTACAGTGGACTAGGAGAAAATGGACAAGATTACTTGGCCAGCCTTGTTTAGATACTGGATTTGTTGTCTCCTAACAAATCCTCATTTGCATAGGTCCTTAATCTGTGGAGTTAAATGTGTCTCAGAGGCTGTTATCTACTGGGCTGCTGAGTTGGGAAGTAGATATTTAAAGCTTTTCTTTTCTATTTGAACCCTAACCCTCCCCTTCCCCCCCACTGCACCCCAAATCACCTTCCTGCTTGTTTGAAAAGCTAAGATGAGCCAAGAAATGATACAAAAAGGGGAATCTGCCAGCGAAAAGCAGCTGGTTTCGACTTCAGATTGGGTGGCTGAACTGTCCACCAGCATGGAGAGAAAAGCCAAGATCAGCCATTTGAAACGTGTGTCGCAGGGAAACCACCACCCCCCCTCCTCTTCCTGAAAGGGCACAAGGACGTCAAATCTTCAGACCTGCTCTGGAGGTGGAGGCTTGGGCAAAGATCCCTTCTGGAGCTCTGGGAAGGGATTTAGCCCTTTTTTTTTTTTTTTTTTTTTTTTGGGGGGGTGTGGGGGGGAGGTTGGTGTCGTGTAACTTTTGCCTGTAGTCCTGAAATGGCATTTCCTCATGTCTGCAGCAGCCCTCATTTCATGAAATGGATGCAACTGCTGAAAAAAGATCTCGCGTGAGCATGCTCACTGGAAGATTAATCCTTTAGAGGGAGTTGGAGAGTTAAGCTACTGTAATTTCTCTGCAGTTGGCTGCAGTAAACAACTGCTCTAAAGACACGAGGAAAAAAAATTGACGGAGGTACATGGCATTAATGTCCATCTTTTTTGTGTTTCTACTTTCAGGTTGAGGGTTTGGTAAAGGTTGGTTGATTTTTGGTTTTTGGTTGTTTCGTTTTGGTTTTTGGTTTTTTTTTTTCCTTCTCATAAGAGCTGGGGAAGAGGGATTCTGTGTAATGATTTTTATGGGTGACCTTCATGTTGTCGTTTCTTTTTTGTCCTCCAGGCCAAAGTAATCCTATTGCTGAGCAAGGCCATGCTGAGGCACGAGCTGACTTTGTAGAGCTGGGGGTAGAGCACCAGGGTGACTTCGTGTTGAGTGATTAGACGAGGTGAGGCCTTGCTGCACGTTGAGCTGTGTTGGCAGAAGGGAGCTGAAAACACCTAGTCCTGTGTAGTCGTGAGCAGAACCCAGTGGGACTCTCTATGTCATGCTTCTGGTGGAAGGAAAAGCTATAAAGGGATTAGCTTTTGATTGCCTCTTTTTAGTTATTTATTTATTTCTTATTATTTTGCTCCCTCTTCCCCATGCCTGAGGAGCTGCAAACCTGTGTCAGGTGGGGGAAGAGAAATAATGGTTGAGCTATTTTGGCTTTGCTTTAAAGGATGAGCACTTTGCATGGGTTGAGGAGCAAAAGCCTTGCCAGGTAAGTGTTGCAGGCACAGGGATTGCATCAAGGTGAAGCTGAGCTCCTTCCTTCCCTCCTTCTTTCCCCAGTTGGTGCTTTGTGGGTGCATCCTGGAGGAAGCAAACCCTCTGTTAGCTCCCAGTGAGTGAGCTGTATTTCACCTCCTCGCCTCCAAGAGGCATGGGTGAAGGAGGACCTGATTCACCACCCTTGATGATTGGTATCAGCTGCCTCCAAATGCTTAAGGCACAGGCAATGGAGGGGCCAAGCTGGGGGCTCCAGGGACATCAAGCAGACCTGCCTGAGTGGTTTGGTTTTTCTCAGGGCTTGAGCTGGCAGAGGCAGTGCTTACTAACCAGGGCTTGTGTCTTTACCTCTTAACAACACCTGGTTGATCCCACTGAAGGAGGAGGAAATGGAGGGGAGCCATCAGCAAAACTTGCCTGGCCTGGGGGGTGGTGGGGAAGGGTTCTGAGTGTTGTGTGCCTGACTGGAATGAATCCCTCCCATCCAGCTGGAGCTGTTAGAGAGCAGTCCACAGGAGTGTGTGAGTGGAAGAAGGGCAACACTCTTCCTCCTCCCAGAGGCTGATGATAACAATAGCTGCAGCTCTGCCTGTGCCACTGAAAATCCCTGTCTTGAGTGGCTCTGACAGCCCTCCTTGGGGTTCCCTGGTGGGAAATTTCTGTCCAAGGGCAGCAGGATCTGTTGACCATGTTGCGTGTTGGAAAATGGCTTCGTGGTTCTTGGAGTGGTGTGAAGAAGAGAATAATTCCATAGTTTTGACAATGCCAACTGGATCTGTCCCGTGGGAGCTGTCAGTCACGTGCAGGTGGATGCTAAACGCTGTCAGATGAGTTCAGAAGGGCACTTCTAGCACAGGCCTGGCTGAGCTCACGATGCTGCCTGTTGGAAGAAGAATTTTACCACCCCAACACTAAGGTTTTTGGCTTGGTCCCTCCTTTTCCCCTCCTTTCCAGAAGCTCTGGCTAGCACAGATTGTCTGTTCTGTGGGTGATGGTTTTAGGGAACATTGATGGCTGTGTGTGTAGGGGGAATAATGAGCTAACAAATGCAAATAGATTGTTTCTTGCTGTTTCCAAATCATTGTAATTTCTATTGAGGATGGGTTAATTATATCTTCGTTTTGATGGGTGTGAGGAAAATGATAGAGATCCAGCAATATAAATCTATCTTGGGAGGGCTGTTGTTTTTAGAACACTGTTTTGGAAGTGGTGAGAACAAAGCATCTTCTCTTGGAGGGCCTGTGGCTGTGTTGGGACCCAGTTGCATGTCTCTCGGTGGTGGATCAGTGTTTTCTGTCTCAGAGTTTTATCTTCTGCCAGCAACATTTCTGTCACCGTGACAAGAGGGGGGTGTGTGCTCCGTTCAGAGGAAAATGATCAGATGCCTCCATCCCTGGAGATATTCAAAGTGGGGCTTGACAGGACTCTGGGCAGCTTGATCTAGTTGAGGATGTCCCTGCTGACTGCAGAAGGGGTTGAACTAGATGAACTTTGGAGGTCCCTTCAACCCAGACCATTCTGAGATTCTGCTTGAAGTGCATTTGGTTGAAGGGCTGGGAATTTTTTTTTTTTTTTCATGAAAAGCAAAGAGAAAAGCAGGAAAAGTTATAATAAACTTTAAAATGTATGATCAGAGTGTAACAAAAAGGCATCTTCAACCTCAAGTGTGTAGGTGGGGGGGACTGCTTTACCAGGACCTTTAGGTTGAAGGTTGGATTTGATGGTCTTAAAGTTCTCTTCCAACCAAAACAATTCTATGATTCTAAGACAGGACCCCAAGGTCCTGTGGCTCTGGAACCAGTCCTGAGGTTCTTCTCCTTGTCTGTTCCTCTGTGCAGGTCATTGCTCTGGGTGACTTTAGGGAGCCTGGATGTGTTGCCTTGCTCCTTATTGCAACCTCGCTGGGAAAAAGGGAATCAAATTCAAAGTGGTTTGTACCAGCTTTAAGCTTTTTTCTTTTGGTCTTCAGCACCAGGGTGGGCATCTCTGGCACCAGAAAATGGGGGAAAGACTCAGCAAAAGGACAAAGGTGACACTGTTCTCTTAGTGCCATGCCTTTGGGCTCAAAGCCAAAGAGCAAAGCTCTCTCCTCCTCCTTGTTTTAGAGTAAAATTGGGAAAATGAACAATTTTCAGCTACTGAGGATTGCCCTTAGCATGGAGCACCAGGCTTCAGCCTTACCAAGCCTTTGGTGGCCTGGGCACTTTGTGCTTCCAGATCAGAGCAGCTTTTTGAGAGTCTCAGCCCACAGCAGCTTCCCTCCAGTGCTGGGTTCTCTGTTCAGCTCCTCTTCAGCAAGCCCTGGACCTGATCAGTCTGAAAGGAAAGAATAGCTACATCCAGATTCAATTTCTTTTTGGTTTAAATTGTGTGTTCTTGGGCTCTGCTGGAGGAGCTCTGCAGATCCCTGCTGGGGTGGTCCCGTGGAGTGGGAGCCCCCCAGCCCTCCTCCAGCGTGGCCAAACGGAGCAGAGGTTGGTTCTCCAGCCTGGGCAGCTCCTGGTGTGTGCTGTGAGGCAGGCTGTGACCCCAGCAGCCCAGGGCATGGCCACCTCTGGCTCTGGCACCCACAGCCAGTGGAGAAAGGGGGTGTCAGTGAGGGGAGGCAGCAGCTAGTGCCCAGGATGGGGTCATCTGGGGAGAGCAGAGGTGTCACCCCACTCAGAAATGGCACCCTGGGTGTTTAACTCCTGTCAGAGTGGGCACTCCTGGATGCTTTCCTGAGATGGGCTCTTCAGGAGGCTTCATCACCTGCATTTAGAGACTCTTCTCTAGGAATTTGCTGTCAAAAGCTCTGCCTCTCTGGCCAGGTTTGCCTCTTCCTCCATCAGCAGAACTTTGTTCAGTGGAGGAACAGAAACCTGCATTTAGGACTTGCTCCCTTCTGTGGTATCCTAGCAGCCAAGGGCTGTGTTCAGAACAGAGAGCACAAGCTGGAACTGAATCTTCCAGGTGTATCTAAGGAAGCCTTAAGCAAGCCTGGCAGTCACAGGGAGGGGGAAGGTTGCTCTGCTGGGTAACATGCTGCATCCAAGTCCCAGTCTTTAATAATCAAATGATGACTACTTCAAAGCCTGATGTCTTTGCTTCTCTCTCTTCTAACTGCTTCAGCCAACCTTTAGTCAATTGGGAATGACTTGAAAAGCAGACATTATGATCTAAGCCTTGTAATTACTTGCTGGGATGAATCCTGTCTCTGCTGTGAAGCTGAGGAAGGCTTTTCTGTACTGCACAGCATTTCTCCACCTTCATGCATCACTGAGGCTCACTCCAGAGGAGGAGTTTTATCTCCTGCCTTCCTTGGCCATTTTGAAATCCACCTTATGGCTGCATTTCAGCTTTCTTGACACCCTGAACTAGCTCCTTGCTGCTGCAGCCATGCTTCCTGCCCTATGGCAGTGCTCTCTCTCTGTCCCAAGCCCTCCTGCCGGGCTGCCAGGTCTTCTCCATGTCCTGGGCAAAGCAGGGAAGGCCCATGCAGCATCTGCCCAGCAGCTCCCATGGCAATCCCTGTGCTGCTGCGAGGCTGGTGGGGCATGGCTTTGAGAGGGGACTGCAACAAGGCTGAAGCAGCAGCAGCTGGCCAGGGGCACTCCCTGCCCCCCTTCTCCCTGAGGATTAATAAGTGAAGTTGTGGGCACAGGGGAAGGAGCTGCATTTTTGAACCACATTCCCATGGAATTGATCAGCATGAAGGAGAAACTTCTGGGCTTCTGAGTGCTGGGGAAGCAAAACACTGCAGCACATTATGCCAGGAAAAACATGGTCTGTGGTGGAAGATGGAAGAAAAATCCTGCTTTAAAGACCTGCATCCACCTGCAGATGGACTTAAACAGAGCAAGGAGAGAGCAGAAGCAGGAGGCTGTGAGCTTGGCAGTGGAGGAGAAGAGGAGAGGACAGGGAGGGGTGGAGGGATGGATGGGGCTGTGCTGGAGGAGGCTGGTTTTGAAGGTGGTGCTGAAGTGATTTGGTAGCTCCTAGAAAAAGTTGAAAGAAAAGAAGAGGAACTGAACTGCAGGGTGGTTCTTCAGGCACCATCTAGTCCATGACCTACTTGCTGCCACAGTGATTTGCAGCTAGAGAAGCTGTTCCCATGGGAAGGGCAGGGCTGCCAGGACGTGCCAGGCAGCTCTTCCTAGTGGTGCCCTCTCCAGCTGCTGTGACATGACAGTGCTTGGGCACCTGGGGTTTGGACAGTCACTGCTGGAGAAATCAAAGGAGCAGCTCTGAGCCCTGAATTTCCTGGGGTCACAGCAGTGGAGGGAGACAAGGCTGGGGCCTGGAACCAGGCTCAGATTTATGAGCTGCCTTAACCACGTGAGCTGCTCGGTGCAGGAGCAAGCTCCTTCCCTGGGAGGGGTGTGGGGCACTGCCTGTGTCCTGTCTGGGGACATGGCTCACCAGGACGTGGGATGAACAGCAGAAATTATTCATCCTTAACCTCTTTGACAGCCCACTGCAAACTAAGAGTCTCCTTTCTCCTGCTTCTGCTCTTTCAGGAGCCCCCACTAACCTGATCATTCTTAATCTCATCTTATTTTCCAGATCATCAATTTGGTTTTTCAGTACTCTTAGAGTCCTTAGTGTTGCTGGGAATCTGTGCTTCCATCAGTTACCTGTGTTCCTTTTCCAAGGCTGGACCAGCCTTGAACCACCATTTCCCTACTCTTTTTATAACTCACACTGCTTGGTAGAGGAGTCCTGCAGAAACAACTGCACAGTTCTTACCAAGAGATCCCAGGATCTTCCTACTAAATAGCAACTTCACCTCTTCCTAATATGGATTCAAAAGCTCTCCTGTACCTCTTGTTCCCTTCTCCCCCTGGGGTTTGGAAGTTAAAAGCCTTGCCTTGAAGTGAATTCCTGTATGTAGGTGTATGTGCATGTCAGAGTGTGTCAGCTGCTCCTCCAGCTGTGTTAGTTGTGATGCTGAGCATCTCCTGCTACAGGCTGGCATCAGACAGCTGCCCATCTCCTTTGCCTTGGGTAGACAACTGCCTATCTCCTTTGCATTGGGTAGACAGCTGCCCATCTCTTTTACATTCATCAGCCAGCATTAGCACAGAATCATGGAATGCTTTAGGTCGGAAGGAACTCTTACAGCTCATCCAGTCCAACCCCCCTGCAGCCAGCAGGGACATCTGCAACTACAGCAGGTTGCTCAGAGCCCAGGATGACCTCACCTGGAATGGTTCCTGGGATGGGACATCTCCCACCTCTCTGGGCAACCTGGGACAGGGTCTCATTATCCTTCATACAAAATATTTGTTCTTTCTTTCCAGTCTGAATCTCCCTGTTTTAGTTCAAACCATCACCTCTTGTCCTGTTACAACAGACCCTGCTCAAAAGTCTGTCCCCAGCTTTCTGTTTTGCCCCTTCAAGTACTAAAAGGCCTGGAGCATATCACTGTCCTTTGCTTGATTTTGAAACAGGTTCCAGTATCTTCTACAGTGCTTGACATCCAGATAGGTTTATCACTACCATCTGGCTCAATGTGGATTTTTGGAGGACAGAACTTTGGATGGGGAGGGGACCCTAAAAACCAGTGACCTGCTGTAGTCAGTGCCCAGTGCTGTGGCTGCTCTTACTCCCATCACACCTTTCCTACTGGGACTAGGCTAGTATCCAGTCTGGGATTCATAGATTCAGATTCCTAGACTGGTTTAAGTTGGAAGGGACCTTAAAGCTCATCCAGTTCCAACCCCCCCACCATGGGCAGGGACACCTCCCACCAGCCCAGCTTGCTCAAGACCTCATCCAGCCTGGCCTTGAACACCTCCAGGGAGGGGGAATCCACAACCCTCCCTGGGCAACCTGTTCCAGTGTCTCCCCACCCTCACTATGAAGATGTACTTCTGTACAAAGAGAGGTTGGGAAGCAGCCTTTGTCTCTTTATTTGAGGTGTTCTAAGCTGCTTTATTAAATAGAGAAACTGAAGTGGCTCTAACAGGACCTGAAGCAGCCCAAGGTTATTTAACTCCCCAACTTCTGCACTGGCCTTGCAAACTCCATCCAAGAAAATCTTCTCTTTGGACAGAAGTATGAGAAGAAGTCCTCTGTTTGTCACAAGTTGTGAGTTGTGCTCTTGTCTAAGCTGATTATTTTATTTATTCCAATAATCCTCTCTTCCAGAATAAAAGAAAATTAATTGTCTTCCTCTTTCCATAATGGTTTGCCCTTCAGACAGTTGCCAGGCAAAGTGCTTAAAACCTGAAATGAAAAGATTGGGACTGTTTAGTGGCTGCTTAAAATCATTCAGCTGCTGTAGGAACATGTTGGGTTTTTAATAGGGAGGCATTTGAGTAGTCCCAGAGAGTGCTGTCTGCTCTGTGTTCTGTAGGATTAGGAGGAGGTTTTTCTTTGCTCCTGCATATGAGAATGGGGTCAAGCCTGCTGTGGTAGATAGTGTGAGTCCTACGTAAGATTTTGCTAGCAGTGTGCACTGCCTGCAGTTTCAGCCCTGAAGTTATCCAGCACTGATGGGGAGCATTTGTTGTCCTTGGGCTGATTGTGTCTCCTTCTGGGGAGGTGGCTTTGCTGCATTTCAGTGGCTGGAGATTCATAGAAGGTTTGGGTTGGAAGGGACCTTAAAGATCATTCAGTTCCAATCCTCCTGCCATGGGCAGGGACACTTCCCACCAGCCCAGGCTGCTCAGGGCCTCATCCAACCTGGGCTTGGACACCTCCAGGAAGGGAGCATCCATGACCTCCATGGGCAACCTGTTCCAATGTCTCACCACTTTCACTGTGAAGAATTTCTTCCTAACTCCAGTCTCAATCCCTCTCATCTTATCACAATGAGCCCCTGTAAAAAGTCCTCTCCCAGCTTCCAGGTGTCTTGGGATGAGGTTTTCCCTTCAAGAGTTTTCCACAGACACCCACCTGGCTTTGGGTATTTTAAACTTTGTCTGGCTGGCGGGGGGAGGGGAATAAAGTTTCCTGATTCATTTGGGAAAATGCTGGAAATCTTCTTTAAAAGGCTCAGAAGTGATGTAGTATTTGGTGATAAATCTCAGAGCTAAATCAGAGCTTTGTGGGAGCATTGGTTGAGGAAGGCAGTTTCATATTTTAGCAGCTAACACATTTATTTTTCATACCAGGCTGCGTGTTCAGGGCTCCTGACTTGCCAGGACTGCTGAAGCTGGTGTGGAAGCAATGGCACAGCTCCAGATCTAGACCAGTGTCAGAGGGGTGCTGAATCTGCCCTTCACTTTGCTTCCCAGTTTTATTCCAACAGGTTTTGAGAAATGCATAGAAACTTGGACTTGGGAATAGCCTTGCTTCCAGGGGGGGGAGTGTGCTGAGGGCAGGCAAAGAGAAAAAACACAATGAGTTAAAAACAAGTCCTGTGCAGCAGCACAAGAAGGACATGGAACTGTTGGAGAGGCTCCAGAGGAGACCATGAAGATGATCAGAGGGCTGGAGAACCTCTGGGGACAGGCTGGAAGACTTGGGGCTGTTCAGCCTGGAGAAGGTTTCAGGGAGACCTCAGAGCAGCCTTCTAGTACCTGAAGGGGCTCCAGGAGAGCTGGGGAGGGACTTTTGACAAGGGCTGGGAGTGCCAGGATGAGGGACAATGGCTTTGAGCTGGGAGAGGGGAGATTGAGACTGGAGATGAGGAAGAAGTTCTTTGCAGTGAGGGTGGGGAGACACTGGCACAGGTTGCCCAGGGAGGCTGTGGATGCCTCTTCCCTGGAGGTGTTCAAGGCCAGGCTGGATGAGGCCTTGAGCAAGCTGGGCTGGTGGGAGGTGTCCCTGCCCATGGCAGGAGGCTTGGAATGAGACACAGTCTCAAGCTGCACTAGGGGAGGTTTGGGCTGGATGTTAGGAAGAAATTCTTCAAGAAGGCCACCAGCAGCCTGGTGCATTAGCCATGGTGTGGCCAGCAGGTGCAGAGAACTGACTGTGCCTCTGTACTCAGCACTGGTGAGGCTGCACCTCAACTACTGGCTTCAGTTTTGGGTCCTTCACTTCAAATTCTTCACAGAAGGAGAGCTTGGCCATTGGGATGTGCTGCCCAGGGAGGTGGTGGAGTCACCGTCCCTGGAAGTGTTTAAAATGAGACTGGATGAGGCACTCAGTGCCATGGTTTAGTTGATGAGATAGGTTGGACTGGATGATCTTGAAGGCCTTGTCCAGGTTAATTCTGTGATTCTGTGGATGATCTTTAAGGTCCCTTCCAACCCAACCCATTCTGTGATTTACAGCCAGAGTTATGTGCTGCCATCTCAAGCAGAAGAGCAATGGAGGTATCTTTAATACCACCAGCTCCAGGAGAGCACCCTACTGAGAGTTCACCACCCAACCTTCCTTAGCAGAGGGCACTCTCTCCTGGTGAGAGTGAGCTCAGGGAGCACAAGGGGGTGTGAGTGTCCTCCTCAGCTCTCACCTGCTCTGCTGTGCATAGACAATCCTTTGGTTTCTGTTAAACATCATCACCCTGGCAGGGCAGTTCATTCACACAGACTGTGGGTTTGCTAAAGACTGGTTTCAAATCACTCTCCCTACTCTTAATAGGAGACCTCTCTCTCCTCCTCGTTCAGAAGCCCTGGAAGGGGGTGTAGGTGCAGACTGCAGCAGAAAGCCCCCCAGGTTGGTTTGTTCTGGAGCTGGTGGAGTGCTGTCTCTCACCGCCGGGGCACTTGGCTCATTGCACATAGCATGGAAGAAGTTATCCCAGACAGAGAACACTCAGGTGACCTCCTCCTCTGTCAGAAGCTGCTCTTGATTTCAGTATTCTAGGCTCAGTCTCTTAAATCACAGATGGAGCTGCACTTCCAGCTACACAAAGCCATACAGCTCACTGGAGGAGGTGAAAATACTCTGCTTGACAGTAGCTGTGGTCCTGAACTGTAGGCAGAGTAAGCTACCTGTGCGTGATGTGGAGGCTGAAGCCTGAATTTCAGTCCTGCAGACTCTAGTATGAAACAGCTCCATGCTTGCTGGAGTGGCTGCCAGAAGGGCTTTTGAAAGGACAAAGGTTGTGAAGCTGTGGCAGGGAACATCAGAGCCTTAGAGCTGGGCAGAGGAGGAAGCTGTCCTCTGGCACAGCAGCTGGAGGCTGGAAGAGTGGCTGTTACTGGCTGTGGTTTACAAGGCACCTTCCTCATGCTCCAGGCATTTTGTGTGCTAGGCAGTGACCTGTGGGCCTTTTTCAAATGAGAGGAGTTTTGTAGACATTTTCTCCTCATCTTTTGATGGCTCCTTGCAGGAGTAACAGTGTTTGTTAGCTGGGGGCTGTTAACCAGTCCCATGGGACCAGCCTGCTTTTGAGGACTGATATATTTTGTTTTCCAGTTGCCACCACTGTACTGATAATCTGCTCCTTTTGTCTCCTCTTCCCTGAGGGAGCTTTTGCCCTTCCTGGATCTCATCCTGATCCCTGCTTGTGGAAGCAAAGCCCAGGTTGCTGATGAAATCAGTTGTCTGGTGCACTGCACCATCTCAGATTGTGCAGGGAGGGAAGGAACCTGTGCCCTGCCAGAAAAGCAGCACTTGAAACCTTCTGCCTTGGCTCAGGGCACCCAGTCCTCCTTCCCCTACATCCCCTGTCTGGCTGGGGTAAAGGTTTATCAGATTTGGGTCCTCAAAAGTATTTTCTCCTGGTTGTGTGGTTAGGATTGATGATTGTAATGTCTTTATCAATGATCTGGGTGAGGGAATTGAGTGCACCCTCAGTAAGGTTGCCAGTGACATCAAATTGGATGAGAGTTTTGATCTGCTTGAGGGCAGAAAGGCTCTGCAAAGGGATCTGGCAAAGCTGGATGGATGGGTAGAGGTCAATGGGATGAGGTTCAACAAGGCCAAGTGCCAGGTCCTGCACTGGCACTTGGGTCACAACAACCCCATGAAGGCTCCAGGCTTGGGGCAGGGTGGTTGGAAAGTTGCTTGGCAGAAAAGGACCTGGGGGTGCTGACTGACAGTGTGACATGAGCCAGTGTGTGTGCCCAGGTAGCCAAGAAGGCCACCAGCAGCCTGGTGGATTAGTCATGGTGTGGCCAGCAGGAGCAGAGAACTGATTGTGCCTCTGTACTCAGCACTGGTGAGGCTGCACCTCAGCTACTGGCTTCAGTTCTGGGTCCCTCACTCAAAGAATCACATTGAGAGGCTGGAGCAGGTCCAGCGAAGGGCAACAAAGCTGATGAAGGGTCTGGAGAACAGGGCTGGGGAGGAGCAGCTGAGGGAGCTGGGGGTGTTTAGTCTGGAGAAGAGGAGGCTGAGGGGAGAACTTACTGTTCTTACAGTTCCTTGAAAGGAGGTAGCAGTGAGGTCTCTTCTCCCTAGTATCAGGTGGCAGAGTGAGAGGAAATGGCCTCAGGTTGCACCAGGGCAGGTTTAGGTTGAACATTTAGGGAGGGGGTTGGACTTGCTGACCTTTAGAGGTCCCTTCCAACCCAAGCCAATCTATGATTAGGAAAAATTTATTTGCTGAAAGAGTGGTCAAGCCCTGGAACAGGCTGCCTAGGGAGGTGGTGGAGTCCCATCCCTGGAGGGATTTACAAGCTGTGTAGATGTGGTGCTTAGGAAAGTGGTTTAGTGGTGACCTGGCAGTGCTGGGTTGACAGTTGGACTTGATCTTAAAGGTTTCTTCCAACTAAAACAATTCCATGATTCTATTGCACAGCATCATCCCTCTTCTCCTCTCCCCTCCCAGCACTTCAGCAACCTCAGCACTCCTGGCACTCCAGTACCTGTGTGCAGGAGGGGGCCTGAGGAGCTAACAATCTCCAGTGTTAGTGGTGAGCCTGTAAGTGAATGGTTAGTGCTGGTAGCATCACTGTGACTTCTGGGCTTTCACCCTCTGGAGCTTAGGGACAAGGAAATTATGAGAAGCAGGTGATGGTAGGTACTGTCCTATGGTCAGAGGGCTGGAGAACCTCCCCTATGGGGACAGGCTGAGAGTTGGGATTGTTCAGCCTGGAGTAGAGAAGGCTCCAAGGAGACCTTAGAGCAGAGTTCCAGTACCTGAAGGGGCTCCAGGAGAGCTGGGGAGGGACTTTGGACAAGGGCTGGGAGTGCCAGGATGAGGGAGAATGGCTTTGAGCTGGGAGAGGGGAGATTGAAACTGGAGATGAGGAAGAAATTATTTCCATTGAGGGTGGGGAGACACTGGCACAGGTTGCCCAGGGAGGCTGTGGATGTCTCCTCCCTGGAGGTGTTTGAGGCCAGGCTGGATGAGGCCTTGAGCACCCTGGGCTGGTGGGAGGTGTCCCTTGCCCATGGCAGGGGCGTTGGAACTGGATGAGCTTTAAGGTCCCTTCCAACCCAACCCATTCCATGATCTTACAGATCTTTTCCCACTGAAGCAATTCTGATTCTGTCACATGCAAACTTGCAGGGAGTTCCCCCAGCCTGGCAGGGCTGGGCTGGGCTGGGCTCGGCTGGGCTGGGCCATGTCTGGAGGGCTCATTTCTCAGCACTGCAGATTTGTTGCTCTCCCCACAGAGCTATTGTCTGAGGAGACACTAAAAGGCTTTTGCTATTGAATCTTTGTCTGCAGAGAGAACTGGAGGGTTTATCTATCTATCTGTCTATCTATCTATCTATCTATCTATCAATCTATCAATCTGTCTATCTATCTACCTACCTACCTACCTATCTATGTAGAAACAGATATATATCTATATATATCTATATATCTCTCTATATATCTGTTTATGTGACTATATGTATGTGTATTTATCCTTCTACATCAGATTGAAACAACTTTCCTTTTTCTGAGTCACTGCTGCATTTTGAAGCAGGCAGAAGAGTTGCCATGGCTGAGATGATCCTCACTGGGATTTGTTGGAGGTTTTACAGGGCTCAGGGAAAAAAAATTAAAAAAAAAAATTGAGGAAAGGCAGATTCAGATTTTTTGGGGAGAACAACAGCAACAAAGAAAATCCCCAAAGGAAAAAAAATCATTATCACATTTTAAATCTTCCATCTGCCCCCCACTTCCCAATGTGCTTTTTGAGGAGTTGCAAATGCTTGTTGGCATAGAAACTACAGAACTGGAGCAAAGCATGCAAATGGAAAAGGAACCATTCTGCCTGGGCAACAGGGACTGAGCCTCTGCAAAGCTGCCTCCAGTCTTTTATGAGGCCAAGAAAACTGGCCAGATGTTCCTTGAATTACAATGGCACTAAATATTTTGGGTTTTTCTGTTTGTTCCTAAATCCCCAAAAGCTTGGGGTGGAGAGAATGCAAGAGCCATTAGCAGAGGGCTTTCTTTTCTTAGGGAGGAATTGGTAGGCCAGAAATATTGCTCAAATCTGTTTGGCTCCAAGTGGTGCCAAATCATCATTAAAACATGTGGATATTTCTGTGCTTTAATCTGTTGGAGATGCATGCAGGATCCAGTTCTGTTAAATTAAGCAGCAATATTGGCCTGGATGTTGTTTGAAATATGAAATGTGGCAGTCGGAACACCAAGCAAAATGTTTGCACATTTGAATTGCTCCAGGAGTTGGTTGGGTTTTTTTTTTTTTTTTTACTTTAAATGTTATTCCAAGGAAGAATTGAGAGCCCTTAAAAACTGTCCCTGCTCTCCTCAATTCAACTCCTTCCCCCCTCTGTGCCAGGCTCTGGGAGTGATGCAGCATCCCAGCTCCTTGTTTCCTAGAAGGAGATGGAGCTGATGGAGAGCCTCCAGAGGAAGCCACAAAAGTGATGAGAGGGCTGGTGGAGCACCTCTGCTGTGTAGACAGGCTGGGAGAGTGGGGGGTGTTCAACCTGGAGAAGAGACAGCTCCAGGAAGACCTCAGAGCAGCCTTCCAGTGCCTGAAGGGGGCTACAGGAGTGCTAGGGAGGGACTTTTGATGAGGGCTGGGAGTGACAGGACGGGGGGGAATGGTTTGAAACCACTGGACATGAGGAAGAAGTTCTTTACTCTGAAGGTGGTGGAACACTGGAACAGGTTGCCAAGAGAGGTAGTGGAGGTCTCATCCCTGGAGACATTCAAGGTCAGACTTGATGGGGCTCTGAGCAACCTGTTCTAGTTGGAGATGCCCCTGCTGATTTCAGGGGAGTTGGACTAGATTGACCTTTAAGGTCCCTTCCAAGCCAATGTGCTCTGTGAGTCTGTAGCTGCTCTTTCAGAGTCAGCATTCACATCCTCAGTGTTTGAAATGCTGTCACTTTAGACTTTGCACGTGGGTAAAAGAGCTGACCATGAAATTCCTGTTAGAAATCTCTGACACATCCCAGAGTCAGCTGTCCAGGATCCTGGGCCATCTTGCTTTTGACAAGAAAGGTTGGACCAGATGATCCTTGAGGTCACTTCCAACCTGGTATGCTGCGATTCCCCTTCCAATGCAGGGCCACGAGGGGATGGCAGGGGATGGGAAAGGATAGGATGAGATGGAGATGTGGCATGCCATGAGGATGCTGCTCCCTTTGAGCATGCTCCTCAGCACCTCCCATGGTGTGGAGCACCTGGATGCACTGGTGAGGCCTCTGATACCCTGGGTTTGGAATCTAAACAGCCAGCAGAGCCAAACAGAGCTATGGATCACACCAGGCTTTCCTTATTAGGTTTTTTATTGCTGATTCTTCATTCCATTGAGGGTTCCTAAAGATTGTCTCAGACAAAATACCTCAACCTGCCCTGGCCCAGCAACAGGGAGCAGCAGCTTGTTTCCAGCTGGTTTATCCCTGGTGCAAAGAGGCTCTGGCAGCTTGGAGCTGCTGTGCAGAGAGAGCTCCCTCCACACCTCCCCTTTCCCAGCAGGTAAGGCCATGGATTGTGTAGGTACTTCATCTGCCTGACTTCTTACTTATCACACCAAAGAAGTTTCTTCTCATCTTCAGATGGAACCTCCTGGGTTCCAGTTTGTGCCTGCTGCCCCCTGTCCTGGCACTGGGCACCACTGAAAAGTTTCTGTCCCTGTCCTCTTTTCTTCTGCCCTTTATCTCTTGCATTGAGAAGATGCCCTCTTTTCAAATGTGCTGAGGAGGCAAAAAAAGAGCCAAGTGATGTTTGCCAGGTGCTGCAGCAGCTCTTTGCTTGACTCTCACCCATCTGGGGAGGGAGCATCCCCCAGACTGTGTGAGGTGTAAGCCATGTGCTGTGGTAACACTGTGCAACACCCTCCCTTCACTGACAGGGTCTGGGTCTTTATTGGCAGCTGCTGACTGGAATCTTTCTTGGAGGAGCAAGTTCAGCCCAGCTGCTTGGGTTTTCTTGGTTTGTGCATTGGAAGTGCTGCAATTTGCTTCCACAAGTGCAGCAGGAGTCATTTATCAAAGGCACACAGGTGTGATGCTCTGGGTTTGGAAGTCACTCATGGGGATGATCCAACCACTAAGAAGTTTCAAGTGGAACACCAGAGATTGCAGCCTCCAACCAAATGTCTTTGAGTGATGCTGGAGGAGAGGAAGCTGACCTCACATATAGGAAAGGCTGAGAGAGCTGGGGCTGTTCAACCTGGAGAAGAGGAGGCTGAGGGGAATTGTCAATGCTTACAAGGGATGGGTGTCAGGAAGATGGGGCCAGACTCTTCTCAGTGGTGCTCAGTGAGAGGACAAGAGGTAAAGGGCATGAACTTGAACCTAGGAAGTTCCATCTAAACATGAGAAAGAACTTGATATTAGGAAGAAATTCTTGAGAGTGAGGCTGGTGAGAGACTGGAACAGGTTGCCCGGGGAGGCTGTGGATGCCCCCTCCTTGGAGGTGTTCAAGGCCAGGTTGGCCTTGAGCAATCTGGTTTGAAAAACTCACTGAGCTGGCCACCCATCTGAGTCTTGATTTGAAATGTGGTTGTGTTTTGAAATCTGGTTTGTTTCCTTTCATGTGGGGAAGCATCAGAACGAGGTCATCAGTCTGAGGTTTGAGCTCCCAGTACAAGCCTTGTGTTTGTCCTCTGTAACACAGCAAAGCTTTAGCGTTCTAGCTCTGGGAACCCAAACAGATTGGATGATTTAGTGATTTGGCCATTAAAATAAATCCCATGACTATCAGCCCATGTTTAAATCTGTCTGCAGACATACATGGGGCTCAGGGCATCTGTTGACTCTTTGCTACCTGCAAACAGCAGGCTGCAGTGGCTTCAGGGCTGGACAGTGAAGGAAGTGAAGCAGTAGTTAAATTGGTCAATCATTGGTGTAATGTCACTCAATCTCCACATGTATTTTTTTTGTACAGTATTTTCATAGAATAGTTTGGGTTGAAAAGGACTTTAAAGATCATCCAGCTCCAACCCCCTGCCCATGGGCAGGGACACCTCCCACCAGCCCAGGTTGCTCAAGGCCTCATCCAGCCTGGTCCTGAACACCTCCAGGGAGGGGGAATCCGCAGCCTTCCTGAGCAGCTTGTTCCAGTGTCTCCCCACCCTCACTGGAAAGAATCTCCCCTCTCCCAGCTCAAAGCCATTGTCCCTCATCCTGTCATTCCCAGCCCTTGTCAGAAGTCCCTCCCCAGCTGTCCTGTAGCCCCCTTCAGGTATTGGAATGCTGCTCTGGAGCCTTCTCCAGGCTGAAAAGCTCCAACTCTCCCAGCCTGTCCCCATAGGGAAGGCTCTCCAGCCCTCTGATCACCTTTGCAGCCTCCTCTGGACCCGCTCCAACAGTTCCAGGTCCTTCTTGTGCTGTGGGCACCAGAACTGGAGGCAGTGCTCCAGGTAGGGTCTCACCAAGGCAGATTTGTGGAGGACCACCCCAGAAATTTTTGGCAGTTAATTATCCAAACCTTGATTTTTCCACCTGCAAAACAGATGCATTAATTTTACCTACTGTTCCCATCTCTTATTATCAATTGCTTTACAGGAATTCCAAGGAATTTCTCTTTTTGCAGTACACTGAAGCAAATCACACTGTGTTCATCTGGTTCTTTTTCACATGATGATGTTTAGATGCTTTTTGCAGTGTATGCTCTGCTTTTGATCAGGAAGAACTAGATTGCTTACCTTCCTCTTCCCCCAGAAGAGCAAGGTAGACTAGAACAGTCTCCATGACATCAAACTCAAGACCATAACATTGGTTGGAATAAAACTGAGTGCACTACTTGGGGAAGGTTGCTCAGCGTTGCAGAGCGCAGGCTTGGGGCTTTGCTGCCAGGGCTGGAGCAGGAATGGAACCTTGTGTTAGTTGTGTTCAGTGTCCTCAGCCACACTGGAAAAGCCAGTATGCTGAAAAGAGATGAGTTTGTCAAGCCCTAGGGTGAGATCCCCTGGCAGTTCTGATGGATGTTTGCAGGATTTGGGTTTTTTTGGTGCTTTTTGTTTACCTTTTCCCTCTGAGTGACTGCTTTGTCCTGCTGTGAGCAGGTTCAAGAGGACAGCAAGGCTGCTTGTATGGAGTTTGGCTGCTCTGTCTGTAAAGTGGCCTTTACAAGCTCTGAACCTCTTTGGAGGCCTGACTTTCAGATGGGTGAAGTCAGAAGTGTGCTCTATCAATGACTCCAGAATTTTCCAGGGGCTTTGACCTTTATGTGGTAGAAGGAAGGTTTTTTTGCTGCTGTTGGTGCAGCTCCCTTGGCTTTTTCTACTGCTAATAGGGACAAGAGAAGTTTGGGGCTCTGCTCCCTCAGAGATGAAGATAATCTTCTCAAGGAGAGATTACATCCTGGCCTCAGCCCAAGCATGCTGGGAAATGAACTCTGTGCTGAGTCAGCCTCCGGGAGGGCATGTTTAAAGAGCCATGATTTTATTTCCTGCTCTCCTGTGTGTCCATTTTATGCCATATCTGGCAGATTTCTGAAAGGTGCTGAGCTCTTGTGATTCCTGATGAAGGCTCTGGAGGGTGGAGGTAGTGACTGCCTCTGCAGATCAGGCTATAGATAACTCAGCTCTGACACTTTTTGCCCTCCCTCCTCTTTCTTGCCTGCACAGAGAGGTTCTGTGTCATCACCATGGGATTTACTGCCTTCAGTATGAGGACCTTTGATGTGAGCAGGCTCTGAGAGAAGAGTTAACAGCTGCATAGAGAAGCTGGCTTCCCACTTCAGCCTTAATGCGTGCCCTTGGTGGGAAAAAGTTGAGCTTAAAGCTGGCAAAACATATCCAGAAGACATTAATGCTTTCATTTTGATCAACCTTGTGTTGACTCCTCAACCTGTGTTGAGAGCAAGTGTGTTTGAGCAGTACTGGTCTGTCTTTTGCAGTGCTGTGGTAGGAGCAAGACAGGATTTCCCTCTTAGCTTATTCTCCACTGGAACCACCCTACCTAGCCTAGGGTAAGCAAATGACTCTGCCTTTGCTTTTTTTCCCCCTGCTACCTGTCCCCAAGGAAACAATATAAATTCCAGTGCCTCCAGTGTGCATCTGTTGAAGGGGGGAAAGGGCTTTTTAAACAGTGCTGAACTGTGGTTTTCCCTTCGTGCAGCAAAGCAATTGTTCATTAGCGAAATCCGTTAATAATTCTCTTACCAACCCTATTGGTTGAAGTGACTCTGCTGTAATTCCTTTGGATCGACCAGAGCTGCAGGTATGTGTGTCTTCATTGCATTAAAAAAAAGGGAAAAAAAGGCAGAAAGCAATGCTTGCAAATTGGTCTTTGTTTCCAAGGAAACAAACTTGACATGCTTGAGCTGTGCAAGATGCAAACACTGCTAGATTCAGCAGACGTGCTGCTGGATGTTATGGGCTGAGGATTATTTTTAAACTACCCCCAATTTCGTGGCAGGGGAGAGGCCCAGAATAGAATTTGTGGGCAGAGTTTACCAATCTGTGCTTAATGCAAGCCCTGTGGTGCCTTGGATTTGCCTAATGTGGTTCAGAGGGGATCGCAGCCTGTGCTGGAAATGCAGCTCCCTGAGGATCATCCCCTGGGGAAGGGGCAGCCAGGGGGGGCAAACAGCTCCTGCTGGGCCCTGGTCCTGGGGCTTTGGTGAAACCTTGATGCAAAGTAGAGGTCTGAGGGGAGTTAAGCACTGCTCTTTGTGCCAAATTATTATGGGTTATTCTGGGCCACTTTATCGAATGTTTTGTGCTCTAAAAATGTTTCAGTAAAATGCAACGTGCCAGCGTTTGGCATGAAAGGCTGCCTGGTGTTCAGCACTCAACCAGGAATCCCATCCCAAATAATCTGCCAAAAAGCTGTAGCTTGATGTTGAGGCCTGGGCTGGATTCATCAGATGAGGGAGCAAGATGCTGAGTTGTTTGTGTGGTGCAGATGAATGTGCTGTGGACTGACGAAAATCCTGACTTGAACTTAGCTCACTGAGTTGTACAGAAAAGCCTCTTCGGATTATGATTACCTTGGGAGCTTGGTCCAGGAGGGTGTCACCCTGATTGTTCCTGAAACACTGTGTTGATAAAGGAACTTGATTTGTTTTTATCTTCCTTTGAAGCATCCAAACTCGAGCAGTGAGGCAGACACTGTACATACATGGCAGGAGTCTCAGCCGTGCGAGGCGCGGAAGCCAGCCTGGCTCGGCAGAGCGCGCACACAATTAACTGATCTCCACATCCAGAGCTGGGTTTGGCTGGGGCCCAACGTGAGGAATCAGGCAGCCATTAAAACTTTGCTGGGATTAAATAATCAATTTTTGCCCTGGCCTGCAAAGCTTTGCTTTAGCAACAACCATCTCTGTTTTCTGGGGTAGCTCTGGAGTCTCCTTCTCTGGAGATTTTCAAAACCCACTTGGATGTGTTCCTGTGTGACCTGCCCTAGGTGATTCTGCTCTGGCAGGGAGGTTGGACTTGATGAGGTTCCTTCCAACCTCTAACATTCTGTGTGAATCTGTGAGCTGGTAAGGATCTGCAGGGGGTTATGCAAAGGATGGTATGATAATGAAATGCAAGTTTTTAAGGAACAGTCAGGGCTGTTCTCCTCCAGCACTGACAGTGCAGGGCTGTCCTCCTCCAGCACTGACAGTGCCCAGTGGACTTCAGCCTTCGGTGTCTTTGCTTATTTTGTGGTTTGGGAAACTGGAATAGATGAAAAAATTCCTTTATTACTTCTTTGAAATGATCTTACTGGATCAAGGAGACAAGGTAACAATGGAGTAATCTGAGGGCTGACTAGTGAGAAACAAATCTCTCTTAAAATTCAGGTCCTTAGGAAATTGTAGCATGAGGTGTGTTGTGTTGTTGTCTCTTTGCCCCTCTCTGCTGTTTGAGTTTCTTGCAAATGGAGTTAAAATAACCTTCAAGGTGACAGAGGGTGGACTGGGGTAGGTTTAGCTTTAAGATGGATGGGAAGCACGATTTGCATTGCAAGCTAAAAGCCTCAGTTGAAGCCCTTTGGGGACAAAAAAAAAAAAGAAAAGAAGAATAAAATTAATGGTATTTAATTAAACTATTGTCATTTGTGGAAGGCCCAGAGTGAAAAATGTGCTGGTTTCGGTGTCATTAGGAAATGCTCCTTCTTTGCACAAGGCTTGGCTGAGAGAGGAATTTCCTTGCTTTTGTTCTAAACTGAGATGCTTGCTGCCTAAAAATGCCTGAGATCCCCGCAGCGAGAGCTTCACCTCCTTGACAGAGGATGGAAACAGGAAGGTTGGCTGGATCAGAAGGAGTCCTGCACCTTCTTTTTTTTCTTTTTTTCTTCTTTTTTTCCCCCCCTTTGCTAATGACACTTCCTTATGCTTACATTTCATTAAAGCTCTGAAATGGCTGAAGATCAGCCAGTACTGAGCATGCTCCGGGGTGGAGGCTGCACCCATAGAGTGAGATGGATTTGTGGCTGGAGGAGTGATAGGCCTGGAGTCAGGATCTGGAAGGACCCAGCAGCTCCAGACCCAGCAGCCAGGACTGAGGTAGGGCAAATCCGGCTGATTCCTTCCTGTGCCCCCGGGCCGGGGGAGCGAGGAGCCCGGATGGAGTAAAAGCTGCTGGAATGGATTCAAAAGCAGCAGAGTTCACCACTGACACGAGATGGCTTCACACCGCTGCCTGCGGGCTGGTGGGGAGGGGGTTGGAAGTGCTGACCTTTGCTGGCTGCTGAACCCATCCAAAGGACAGACCTTGGCTGATGGTGGGGTGGTGACATAAAGCGACAGCAGGCAGAGGCTGGCAGCAAAGCCTGCGGGGACCTGCTGGGTTGTGCCTTCATACTGGCAGGCATGTGCTGGTGTCTCAGTCGTGGGCTGCCTGGCTCGGCCGCTGAGTGCCATTAATGGGAAGCCTTGCAGGGCACAGATCTGCTCCACAGCTCAAATCTAGATCTGGCTGTGATTGTGGGAGGGCAAAAAAATGTCAGACTCAAACTCTCTCTCTTTTTTTCTTTTCTGGGGCTTATTTTGCATTCCAAAGGTTGCAAACAAACCTTGCCACATCAGGTCCTCCAAAGTGGCAAGGAGAGGAGGGAATATCAATGTGTTTATTCTTTTGGCTGAGAGATTTTTCCCTGCTTCTTGCAGGGGTTTAAAGTGTTGGCACAGGTGTTTGGGGGAAGGATGGGGACTCTGTGAGTTGTGCAAAGTTGGGCTGTTGGATTTGGTCTGTAGTTGCCAGCTTTTTACAAGGAATGTGTAAGCACCAGCAGATTATGTGCTGCCTGAGCCGTTGACTCCAGTTGTACAAGCGAGCTGTGTGGTGAAGTGCCAACAAAACATTTACACTGGCTCCCAATGTTTGTCTTAGTGAGGTCTAGGGAAGATCTGACTTAGTATGGAGCACAGAGGGGAGATGTTGGTCATGAAGCTGAGCCCTCAAAGAGCCTGGCTTCTACGGGACGTGAGTTACTGGGTGTCCACACTTTGAGCCTGGCTGTGAGCAAAGATAAGGCAAGAGGCAAGCAGTTTGCTCTGCTGAGGGCACTGTGAATAAGTTGGCATCACAAAGTTCTTGTGGTTACCTTCATTAACAGAAATCTTTGTGATCATGGTCCCTTGTGCAGTAAGGTAGATCAGCCCTTTCTCCAGGGCTGCTTTTCATAGGTTCAGGCGGTGATTGGTAAAGAAGAAAACAGATTATTTTGATTTTCCTGCCGTGTCCCTGGTGATGGTCTTGCTCAGTTGGGTCAATGTGCATGATGAGTCACTTCATTACCTAAAAGAAACTTGCCTCCTTGTTGCCTGCTTCTGCATTTCCTGTGTTCCCAGCACTTCCTTGGTGTTTTCTGAGCCTGTTTGGTATGGCAGCCCTGCTCTGAGCTGGTGACCAGCTTGCTTACTGATGCTGCTTTTGCAGTCCCAGCATAGACGTCTGCTGGAGCCCCAGCCTGCTAGCCACGCAGGACTTCTGTTACTCTTTAATGGACTCTGGCTTGTTTATGGTTGGATGAATGCACAAAGAAAAGTGTTTCTGTAAAATCAACAGCATTGTAATTGTAGACTGGGAGGAAAAGGGGTTGATTTTCTTTGGCTCAGATGGGGGCTACGTTTACAGCCTTTCAGCAGTGATCCTGGTGGCTTTTTCTCCTTGTGCAACTGCGGTGTTGAGGTGATCTCAGCCCCAAGTTTTCGCCTATGGTCTGGCTCCCTTGATGAGGAAATTGGAGTTAAACAGTTTCAGATGCTGGAAAACCACTCGTGTGATAATTTCCTATTGTGCTTGTGTGAAAGGTGTAAGGTAGCCTTAAAGACCCACTGCCACCTTATGGCAGTTCCTGAAAAGCAGCCTCTTTAGAGCCAGTTCTGTACACACATCATGCTCGCTTTTTTATTTCTCCGCTCTTCTTAACTAGTGATATTTGCATGAAGGCAGGAGCTTTGGGTTTTTTTTTGTTTTGTTTTGTTTTTTGCCTTTTTTTTTTTTTTAAAAAGAGTTCATCTGCTCCTTCTGTTCCTTGCAGAAACTGTAGAATGTCAGCGGAATTGCTGGTAGAGCCATCAACGGCGATATCTCATAGCTCAGGAGCTGGGGAGAGAGAGATACAAAAGCATCATGGATAAGCACTGATTCTCCTTCATGAAGAACTTGCTTCTTTTCACCTGAATGCCATAATCCTTTTAAAAACTAATCTATCTGTCTCTATATAATTAAATAAATAAATAAACTAGGTGTGAGGTCAAAGAACAGGGACACGTTGAACACGTGAGGCTCGTCGGCAAGAACCTCCAGCGGGGCTCCAGCGTTTGTTTCAGTGAAGTGTTGCAGCAGAAGCCAGATTGAATGTGAGCAGCCATTTTTACAGCCGGCTCTGCTGGGCAGAAGACTCCAAATCTAAGCAGGATGGCTTTGCAGGGACATGGCTCTGGTTCCCACCCCATCTACCATCCCCCCAGTAAACCAATAAAACATTTGCCCGTGGAGCAAACGGTGAGTGTGGTTAAAGCTTGCTCCCTGTACTGAAACGGGTTGTACAAGGCATGCTGTGTTTAGGAGCCTTCTGGAGCAAGGCTGTTGTTTGTAGGGTGGAAGCTCTTGGTTGGTGCTAGCTGAATGAAGGGGAGGTGATGGTGGTGGGTTTAGATTGCCAGAAGGAGCTGTGGTTAACTGTAAGTTAAAGCTGAGGGAGTTTATAATTGGGAACTGTTAGGAATAGAGTTCTGTTCTAAATTACAGCTGTCTGGCCAATATGCTTCTAAATAAAGTCCTAGGATTGCCCTTGTAAATGAAATATTCAACGCTTATTCTTATCAAAACATGGAAACCTCTCCCAGAGAGCTTACATCTCAACATCTGTTGTAACAGCAGCTTTTTTTTTCCTTTCATTTTTTTTCATTCTTATTTTTTTTCCTTCTTCTTGGTGTGTGTGATGTACTCACGGCAGCATCCTGGGGAACATGTTTCCTATTAAGTAAAAAACAGTTTTCAACTTTGCTGGGGAAAGAGGGGGAGGGAGATGGCTTGGTGGAAACCTCAAGGGGATAAAAAAAAAAAAAGAAAAAAACCCCAACAATCCAGCCAGGTTTTGGAAGGTGGAGAAGGCTGTGATTCCAGAAGTGTGCAATAATGACTGTCTGCACCTTTAGGGCTGGAGCCTCAGATCAGAGGTGGATATTTGGCCTCCTCTGGAGGATGTTGAGGATAGTCAGTTTGTCCTGGGACATTCTGGTTAAGAAATGTGCTACAAAATGGCTGAGGAAGGAAGGGAGGCATTTTAATGGCTTGTGGCGGAGCTGGGCAGTACAGAAACAGATCATTATTCCCGCAGAAATCCTCACCTTGTATCAAAAGGCCCTTCAGCTTGTTGTGCTTTTGGGAGGCTGAAAAGACGCTTCAGATTTGAGCACATGGAAGAGAAGCCTGGTGGAAATTAGGAAAACCCCTTGTATTTTGCAGAGCCTAAATATTGTTCTTCCTATGGAAAGCAAACTCTCCCTTTGCCTCCCACTTGTGCTTCCTCTGCAAGGGAGCTGTGAAAATGCTATATGTAATGGTGTAATTAAGCAAAAGCCCTGAGGAACTCAGTGTCCTTTGTGCAGGGAGGTTGTTGTGCTGCTGCCTTCCTGAAAATGGGAGATTTCTGAAAGGGATATTCCAGCCTAGAACAGGAGAGCAGAGGCCAGAGAGCCCCAGTGTAAAAATACTTTGAGTTTTTCTGGTCCATGGTAGAAGGTGGTTTGAAAGGAGCATGCTGTGGTGTCTATGTTTGGTAGGGAAACTGCTGGAGAGCATTTGGGTTAAAGAAAGGGAAAAGCTTTGCAGGATTGTTCTTCATACCCTTCACCATTAGAAAAGCTGCCTCCTCGGCCAGCCTGGAGCCGAGTCTTCAACCAGCTGGTGAAAAAAGAGCCTGTGCAGGAGCTGAGCTCTGCAGAATGGGGGAAATGAGGGTCCTGGGGCAGGAGGCAGTGCTCTGAGAGCTGCTGGATGCTGCCTAGACACAGGCCGTGGTGGTCTGGAAGCCTTTCTCCTTTTAGATAGCACAACTTTAAGGTCTTATTAACCACCACAGAGCATCCCTCGCGGTGCTGTGCAGATGCTGGTTTGATGCCGATCGATCACGTCGCTCAAGTTGGTTGTTGAAGAGCTGCAATACCCTGATCAGCTTGGGGTTTTTTTTTTTTTTTTTTCTCCTCTGTTAAAAGGTGTTTAGTGCTTTCAAGGATGGCTCTGAGATGTGGAAAGTGTCTCTGGTTGCTTCTGCTGTGAGTGTGTATTTAACCTCAGCAGTAAAGGCAGGTCTGGTGTGGAGATGTGGGGAGCACTGCCCTTCTGCCTGCACGGGAAGGCTGAGATGCGGTTCTCTGGTGTTGTTTTATCTCTGAAGGGGGATGTTGGCTGTGGGAGTTCACTGCCCTCATTAATATCTTTGTTTCTGTTTCTGAGGGTTTAATGAAAGCTGTTTCATGCTGCAAGGAAAGGCAATGCATGAACTGTTTTCAAGCCATCTTTGATTTGAGCTAGAGTCATCTTTTGTTGGGCTGCGTGAGACAACTTCTGTGTAGTGGGGGTTTGGTTGCTTTTGTTGAGGGATTTTTGAGTGTGTTTTAAATGAGTTACCTCTACACCTCTCAGCAGCTGACAGAAAGGCCAAGAAAATCATTTTGTCCATGTTAAAACTTTAAGTTTTACGTCAAACAAACCCCCAGTGGGTTGAAAGAGAGATCCTTGCTTTCTACTGTCACCTCAGATATTCCTGATCTATGAATTTCAGTCATCTCGATTTAGCCTTGTGTGTTTTAACTGTTAGTAGGGAAATGGTGAGGAAAATAACATCCTCGTAGCCGAGGCAGATCCATGGAAGGATCTTCTGCTGCTTTAACTGTTGCTGCTTTGCAAATGAGCCCGGACACAGTGGTGCATTAGCTGCTTGGGCTGGAGAAACCATGGCCTGTTGATGCTTCCAGGCAGGACACGCTCAGCAGAGGGGATGTAGCAGAGCAGCTGATGGCTTCCTGCTTGTACTGAAGGCCTGCACTTGCCTGCCTGCCTGCCTGCCTGCTCTTGGTGCAAGGTGTAAGGCAAACAAACCCCTTGGGCTCCTCCAAACCTCGCTATGGATTTCGATGGCCTTTTCTCTCCCTGCAGTGCAGGCTTCTCCCTGCCCCCTCCAGCCCAGCGTAACACATTACACTTGGCTGTCTTCATTTGAATCTCTGCTCTTAAAGAGAACTGTCCTGCTCTCATTGTTTTCTCTTTGGCCAAGAACGAGCGGGTGGTGCCACAGGCCATTGCTGAGTTTCCTCTTCCTTCTGGCCTGCTCTCCCGGGCTGCTGGCCACCCTCCCCCTGCTTGGGTGGGAGGTTCTCCAGGGTGACACCCAGCTCCAGCAGCCTCCTGCTCCAGCAGCCTCCTGCTCCAGCCTCGAAGAAATGCCAGCCTTGTGCTTGAATCCCTTCCAGCTGTTCTCTGCTTACAGATGTTCCTGTGAGTTGCTCTGGCAGTTTTACTGGGATCTTGGGCATGTATGAAGGTTGCCAAGAGTTGAGGCTTGATTGTTAAGTGGGACAGAGACAAACTACTTCTATTTTGAAGCTAAAAAGTCATCTTTGATCTTGCTGGCTGGGCCAGCTCTATCATATGGTTTGACATAGGCTGAGCTCAGGGCTCTTGCACCTAGCAGTGCACTGTCACTTCATTAGGGCTTTTCCCCCCCTCATTCCATTTTTCATCCCTCTCTTTTTTAATGACTGTCTTTGTGATATCCTTTTAAGGCTGGTTGTACCAGGTCAGAGCGTCTTATTAATCCCCAAAGTGAAAAATGGCTCTCCTTCAGCTCAGCAGATTGGATCCTGCATGCACTTGCAGTTGGACACTGCAGACTGAACCAGTTTAACCCATGTGCCTTCCTCCTGGCACTCAGAAGTTGGCTGCTTTATTAAAGCAGAACAAAATCATCACAGGAGCATCCCCAAGCTGCCCAGCATCTCTCCCTGTCCCTTCTGCCTCTGCTTTTCCTGTAGGCAAAGGGCTACTCTTGAGGGCCACCCAGACAGAAAACTCACTCTATGGTTTAAAAGGCTTGCCTTTGTTTTTTTTTTTTTTTTTTTTTTTTTAAAGGCCAGGCATCAGTTTTGAGGCCTGGCAGCCTGTCAGAAAGTTGACAGATGATCTGCATTACCGGTGCGTCCCTGGGATGCCCGGGATAATCGCTCCAATGGACGCCCTGGAGCCGGCAGGTTCTCTGTGAAATGGCTGCAGCAGCTTGGAGGGAGCAGTGAAATGGTCTCCTCTGGGCATGCTCACTCTGTAGAGGGAGCTTTTATCACATGAGCAGAAACTGAATCACTGCTCATGAGGATCTGGAATATGCAACTCTTTGAGTCTTCACCAGAAGAAGACAAGAAGATGTCTGCAGGTACAGCAGGGTCCATCTCCCAGGCCTCTCAAAGAGCGGCTCCCCGCCGGCCCTGGCGCAGGCAGGCTGGCTCCTGATGGGAAGGAGAAGCCTTGGAGAGGAGGAAGAGTTTGGGGAATGGTGGCTGGGGGTTATTTATTTATCTCTTTCTCTATACAGTGATTTTCCTGCCCCGTGTGTGGGAGGGCAGGCAGGGTGTGCTGGGGAGCTGGCTGGAGGAGGCTGGCCAGGCTCTGTCTGTGCTCTGGGACTTGGTCCTTCTGCTCTGCCATGGGCTTGCAGGTACTTCACCATCTGACACTGCCTGGCTGTGGGGAGGCTTGGGCTTTGTTTCCTTGTGTTGGGGTGGTCTTTTATTTGTCTTCTGGTGTGGAGAGGCTTGTTTGGCGTTGCGGGGTTTGGAGGCTTTTTTGTGCTTTTTTTTCCCCATTTTTTAAAGTGTGAAGTTTCTGGAAAATTCTCCTAGGAGCCCTCCTTGCTTGCAGCTCTTGTAAGCAAGAAGAGCAAACACTGGGGTGTCCGAGCAACTCAAAAACTGAACTTCCAAAGGGCAGGAGAAGGCCTGTGGCTACATGGCAGCTCCTCACTAGGTCTGCTTTGGACAGCCTCTGCTTGCATCATGCAAGCCTACAGCTCACTTCTTCGACTGGAGGCAAGAGCAAAAATTATTTTTCCAGGAAGAAACAATCCTTTTTATTTTGGGGCAGCTTCCTCCCTTCTTTCTTCTTTGCCTTTTTTTTTTTTTTTTTCCCAATACCCACTTGCAATCCAAGGGAGCAGCTGATTAAAACAAAACATCCGTGGCAAGAGGCCCAAGTCTGCAGCTTATTTAAAAAGTTGCCTAAAATTCAGCCCCCCTGGCCTTGACATGCTCTTGGGGCCCTTTTTCCTGTTGTTTGTGTAGTGTTGGCTGCCACAGACCTCAGTGGGACTTAGGGTGGACACTGAAGGTTGCAGAGCCTTGGGGTGTCCAGGCATCCCTGCCAGTGTGCATAACACTGCTCTGAGCTGTCTGGGCTCAAGGGAAGCAGCCATGCAGATGTGAGAGTGAATTTTCAATCGAGGAGTGAGATGTGAAGATGGCATTTAAAAGAGACTAGGAAGCTTACAGGATGATCTGTGATACCTCATCTAAATAGCCATTGTGTCTCCACTGGACTATAAATACACTCGTTGCTTGTCATCTAGAAGATACGTGCTAAAGGAAAAGGCATCAGAAGAAGTGGCAAAGGAGAGAAGCAAGGCTTCTTTCGAGCAGCGAAGAGCAGAGGCCTTGACGTGCTGCCTCATCTCCCACCCAGGGATAAAAACAATGCACTTTGGGTTTGAAGAAGGCTGAGGAAACAAAGCAACCAAAAAATCCGCTGAGTGTGTGCTGCTGTGAGGTGGGGACCACGATGGCAGTGGCCAGACAGCTGGCTGAAAACACCTAAAGCTCCATCCCTGCCGGCCGGTGCCCTTTGAAAGCATCTGCAGAGAGACGCTGAGCAGCCTGACCTACTTTGGAGGGAAGAGAGAAACCCCAGGTCTGGACTTGGTGCCGCTTCCCAGCAAGGGTTAAGAGCCCCCAAGAGAGGCCTTAGGGTCTTGGTTTTCTTTCCCTTCATGTATTTTGCTGACTTTGAAGTGCCAGCACAAGCTTTTCTCCCTTGTCCAAGAGGGGATTTGGAAAGAGCTGGGCTCTAGGGCACACAAGGGGCATATTTTCTGCTGATCAACTCGTTAGACTTTGGGCCTGGTCACAGGGGTGTGTGGGGCAGGATCACGTCCATGAGCTGGGGACTCAGGCTGTGGTGGTCATCCTGGGGCTCCTTTTGTCTGTGCTGGAGCCCAGCTCCTCTGACCCCTCCTGTGCACTGCCATCTCCTAACAAAAGAGGATCGCATGCATCTTGTGCAATGGCAGGGAGCCATTTTATTCAGGTAAACAAGGAACTTCACCCTCCTGGCCAGCTGGTTTGGGGGAGGGCTGACTTGACTCCTGCTGCTCCTCTTTGTTGTCCTTTTGCTGCTTTTCCCTGAAGTTTTTCCTCCTCACCTTCCAGCTCTGGAGCTGAGAGTGGTCGAGGAATCCCTGCAGCAGGAGGGTTGCCTTGTGTTTGGTTCAGCCGAAAGGCTTGGGGCTCTGAGAGCTCCCAGGACCATATGTTCCTGCAGTGACATTTAATGTCAGTGATTTGGAAACTGATCTTCAATTTATAACTCTTAACTACCATTGTCAGCCAATTATTTCTGATGCCTGGGAATTGAGAGTTTCGACACCAAGCCCTCTTTGCAGAGGACACCCTCATGTCCCATTGTGTTTTCCCTTGATCTTGTGGGATCCATCCCTCCCTGTGCCTATGTGAGCTCTTTGGTCTCTTGGGTGGAGGAGGAGATGTCTGGCTTTGCTGTACAGTGGTGTTGGTCCTGGTTGGAGGGCAGAGGAGGAGGATGGGCAGCACTGCCTGCCAGGATTTACAGTAGTGAGGAAAGCAGCAGGAGCAAAGCTCACACTCTGTACAAGCTAGTTGGAAAGTATCCTTAAAAAAAGGACAAAAATCAGAGGGGAAAAAAATGTAGACCAAGCTTGTAAAACGTGCAAAGAACCAAAAAAATTCCAGGATCCGCCATAAGAGCTTGCCTCTCCCAAACCAGGTAATTTGTTTTTCTTCTTCTGTCCCCCCTCCATCAGGAGGGGGAATGCTGGTGGATGTGGTGGAGAAGGGTTGAGGCATTGGGGGTTAAGATCTGACATGCAAGCTTCTTCCCTGCAACGCTGCCATACTGTGTCAGAGCAGCACAGTGCCTCTTGCAAAAGGAGCTTTTCACAACTTGTCCTTGTTCCAAGGATGAGGAAACCTCCAGCTCTTCTGGCATTTTCTCTCCGTCATAAATCAGAGCTGCTTTCACCTGTAAAGTATGATCCAACATGGACCGGGGAGAGGACTGGAACGGAGAGGGGATTGGAGCAACCTTGCAAGGCTTTTTTTCATGGAGCACTTGGTGTTAAATGAGGAACTTTTCCCCTCCTCCTCTCCTCATTTTCCTGCGTGCCTGCAAAAATACTCTGGTTTGCATTTAAAGGAGAAAACTGTATGTGCTGGGGCTAAGCCAAGTTGTTTATTCAAGGGAAATACCATATTTCCAACCCTTTCTCTCGCAGAGGAAGCCTTGACGGAGGATGGCAGACTGGGCTGGGTGTTATATTTTTAGGTGACATCGAAGCACACGGTTGTGATTCAAAGAAGCTGAAAAATCATGGCTGGCGTTTTGCATCGAGATCTGCAAGACCTCTCCTCCCCACTGCCCCAACCCCCCCACAAGGCTTAACTTCTCCTTCCAAAACAGGTGGATTTTGACCTAAATCAAGAAGGCAAAAGGGGAAAAAAAACCCAAAAAACCAAAACAAAACCCAAGCCAACATGAAAGAAAAAAAACTTCACAACAAAACCACCACCCCAAGCCCCAAAGCAGCCTGCTGCTTTTTGCAGCTTCCCTTCTCCAGAGTGGGTTTTCTGGTGAGGGGGCTGGGGGCCCAGGATGGGTCGGGGGGCAGATGCCCGCAGCTCTGCTCTGCTCTCCTCTCCTCCTGTCAAAAGATGGCAGGTCAGTGTGTGTCTGTAAACAATGCAGTTATGAAATGGCAGCGCCAGGCCGAGCTGAGCATGCTCGGGGGAGCTGCCTGTAGGGGGAGGTGAGCCGAGAAAGATGATCTAATTCAGTGCAATTCTTGGGATTGAAGGAAAAGACCAGGCTCCACTCTTAATGACAGAGCAGAAAAAGCAGGCCCCACGCCGGGGACGAAGGCTGTAGGCCATGGAGGAGAGGGGGTGAGGATCTCCCACCTCTAGGACTTCGGGTGCTGGGCAGCGCTGTGTCCCTTCCTCACCCTCCAGGAGAGTAAAGCCTTGGTGAGGTTTGGCTGTAGTTACTAGAGGGACAGGCCCGAGGGTGCAACTTTTATGATGATGATGATGATTTTGTCTTTTTTCTGGTTTTTTCCTCCCTCTCTTTCTCCGTTTTTCCGTCTCGCAGGCGTCGCTGGCTTGCTGCTGGCCTCTTGATGGGTGGAGGTGACCCACGTGGAGGTGGCCTGGGCAGCTGAGCAAGGTCCTCCACTTCCCAAAGGAAACCCATTTTGGGGAGTTCCCTCCTCTGCCATCCCAGTGAGCCCTTCTGCTGGGCACCATGGGGATGGGCAGGGGGAGAGGGAGCTGCTCTGCTGACTGTGGTGGTTTGGGGGTGGGAGGAAGAGGAGCATAGAGGCTGAAGAGGTGCCTGAGCCCCATTGATGGGGGTGAGCTGCCTTCCAGCTCTCCTGCCTTGGGCTGCTGCAACCTGCTTGTTCCAGGCTCCTTTTGGTGCTATGGTTTTATCCTGGCGAAGCCTTCCTGGTGACTTGGTGTTTCTGAAATGGTTGGTTTGCTTTTGCTAGAGCTACTGATGAATCTTGGTCTCCATTTTAGGGTTTTCTTCCCCCCCTCTCCCCTCATGGGTTCTAGGAGAGAGCAGGCAGCAGCTGTGCTCCTTGCTAACCTCAGCCAGTGGAAGGAGGGGATGCCTTTGTCTGCTCTGGATTTACACTTGCCTGCACATACAAGTTGCACTGGCTTTAACTCTACTGGGACACAGCTAGATGGCTGCGACGCTTCCCAGCGTGGAGGCAATGAGGAAGAGTAAATTGATCTCCCCTTTAGAGGAGGGCCTGTGCTCTGCAACCCCCCCCCCCCCCCCCCCCCTTGCCTGAAGCCTGCACGTCATTGTGGACCTCGTTGGCTTAGGAGAAGTCACTTTAAGTCCTGTTGTGTTTCATGCACGTGTCTCCTTGTTCCCAGCTGTTGCATGCAGGGACTTGTGCCTCCTTTCTACCCTTCCTTCTTTTTTAGGGGTTGATTTGTATGGCTGGAATAGGGGAGAGGACATGGGGGGTAGAGAAGGAAGTGTTTCTTTTCTTTAGGAAGAGTCTGGATGAAAGGAATTCAGGAGACAAAAGAATTGCAAAGAATTTGGTTTGGGGACAAACTTCAGGCGGAGGGCAGTGCTTGTTGTGAGCTGCAGATAAAATTCCACGTTCACATGATTGCATGAGGCTTATAAGGAAGTGGCCTTAACCTAGAAAAAAACAGGAGCTTGGAGACTGGTGACTGCTTTGTAGGCCAGGTATGCTAGTGGTTATGTTTCCTTCCTTCTCCAGATGAAATACTTCTGCTGCTTCTAATGACAGGCCCGTGGTCAGCGTCCCCACGAGCACTGATCCCAGAGCAGAACTTGAGCAGTGCTGAGATCTGCAATGAGCAGCCCTCACGTGCCTACAAAAGCAACACTCTCCTTTCTACAAGGCTTTTCTTCATCATCACTTCCACTATAATGACGTAGAAGATGTTTGTCTTCTCTTTGTGGCAAAGATTATTATGAGCAAGTTGGTTTGGGCTGTGTTCTTTGGTTCTTTTAGGAGAAAAAAGGAGGAAAAAAATGAGTTGGAGAGTCTGCTGCTGCTGAGGTTGCATCATTTATCGAGAGCTTTGCCTCTCTGCAGTGTGTGTTGCAAACCTTGCTGGCTTGCAGAGGATTTGAAGTCCTGCCCTGCTGAAGGACTGGTGAGAGCTTTGCCTGAGTTCTGGCTATGATGGGGGAGCTGCTGTTGGGGTGTGTGCCCCAACCCTGCTCTTGGGGAGCAGAGCCTGGTGGTGTCACCTCTTGAGGTGTTGGTGCCTATCTCCCAGCTGGAGGTAGCAGGCCATGCAGGATCAGTCCTGCATCAGACCCCTCCAGTCTGTGGGCAGCTGTCACCCCAAATGGGAGCGAGTAGAGCTTCAGAGGGGTCCCCCTGCTCGCAGCGCTTTTATTTCTGATCAGCCTAGTTTAGCTGCATGGCTCTGATCAGCATCAGCATAAGGCTGCTGCAAAGCCTCAGGTTCTAAGACAGTTGATTCTTAAGACAAAAAAAAAAAAAAAAAAAGGAGGGAAAAAAAAGCGAGCCCCTGGTGAAGGTAGACATCTTAGCACATCAACTGCGCTCCTTCCTGCTCTGCTTCATGATGCAACTCTCTGGTCTCTTGGGCTTGGTAAGCTGCTGTCTGCTGGAGTTTTGCTGTGCATGCGTTGTCTTTGCCTATAAAACCTCTTTGGAGCTTTGTGAAGGGCACCCGGATGGCTGATGAGGATGCCAAGGAGGAGGCTGAGAAAGCTCTTTCTGTGTTTTCCAGCTTTGTTCTTTCTCTCTTCTTCCTTCTTTTCGTGGGCTGTTTTTTGGTGGTTGTTTTAAAGGCTCCACTGGAGTTTCTTGTCGTGGTCTGTTTGGCTATGCTTGCAGAGCCTTTCCATCTTCCATCCCCTCCAAAGACCTCGCTAAGGAAAAGAAACCTGGTTTGTGGTAAAGAGAGCTGGAGAGGAAAAACTAACCCAGCACTAGCTTCTCTGCTTGGCTTCTCATGGCTTTTTAAAGCCCTTTCAAAGACCTAATCAGCCATTCTTCAAATGCAATAATTTTTTTTCCTTCCCCATGAAACCTACAAATAAAAAAGGTTGGAGGGGAGGAAGGATAATGCTTCATTGCTGGTGGTGTGGACTTTATAGAGGCTTTCCAGCCACTGAAGGTTAATAATCAGTCTGGGGTTGAGGAGGGAATGGAGGCTGCAGGGAAAAGGGGGAAGGAGGGAAAAAAATAATGGAGTAAGTGAGACTTTTATTGTGAAGCAGCCTGAGCTTGGCAGTTGGCTTTGTTGGGACTGCTGCAGGAGCAGACATTGCTCGGCGGGGAGGGTGGGATAGGATTTCCCTGCCAATCGGCAGCCGAAGGATTGGGGCATGGGGAGTCTGAGCAGAAAGAGAAGTTTGCTCTGAATTTAAGGGAGGGGAGGGGGGAAAAAAAATTCCACATGCACAGGCACACACCCACGCCCACAAAATGGAGGTATTGACACTGGCGGTGGAGTTGCTGCGAAGTTGGCTGGGTGGAGCTGTGGGTTGGTGGGAATGGATGGGTAGTGCTGCCTGGCTGTGCCTGCTGGGTGCCCAGCTGGGTGCCTGTAGGGTGCTGGGTGCTGCCTCTGCAGGGTGGTGATGGAGCAAGGAGGGGAGAGCACTGGCCTGGGGGGAAGAGGCTTCGAGTGCTTTGCAGGGGTTTCCTGTAGCTTCCTTTGTATCAAAATGTTTTAAAACTCAGGGTTGGCTCTTTGGAAAAATGCTGATGATTGTATTTCCTACCATGATGCTGAGTTTGTGTTTGTTTCAGAGCAAGGCATGGAAGTTGTAAAAGCCACCACTGCTGCTAGTGAGGGATGTGTCTCTGAGCTAGGACCCAGCAGAGCCTGTCAGGTGCCACCTCACTTAGCCTTGCCTTGGCACCCAGCTTTTATACTCTCCCAGGAGATAAGTGATGGGTTCTCTCTTGCCTCCCTTTGGAATTTCCCATTGGAAATTTTGCTTTGAGAGCTCCTGCCCCTGGGCAGGATGTGGGGAAGCACTAGGCTCCTGGTTATTGCAGCGAGGAGCAAGGGTGGTTGTTAGCTGTTGAGGTCTGATGGACTCCAGGGTTCCTGCAGCAGCTCTTCTCCAGGCATCGTGGGCAGAGCAGCAGCAGTGCCTCTGTGGAGGGCAGAGTTTGGGTGGTTTGTGGTCTGGGGGTACTGCCTAGAAAATAAACTTAGAATCAGATGGCTATGAGCAACCTGCTGGAAATCCTGGGGCTTCCAGTGTGAGTCAGTTGACCAGCAGGAATATCAGGACCTCTCCTTGTTGCAACAAAGGCTGGGAAAACAAGCTGGGCCCTGTTAGACAGACTGAGGCCCTTTGTGTCTTTTGCTGGTGAAGGCCTGAGTGCCTCTTCCCCTGGGTAGGAGCTGAGGGGCTGTGCTCAAACCCCAGTTTTGTGCAGTTCTCTTTGCAACAGGGTAAGTCCATGAGAAAACTGAGGTTGTTTCCAGATTACAAGAAGAGAGTTTGGACAGAGGAGAGGTTGAGTTCACAAGCAGATGTTTGCAGCAAGGTTCTATTATAAATTACTAATTGAGCAAATAAATGGAAAAAAAAAAGCTGATATACGGCCAAAATTTGGGCTGGGCTTTTGTGATCATTTCTTGGTGGAAGCTGTTGGTTTGTTGTGTTTCAGGCTCTCTGGTAGTTGGCTGAGCTGAGCTTTCAAGTGCTTGCAGTTTGCTTTTTGGTCTGTGTCTGGAAATCTGAAGGTGTGTGCTCGGGGCACAAGTTCTCTCTTGCTGAGAGCATCTAGACATGGCTGTGTTTGCTGTTTGCTTCTGCTCAGAGGCAGGCAGCCACCCAGAACTTCTCCAGGAGCAACCCATGAAGGTGCCCTTAGCCCTGTGTGGGCAGGCAGGGCAGGTGCTGGAGGTTTCCCCAAAAAGCTGTACCCAGCTGTGTCCCTTGAGTTTCTTCCTTCTCATCAGCTGCATGTTGCTTTGCAGATGGTGGCATTTAGGTGCAGGGCAGGGTGGTCCTGTGGGCAGCAAGGGGCAGGGACCTGGTGCTGGATGAGCCCTAGCTGGCTGCTTGAAATTAGGGTGAAGGAAGACCGTGTGCTGCAGCACCTGCAGCACCAGCTGGCTTCACATGGAAACAAAAATCCCAGAGAGGCTGGTGGCAGCACCAGAGCTCATCTCCCATGTGAGCTTCGGACAGAAGGCAGTGTGGGGAAGGGTGAGCTGCTGGTGGGGATGATTTTGGAGCTGATGGAGCAGCCTTCACCTGTGCCTCTTCTCTCTTTTGCTTGGTTTATGAGAGATGGGCAGGTCAGGCTTGGGTTTTTTTTTTCCTCTCTTTATCACTCAGCATGCTTTAAACCTTGTGATTTGCATGGCTGCAGGCACCATCTGCTCTCTGTGCTGGCCTACAGCACTTGGCTTGACCTGGGCTTATTCTTCTCCTGGGACACAAGCAGCAAGTGGTGAACCCTTCACCCAGCCTGGCCCCGTCACAGGGTGGCTTTGCAGGGCAGTCCCCATCTTTACCTTGCAGCCCAGCTCCTCTCCTTAAACACAGAGCTGTGGCAAGGGTTAAGGGACCCCTTCTCCTCTGCCTGGCTTTGGGGGATTTTTATTTTAATGTATTTTTCCTTTTTTGCTTTGTTTTGATAGCTTTTTTCCTTTTTTTAATTTTTTTTTTTTTTACATTTGGACTTGCCACTTTAAAAAGAAAAAAAAAAAAAGGAAAGAGAAGGTATTAAAGCTGCAAACCTGATCTAGCAACCTGACCCCAGGCGTTTGTAAGGCAGAGGAGAGGAGCAGGTGCTCCCTTTTTACAACAAAACACGGGAAAAAGAGAGAGGGGAAAAAGAAAACTTGCTTTCTCTAGTGTTAAAAATGGAGCTCATTAACTGTAATAAACATGGCTGTTAGGAATGAGGAGTTAGCTGGAGCTCACTGGTGCTTTGTATTGTGGAAGTTACATTTGAATGAATGTACAAAAAAAATCCCCAATCACCAAGAGCACACTTGGGCTGGAGGTGTTGGTAAATGATGTGCAATGAGAAGGTTGAGGGTTCTGCCTCCCCTCATCCCTCCCAAAACCTCAGAAGTTTTGAGAGAATAAGGGTCCCCTCCTGGAGATGCCTTTCAGGACGGTTTGGTGGGTTCTGCTGCAGATCCACTCAGCTGGGTTCCCAACACCTTGCACTCAGAACGTGTCTGGCTGTGCCTTAACTAGAGCTGTGGGGTCTGAGCCTGGGCACAGCCCAAAGCCCCTCTGCTGTCAGCTGGGGTGAGCCTTGCTGCCTTTTATCTCTGACCTGTGCCTTGCTGGCAGCTTCCTGGCAGCAGAATCTGATCAGCTCATGATGTAAACAGGATGTGTCCATGATTGTTGCTTCTCTTACATGCAGTGTCTGTCTGAACATTGAACTGAACCTTGATGTTTCTTTTTTTCTCCCTTCTCTCCTACCCCTAGCGAGCAGTGCTGAGTAAAGGAGAGACAAGGAAAGACGTCTGCATGAAGACTGAGCTGCTGAAAGATATCACCAACAACAAAGAGGAAGGTGAGCACCTGCCTCTGTTGAGGGCCAGACCTTCCTCACGAGGCTGGCACATGATGGGAGCAAAACTGGGGGCTTGGAGATGTGTTCTGTCCCCTAAGGGTCTCAGGTGTGCTCCCAGGAGCAGAGTGGCTTCATTCTGTGTTTATTCTGAGCAGGGCTCTTCCCCAGAAGACATAAATTTCCTTTGCAATCCATCTATCACCACCCACCCAAAGAATGATATCTAATTTTCACTTCTGCTTTGGTGTGGCTGTGAAGTGCAGAGGAGTTACTTTGAACCTGCTCTGGGTGACAGATTTGAACTGCACTCTGATCCCCACCACATGATGACCAAGCCCTTTTCCTCCCTCTGTTAAAGTTAACTTTCTGTTTTCCTGTGAGTTTCTCTGCTGCTCCAGGACAGGCACCAATGGCTGCAGATGGCCAGTGGGGTTAGACACAACTCCCCTGGTGCCATTGTGGGATGCTCCGTGGCTTCTGCCTTGTTTCCCCTCACTTTTACTTTGCAGGATGTTAATTTGACAAAGTCTTTCCCGTGTGCTTGTCTGAATTGCCTGCACACAAATCTGAGGGCTTAATAAATGTGTCAGTGGGATTAGGATAAAAAAAACCCACCACCCTTTATCTCCTCTCACCTCCTTCTTCCTTTCTTTCCATGGATTTATTATTCCTTGAGTAGCTCTGCAGGGATTTGGGGTATTTTTGTTCTCTTTTCCATAACAGAGTGTTAGCAAAGCACTGAACTGGCCCCATGGAAATAACCAAGTCTTAGCTAGAAACAAAGTTTTGGATTTAATTCAGAAGTGTGTGAGCACAGCATTGCTTTTTCTTTCTCTTCTGCCCAGCATAATGTTTTGTCAAGCAGCTCTGGTGAGAAACTAAAGCTCGGAACAGGCAAAGCTCTGGATGCTGTGTCAGACGCAGCCTCGGCGCTTCTGTAGGAGCTGGGAGCATGTGAGGGCTGCTCCAGACACTGCCTGCTTGTGCACCTCACATCTGGGCAGGCTAGAGCTGAAGTCTGAGGTGTCAGTGGGAAGTCATGTTGCTCTGGGAGGAGACTTTACTTTGATCTCCTCTCTTGCTTGGCTCAAGACTGTAAAGCCAGTCCATTTAGCTCTTGATCTCAAGGCAAGTGTCATGTTTATGGAGGTAACAATCTAGGAAGAGTGGGAGGAGACTTTTCTCTGCCTCCTATGTCTGGAGTGGTTGTGACTTCAAGCAGATGTTTCAACCACTGCCTTGGGCAGCCTGTTCCAGGGCCTGGACAATCCTTCTGGGGAATTGGTGCTCATGTCCAAACTAAACCTCCCCTACTGCAAAATGAGGCCGTTTTCTCTCATCCTGTCCCTTGTTGTTAGGGAGAAGAGACCAACCCTGACCTGGCTTCAACCTCCTTTCAGGGAGTTGTAGAATGACAGAGGGTCTCTCACCCTCAGCCTCCTTTTGTCTAGGCTGAAGAACCCCAGTTCCCTCAGCTGCTCCTCAGAAGTTGTTCCTTCAATTCATTGACAGAAATGCACAATTCCCACCCCTCCCCAGGATCAAGCAGACCCTCTGCAGCAGTTTTTATTCTAAGTCTTCTTCTCAATACTAAACATTGAATTAAAATCCCCATGAAGGGAACAGAATCCTAAGAAGGAGGGAAAAGTTAAGGCAGACAGGATGCTGACACCTCATCTATTTTTAGGTATGTAAAAAGTCTCTCTAACTGTGGAGTGCCCCTAAAGGCAAAGGAAGCTTTCTGTGCAGGTGGTCTGGAGGCCTCATAAGGTGCTCAAATTCCAACCACTTCAGCTTATCACAGAATGGTCCAGGCTGGAAGAGACCTCTAGAGATCGAGTCCAAGTCCCCTGCCAAAGCAGGGTCATGTAGGGCAGGTCACAGAGGAACACATCCAGGTGGGGTTTGAAAGCCTCCAGAGAAGGAGACTCCAGTTCTATCACTGGGGAAAGAGAGGTCCTAGAAGGTGAGCTGCAGAGTCTCCATCCTAGTTGTAATGTTCAGGTTTGTCTCCTCTTCCCAAGCATCCCACACGTGTGGAAGACAATGGTGTGCGTGGTCCTCGTGCCATGTGTATCATTCTTCATTGACCTTCCTTAGCCAGCTGGGATTGGCACAGGAGTTCAATTAGTTGCTGTCCCCAAAGTCTGTTAATAACAGTGTTTAGTGCTGGCAAAGAGCTTGCTTTTGTGAGTGCTACGTGACCATGCAATCCTTAACAGCAAACTGGAGAGATGGCACAAAGAGTTTCTTTGAACCCTGGTTCTGGACTCAGGGATGGGTGGCAACACATGGAGCTGGGGATGCATGGACTGGAAGAGCAACCCAAAGGCTGAGATTTCTCTCTCTCAAGTTTGCTTGCAAAGTTGTTTTCTCTGGTGAGGAGGCTGGGACCAGTAATATCTTCATCAGTGCCATAGACAGCAGGACAGAGTTGCACCCTCAGCAAGGTTGCAGATGACACCAGGCATGTTTAGATGGAACTTCCTATGATCAGGTTTGTGCCTCTTACCCCTTGTCCTGTCACTGGGCATCACTGAGAAAAGCCTGGCCCCATCCTCCTGTCACACATCCTTTAAGTATTTATAAGGATTGGTCAGATCCCCCCCTCAGTCCTCTCCAGACTAAAAGCCCCAAGTCCCTCAGCCTTTCTTCATAAGAGAGATGTTCCAGCCCCATAATCACCTTCACAGCCCTTTGCTTTACCCTCTGAGGGAGTTTCCTGTCCTTGAACTGGGGAGCTCAGAACCAGACCCAGTTCTCCAGATGAGGGTTTACCAGGGCAGAGTAGAGGAGGACAACTTCCCTTGACCTGCTGGCCACCCTCTTCTTAATGCACCCTAGGATGCCATTGGCCTTCTTGGTCGTGAGGGCTCATTACTGGCTCATGGTCATCCTGCTGTCCACCAGCACTCCCAGGTCTTTCTCCACAGAGATGCCCTCCTTCAGGTCAGCCCCTCATCTGCACTGGTGCAGGGGTTGTTCCTCCCCAGGGGCAGGACCCTACACTTGTCCTTGTTGAATTTCTAGGGCCACTCTCTGCCCAGCTCTCCAGCCTGGCTGGGTCACACTGGATGGCAGCACAGACTGACAGAGTGTCAGCCACCCCTCCCAAGTTTTGTGTCCACTCTGTCCCATCATTCAGGTCATTGATGAATATATTGAACAGGTCTGGCCCCAGTTCTGGCCCCTGGGGAACACTGTTTGTTACAGAACTCATGCCAGGAGCCCTGGCATTTCATTCATTGTTCCTGAAGTGGCAGGTATGGCAGAAACGCACTGCTGGTACCAGCTGGGATGTCCTCTTCTGGCTTCCTCCTGGCACTGATGGAGAGAAATGATAGAGCTATAAATTTAACAGACATCTGGAGCAACAAGATCTTTGTGTGCTCTCAGCATTTGCATTTCCAGTTCTGGGCCTGAATCCCAGCCTGTGTAGAGCCCAGAGGAAGTCCCTCGCTGGACTCAGTGTCCTCTCCTGTGTACAACTGCTTGGTACAGACAGAAAGCAGGCTGTAGATGAGGCTGGGGTTTGTTGTCCATGGGGAAATGTTCCAGTTCAGTTTTACACATGGGGGTGAGTTTAGGTCCATCTTTCCCTTTGATGACAAGGGAAAAGGGGCTGGGAGGTGGAGAAGATGAGTGGAGGTGTTTGTGGGCCATGTTGTCCAAGTGACAATATGAAGAGAAACTAATTAAAAAGTGGTTTCTCTGCAGGAGGTGCAAGTGATGTCAATTCTCCTAACATTCAGGGCTCCTAACTCTGGGCTGAATCTCCCTTGACCTTTCAAAGCAAACAGCTCCTTTTTCTGATTGCCCAGCCCCAGAGGTGGAAAGTTCCACTAAAGCAGCAGCAGGAAGGGAAGTTGGAAGTGAAGTTCTCTGTTAGCCTTGGCATTTCTGAGACTTATTCATAGAAGCACAGAATGGTTTGGGTTGGAAGGGACCTCAAAGCTTATCCAGTTCAACCCTCCTAGCATTGGCAGGGACACCTCCCACCAGCCCAGGGTGCTCAAGGCCTCATCCAGCCTGGCCTGGAACACCTCCAGGGAGGGGGAATCCACAGCCTCCCTGGGCAACCTGTGCCAGTGTCTCCCCAGCCTCACTCTCAAGAATTTCTTCCTCATCTCCAGTCTCAATCTCCCTCTTCCAGCTCAAAGCCATTGTCCCTCATCCTGGCACTCCAAGCCCTTCTCCAAAGTCCCTCCCCAGCTCTCTTGGAGCCCCTTCAGGAAGGCTGCTCTAAGGTCTCCCTAGTGGCTTCTCTTCTCCAGGCTGAACAACCCCAACTCTCCCAGCCTGTCCCCACAGGGGAGGTTCTCCAGCCTCTGATCATCTTTGAGGCCTTCTCTGGTCTCTCTCCACAGCACTGCAGGTGGGGTCTGAGCAGAGCAGAGCAGAGGGGCAGAATCCCCTCCCTGTGCTGCTGCTCTCCCTGCTCTGGATGCAGCTCAGCACACAGCTGCCTGCTGGGCTGCCAGGGACCATTGCTGGCTCCTGGGGAGTTTTCCATCAACTGACACCTCTAGGTCCTTCTCCTCAAGACTGCTTTCTCTTTCCCCATGGGAAAGGAATGCATCCATCTCACTCAGGACATTAAAGTGCTTGGAGTCACTGCTGGTGCTCACAGGCAGCCCACTGGTGAGCTGCTGAATCCCATTGAGCGCCTGGTGCCGTCTCAGCACTGAGCTTTCACAGCAGCTGTTGTTCTTCAACCTCCTGTACTTTTCATTTCTTGTTTTGGCTCTTGGTTGTCTGGTGGGGGATGGGGAGCAGGGACACTGCTGCAGGGTGACAGTGCTCCAGGGCACTGGGAGGAGTGATAGTTGTGTTTGGAAATACAGGGCAGACTCTCCGACAGATATCACTCAACTTCGGGGTGGGGGGAAGAACAGACCATCAATATGTCACCCCAGAGAGGAACTTGGGCCTGAAACACTTCATGCTTTTCATTTTTTGGCTAATTTATGGGGTTTTTTACAGTTGATATTCTAATTCTGGACTGGTGCAGCTCCTTTCTGCTTGCACTTGGCAGGCATGTCCATGGGGTGTCTACCTTATCCAAAGACAGGTAGATGGCTGGAGTCAGACTGTGCTTTTTGAGCTGTCATCACTCTGTGGCTTACAAAGGTGCCTTAGGGGCACCCCACAGTTAGACTTTCTAGACACCTAAAATTAGATGAGGTGTCCTCAAACTGTCTGCCTTTGCTTCTCCCCTCCTTCTTAAGATTCTGTTCTCTTCCTGGGAATTTTAATTCAGTGTTCAGTATTGAGAAGAAGACTTAAGGTCAAAACTGCTGCAGAGGGTCTGCCTGATTATGGGGAGGGGTGGGAATTGTGCATTTCTGTCAATGAATTGAAGGAACAACTTCTGAGGAGCAGCTGAGGGAACTGGGGTTCTTCAGGCTAGACAAAAGGAGGCTGAGAGGAGACCTTCTGGCTCTCTGTAACTCCCTGAAAGGAGGCTGGAGCCAGGTGGGGCTTGCTCTCCTCTCCCAAGGAACAAGTAGCAGGACGAGAGGAACCAGACTCAGGTTGCACCAGGAGAGGTTTAGGCTGGACATGAGCACCAATTTCTTCCCCAGAAGGTTTGTCAAACCCTGGAACAGGCTGCACAGGGCAGTGGTTGAAGGGAGGTGTTTCAAAGCCATGTAGATGTGGTGCTGAGTGGCATGGTTTAGAAGCAGACTTGGTGCTGTGGGGTTACTGGTTGGACTCGATGACTTTAAAGGTCTTTTCCAGTCTAACCAATTCTATCATTCTGTTTATGAATTTATTTTAGTGCTGCCAGAAAAGGGAGCAGGAGGATGGTCTTTGCCTAAGCTCAGGACAACCTTTCCATGGTATCTCAGTCCTGTTGGAGGCTGGAGAGGGATGGAGCCTCTCTTCCTGCTAAATCCTTGGCCTCCTCTGTCTCTTGCCAGTCAGTGAGCTGTGAGCTGACAGCTGCCATCACAGCTTTCGTTGTGATGTATGTCTGTTAGGCACTGATTTGGGACACTCCTCAATGCATTTCAGCAGCCATGCTCAGGGCTGGAGCTGGGAGCTGTAGGTTCTCCCTTTGCCCTGCAGCAGCATGTGCTGTCATTTATGCAGGGCAGAGTGGGTGCCTGATCCTGTTACAACCATAACCCTGAGGGCTGCTGTCGACTTCTCCAGTTCTGTGCAGCTTCAGGGACAATGAAATTTCCTATCTTTGTTTTGTCACATCTCTAGTCACACAGATTTGGCTGTCTGGTGCCTGTTTATAGGGATTTGGTGACACCTCTGCAGTCAATCAGATTGCATTTCCCACACTCAATAAGAATGGTTGTGTGTGGGAAACTCTGTGTGGGATTTTAATTTTAGCCTCATGGATTTTTCATGAAGTCCATGACACTTTTTGGAGTGATGCAGTTATTATTTCCCCTAGGGCACTGCTCTAATTTACCTGTTTGGGTCTCTTTTTTTTTTTTTTTTGGTTGCCTTCAATTCTTGCCCTCTGCTTGTTCAGGTTATCTAATAGTCACTCACTGAAGTTATTTGATGGCTCTGGTGGGAGTGAGCAGTACTTAAATCAACAAAACCTCAAAAATACTCAAAATATTGAAGGCTTCACTTAGCCAGGTGCTTAGTGCTGAGCACTAGAAACCTCCATCTGTGCTTAGGGAGCTCAGTTTTGGTTTTGTTTTTTTTTTTTCTGGCACTGACTGCTGAAATCATTGTTTAAATGACCACAGCAGAGTCTTTTAAACACCAAATGCAGAAAGAGAAACAAGGATTTAAAGAGTAAAGACACAGCTGTTGGCTCCCTCTGCCCAGGACTTTACAAATAGTTAAATAACAATGAAAAAACTCAGCACTTTACCTTCTCCCAGAGTCGTTGCTATCCAAAACAAACCCTTGGGCCTCTTATCAAACCTTTCAGTACACAGAAAGTGGTCTGGGTGGGTGGTGTGAGAGGGCAGCAGATGGAGTTGATGACTTTGAATTGTGCTTGGAGAGCTGCTCAGTTACTGCTGGAGGTGGGGCCCCTCTGTGTGTGCTCCAGCAAGCACTGATGAGCTCTTTTAGGAGGCTTTGGAGCTCTTCTTGGAGACTGTGAGCCAGCAGAGTCCATGTAAGAGGCAATCACAGTTTTCTGGGGTTGGGGGGATGGACTACTTAGTGCAGGTGTCTCACCTGGAAAAGTGGTCAGAGCTGAACCCTGTGGAAGAGTTCCTGCTCATCACCAGGGTTTGAAGACACTTTCCAGTAAGATACTTTGTGCCAAGCAGCTGTGGCTTTGAGTTGGAAGTAAGGAGCAGGAGTAGGACTGTCCCCGTTGTAAGTTACAGGCAGGACTAGGCTGGAGCAGGGTGAGCACAGCAGGTCTTCGACACACACCTGGGCAGAGCCCAAACCAACCTGAAGTCATAGATTCATAGTTTGGGTTGGAAGATCATCCAGTTCCAATCCCCCTGGCATTGGCAGGGACACCTCCCACTTGACCAGGCTGCATTTTCATTCCTGCAAGAGTGGTCAGGGATTGGAAGAGGCTGCCCAGGGAGGAGGTGGAGTCACCATCCCTGGAGGGGTTCAAGAAACCTGTGGCCATGGCACATGGGGCCATGGTTTAGTGGCCGTGGTGGTGTTAGGTTGCTGTTTGGACAGAATGATCTCAGAGATCTCTTCCAACCAAAATGATTCTATAAAATGAGATGTAGCCAGCATGCTGGGCTGGCTTGCAAAGTTGTCCTCCAGTTTGACTCTGGGCCCTCCTGAATACTGCGGTGAAAATTGCTTTGATTGGATCTGGTTGTGAATCAGTGCTGCCTGCTCTGACAGCCCACTTGGGGTGGTGATGCTTTTCATAGCTGTCTGGCTCCTGGAAGATAAGAAATCCAGGGAATCCCTACCAGCAGGTTGAGTTAATCATTGTAGTGATCACTCCAGTGAGTTGTTGGCACTCCTGGTTGCCTGGGGAGCTGTTAGTTCATTGTGTCTCAAACCTTTCTGCAAGAACATGGCTTTCACACTTGGGATTTTTTTTCAGCTCAGGTCTGAAATACCTGATGGGATAAATTCATTGAAGGGAGAACATGGAAATGTTTGGAAGGGAAGAAGAAAGTCTTTTACCTGGATTCACGGAATGGTTTGGGTTGGAAGGGACCTTAAAGATCATCCAGTTCCAACCTCCCTAGCATTGGCAGGGACACCTCCCACCAGCCCAGGTTGCTCAAGGCCTCATCCAGCCTGGCCTTGAACACCTTCAGGGAGGGGACATCCACAGCCTCCCTGGAGAATCTGTTCCAGTGTCTTACCACCTTCACTGTGAAGAACTTCTTCCTAATCTCCAGTCTCAATCTCTCCTCCTCATTTTAATTCATTCCCTCTCATCCTTGTAAAAAGTCCCTCCCCAGCTTTCTTGTAGGCCCCTTTTACCTGGACATTCCTGTTTTATGTGTGTGAGCTTTTACTCAGTCTGCAGAAACCTTGCTGATTTGAACCATGTCATTAATTTAAGTCTAGAATTGCATTTAACAAGTTTCACCCCTGGGTTTGCTCTGAGAGGACACCGAGAATCCTGCTCCTGTGCTGCTTCATCCTGGCAAAAGAGCCAATCTCCAGTGGACACCTTGCCAGGAGAGCTGTGATTGCCAGGGAGATGTTCCTTGCCATGTTTTGTGTAGTGGCAGAGCCCTGATGTAGATATTTGGCTGCTGAGCTGTGCCTGTGCCACAAAAGCTCTCCTGGACAGCCCTCCCAGCAAGCATTTGTTGTGTCAGTCTGGCACTGCTCAGGGCATTGCCAGAGATCTGAATGCAAGATTGGGCAGGAGTTTGTTTGCCATGGGAATCATTGACATATGGTCCAATAAATGTAGTTAGTGGAGGAGCTAAAGATAATATTTGCCTGGGAAAGTCCCTGTTTGGGAATAAATGGCCACATCTACAGTGTGCTGCTTTCAACTGAGCCACCCATCCCACTTGTCACCATCTAAATCCCCCTTGTCACCATCTGAGGATCCAGGCAAGCCAGGCAGGTGGGTCAGCAAGCAAGCTGGGTGGAGGTATGGAGACAGATACAGCAAGCAGTTCATTGGAGGGGAAGTCTGCTCCTTGTTGGCCACTCTGAGTAGCTGTACCTCGAATTGTATTGCTACCTGTGACCCTTTTCTTTCTCCTCTCTTCCTCCTCACCCCTCCCCCCTCTCCAGGGTTTAATGCCATGGCTGCAGATGAAAGTGCTACGGAAAAGCAAGCGGGGGAACCAAAAATGGCAGTGGATGGGGAAACCAACGGTTCCTGTGAGCACAGCGACGCTGGTGGCCACCCAAACCCAGCTAAAACCACTCAGGACAACACGAAAGTGAGCCAGCAGGACTCTAGCAGTAAGTTGAACAGGATAGCAGAGAATGGCATTTCGGAGCGGGACGGCGAGGCCGGCAAGCAGAACCACCTGAAAGCTAATGACTTCCCCCAGACTGCCCTCACGGGCAGCAATGGATATATCCTAACCAAGCAGATGGCACAGGAGCAACCTCTAAGGACTACCAGCACCTTTGCTTCTCTCACCGGCCACGCTGCAAAAACCCTGCCAGGAGGAGCAAGCAAAGGGAGAACTGTGGGCTCCTTTTCGCAGATGCAAGCCACGATGCCAAGCAAGCTCGGGGAGGGCAGTAAGGACATGGATGCTAAAAAAGCTGTCGCTGCTAACACTGAAGTCAAGGTCCACAGAGCACGGAAGACAATGCCTAAACCCACCCCCACCCTGGTAATGTATATGGCCCAGCAGTCAGTGTGCCTGCTGCTGCTGCTGCTGCTGCAGTTGCTCTTGGCTTTCTTTGAGGGTGTGACAGGGACACCCTCCTGCACAGAACAGGTGTTGCTGGGAGGTGTCCTGCTGAGGGCATTGATTTTCTTTGTGTATTTTTGTTCTTTTCTTTTTGTTCTTTTCCTACAGAGAGACAGAGGTGGTAGAAAAGAGTCACATGGCCCTTGTTAGCTCTCATCCCCAAGGTGTTTCTAAATACTCTGTCCAGTTTTGGGCTCCCCAATTCAGGAGAGACAGGGATTTGCTGGAGAGAGTCCGATGGAGGCTACAAGCATGATTAAAAGTCTGGAACATCTCTCCTATGAAGAAAGGCTAAGAGCCCTGGGGCTGTTTAGTCTGGAGAAGAGAAGGCTGAGAGGGCATCTTACCAGTGTCTATAAGTATCTGATGGGTGGGTGTCAGGATGAAGGTGCCAGGCTCTTTGGGCTGGTGCCCAGTGACAGGACAAGGAACAGCAGGTACAATTGGGAACCCAGGAAGTTCCACCTCCACATGAAAAGAAACTTCTTTGTTGTGAGGTTGCTGGAGCCTTGGAGCAGGCTTCCCAGAGAGGTTGTGAAGTCTGCTTCCCTGGAGACTTTCAACACCTGCCTGGATGTGTTCCTGTGTGACCTGCCCTAGGTGATCTTGCTTTGGCAGTGGATTTGGACTCGATCTCTAGAGGTCTCTTCCAGCCCCAACATTCCACGATTCTCTGATTCTCTATAAATGATCAATTACCTTCTCCAACAGATCCATGTGAGGCACTAAATAGCCTTTTTGGTTGTGTTGCTGATCAGCTGTCTGCTGAAACCCAGAGCTGCTTGGGAAACAAATTGGATTTCTTAGAAGTTTGACTCAAAGAAAATTAAGCAGAGCATGTTAACTTGAGCCTTCTCCTGAGCTTGGAAGCTCTCAAGAAGCTGATATCTTGGGCAACTTGATTGCTTTGCCCTGTCATTATAGTAGTACAGCAGATGATGCTTTCTCTCTCTGTGTGTTGCTAGTGGTATAGCAACTTGTTCAGGAATCTTCACCCCAGAATCCCAAGGGGTGAGTTTACCATCACTTAGTGAAACAGAGTTCTGCCTCTTGTTCTAGGAGGCAAAAGGAGATGTGAAGTCATCTGGTGCCTTCCTGTTGTAGTGGAGTAAACAAAAACAGGCCTTTCTTTGTCACTGACCAAGTTTGGCTCTTCTGGTTAATTTTGAATTCTTTTGCCAAAGGTAGGGAATAGCTACTGGAACAGGGGGATCTGCACTACAAGCATTGAGTCTCCATCCCTGTGACATTTTTATGTTTAGCTCCAATGAACTAGATCCTCCTTGTGTCACAGAATTGTGGGGGCTGGAAGGGACCTGTGGGGATCATCCAGTCCAACCCCCCTGCTAAAGCAGGGCACCCGCAGCAGTTTGCCCAGGATCACAATGGCCAGGTGGGTTTAGAATCTCTCCAGAGAAGAAGACTCCACACCTCTCTGAGCAGCCTGCTCCAGGGCTCCAGCACCCTCACACCAAAGAAATTTTTCCTTATGCTCAGATGAAGCCTCCTGGGTTCTAATTTGTTCCTGTTGTCCCTTGTCCTGTCACTGGGAACCACGGAAAAGAGTCTGGCCTTGTCCTCTTGCTCTCCATCCTTTAGCTCTTGGTTGAGCCTTGATCAGATTCCCTCTCAGGCTGCTCTTCTCCAGCCCCAGGGCTCTCAGCCTTTGCTCCTCACAGAGATGCTTCAGGCCCCTCAGCACCTTTGTAGCCTCCACTGGACTCTCTTCAGTGTCCTGTCTCTCATGTCCAATGATGGAGAGAGAGATCGACCTTAAAGAATGCTGCAGTAGGTCAAGGACAGGAGTGTGAGCCCTGCTTGGCAGTGGGGGTCACACAGAAATCAATGTTCCCAGAGGTGCTGCAGCTGCTGAAGGTTGGTGCTGTGGATCCCTGTCAGCTACCAGCAGATTATGCACCAGTGACCCTCAGCTGCCACCCGCTTGTTGCAGCACAGCAGTAGTATGGTGAGAAGGTCTCAAAGCTGTGAATTGCTGTGGTCTAAAACAGGGGAAGAGAGGAAAAAAAGAGATGCCTGGCCAGCCCCGGAGAGAGAGGGAAAAAAAAGAGATGGGTGGCACCTGGCCAGCCCTGGAGAGAGAGGAAAAAAAAGAGATGGGTGGCACCTGGCCAGCCCCAGATGGGGAAAGGTGCCCTTGGCTGTGGCACCACCTGTGCCTCCGGAAGCAGGTGGGTGTCCAAAGAGCACAGTCAAGATTACAAAGCTCATGGGCACACAGCCTCCCCAGTGGGGCACAAACCACACCCCCTACCATTTCCCAGCCTTTCTTCCAAACTGCTAATTTCCCCTGCTTGCATCTGAATGCTCTCCTTCTCCATGCCTGTTGTAGGTAAGCCCAGCCAGCAAAGCCCAGCCTGGGTAGCCAGAGGGGAAGCCCAGCTGCAACACCTGCAGCCTGGTGACAGTCTCACACAAGGCTGTCTCCTACCCAAACAAGGCTTTGCCACCAAAACTGCACCCTGCTTTACCCAAGCAGACTGATGTGCACTTCAGTGAGGGCAGGCAAAGCCCCAGACACTTGAGGAAATTCTGCAGGGAAGGACCCCTGGGGCACAGCAATTGAAAGAGGCAATTCCCTTCTAAAAGACAACTGCTAGGTTGGGAGGGAGTGTTTCCCTCATGCATGTTTCATCCTACATCAAAAGAATATTTTCAGGCAGCCCCTTGGGCTTCAAGGTTTGTCTCTGGAAAGCTGCCTGCAAGGTGTGCAGGAGCTTTTGCAGCTCCCTTTCAGGAGCTGCTGCTGCTGTTGCTGGGTTTTTGCTCACACAGCAACAGGCAGCTTCAGAAACCAAAGCCTGCAGTTGTTGGACCATCCTAGAAAGTGCATCCCTGGCCCTCAACACTGCTGGCCACTTCCCTTGGGCTAAAAACAGGGAGAGAAGCAAAACTCACTGGAGGGCTGGGAAGAAGAGGCTGTTCCCATGTTCTCCACTCAAGCCATCTGAATGTCAACCCAAGATCTGATCTCATTTCTGGGAGACAATAAACCATCTGTTTTGTTCAGCCTTCCTGATAATTACTACCTAATTTCCCCCTGTTGTCTTTCCAACTGACATCCTATTTTATTTTGAGTAGCAGAGTCCTTTGCTAGTTGTCATTTTTCCGGCCTGATTGTTTCTTTGTTGGGCTGCTTCTAAGAGGCTCATTGAGCATGGCCTTGCAGTGACTTCTCATGCACCAACCTCCATGTTCCCACCTTTCCCCCTTCAAAACCACCCTGAGAGCAGGTAACATATTCCAGGAAACTCTGGAAATCACCCAGAAGCTGTTGGTACAGAGCACAGTAATTTTCTTTGCTGATATTTTTTTAGAGCATTGTTCTTTTCTTGGTAGACTGTTGGTGCAGGCCTGGGAGAAGGAGAGGAGGAAGGTATTTTGTTGCCAGCAAAGTTGTATAAGCATTTTCTCCCCCTGGCTCCTGCAGAAACCCACTGGGGCTGAAAAATTGTTTTCTGTAACCCAATGACTGTCAAGGGAGCTTGGTAGCCTTTTCCTGCATGTGTGGATTGGTCTTTGAAAGGAAGCAAACAGTTTCCTCACCGATGTAACCAGCTCTTTCTCTGTTTAGGAGTTGCTTCCTGAACTGGGATCGAAGCTGACTCTGAAACAGGTGACAATTTTAATTGATGTTGTCGCATGCTGAGGTGGTTTTGGATCAGAGACCTCAGGAGGGTTGCTTACACAGCATCATTTCTGCTCCCCTTCTGTGTTCACTAACACAACAGTTGCACCTTCTGCAAGAATCTTCCTCTCCTTCCTTAATCCATTTACAACCCTACTGAAAACCCCAAAGATTCCAGGGCCAGGCAGCAGACTGAAAGGTGCCTGGCTGTTGAGTGGTGTGAGTGCTGTGCTTGGAGAAGGCCTCTCCTGCTTAGAAACTCCAGTTTCTGGGCTTAACATCATCAAAACATGTCTGGAAGGGACAAAAAGTGATAAAAGTAGTGAAAATCAGGCTGTAGTTACCTCTTGAGGTAGGAGGGGCAGATGGCTGAGCTGGGAATGCCAGGTTATGTTCTGTTCATCACTTGGTGACCACCAGGCTGTAGCTCGAGGTGTGTGTCTCTGGTGGTATTTTCTTTTATGCTCTGCAGAGGATTGGGCCAGGGGAACTGAAGTGTTGGAAGAAACAGTGCAAAAATCCCTGAAATTGGTATCTCAGCCCAAAATGTAGGGGTCCAGTATCACTGTGGGAGACAAAGGTGGGGCAGGAAGGAGCAGCCTGGAGACCCTCTCCTCGTGGTGGTGTTTCTACCAATATTCATCAGGATGTGCCTGTAAGCAGAGTTGCCTCTAACTATCTGAGCCCAGGATGGGTGAGCTGCTTGCTGTCTGTGCACCCAGGTGTTGCTGTTGCTGGGAGGTGTTTTCCATGCCAGTGCCCAGCAGTGCTGACCTGGGCTGTGGCTGCTCTGCAGGAGCTCCTGGGCTAAGAGCATCTTTGTGTTCATCTCTTGGGGCCAGGCAGGTGGCACTCGGTGGTTTGCAGGCAATCTGCATCTTAGACCATCTATAGTGTGCAGAAAACTCCAAAGAAAAGCAGGTTCTGATGGGAATGGGGATATTGTCTCCTCGAGGTGGGGGGAGCAAAGAAGAATAAATAAAAAGGGGTCTAGAGCTTGTGAGGAGCAGCTGAGGGATCTGGAGTTGTTCAGCCTGGAGAAAGAGAGGCTCCTTGCTCCAAGGTGAGGCCTAAGCCAGGTCAGGATCCCCAGCAGCTGTGCTGAAATTCAGTAGTGAAAAGTGTAGTTCTGCAGCAGGGAGAGGAGCACCACACCAGCTCCTAGGGGCACTGTCACCTGCTTGGCATCCCTGTCTCAGCAGCCTGGCATTCTTGCTAAAATGCCCTTCACCAGCTGTTAGAGGCAGACATCCCTGGGAGCTGCTGCCCTGTGCTGTTCAAAGGCAGTGGTTTGGGAGAATCCTCATTACCCCTCTGCACAACAGAGGAGGGGTTTGCTCCTTGACAGCTGCAGTGGTGGCTAATTTAGTCCTCTTGGCTAGCTAGCCTTGGTTTGAAGCTTAGAATCATTGAGTTGTTTGAGTTGGAGAAGGCCTCTGAGATCATCCAGGCCAACCAGCAACCCAACACCACCATGGCCACTAAACCATGGCCCCAAGTACCATGGCCACACAGTTCTGGAACACCTCCAGGGATGGGAACTCCATCACCTCCCTGGGTAGCCTGTGCCAATCCCTGACCACTCTTGCAAGAAAGAAATTTTTCCTAATCTCCAACCTAACCCTCCCCTGGCACAATTTCAGGCCATTTCCTCTCCTTCTATCATCTGAGACTAGGGGTAAGAGCCCAACCCCCACCTCACTTAACCTCCTCTCAGGGAGCTGCAGAGAGCGATGAGGTCTCCCCTCAGCCTCCTCTTCTCCAGACTGAACATACCCAGCTCCTTCAGCTGCTCCTCCCCAGCCCTGTTCTCCAGACCCTTCCCCAGCTTCATTGCCCTTCTCTGGACACTCTCCAGGTCCTCAGTGTTTTTCTTGGAGTGAGGGCTCCAAAACTGGATCCGGTATTTGAGGTGCAGCCTCACCACAGCTGAGTACAGTTTGTACTGTGCTGGAGATGAAAGTCCTTAAGAAAAGAGATAAAAGCTTCTGTGTCAAAGCTGGAGGTGTTTCAGGTGGTGAGAGTGAATGGCAGGTCTGTGGTGCTTTTTAAATCTGTCCTGTGCCAAAGCAGGACCTGCAGGGCCTTTGTCAGCATCCTTGTACCAGCACACAGATGCAGTTCTGCTCTGGTTTCTCTTCAGTGGTTGCTACCTTTCTTGTTTAGGTAATGGAAAGATCTCTTCACTGCTGGGCTGTGGGGAGAAGGCTGTGTGTGGGCTGTCAAACCAGCACAGGGTTTAATTAGTGAGCTTTGCTTGTTCTGTGTTTTTACTTTTGGAAAACTCAAAAAGAAAGATATTCTGTCTTTGGCCAGTTCAGTAACTTCAGTGTGAGGGGGATGAGACACTGGAAGAGGTTGCCCACAGAAGTTGTGGATGTCCCATCCCTGGCAGAGCTCAAGGCCAGGTTGGATGGGACTTGGAGATGTCCCTACTCAATGCAAGGAGGTTGGAACCAGATGATCTTGAAGGACCCTTCTAACCCATGATTCTCCCTGCTGCTCTAGGGGATTTTGGTGCATGGTCAGTCCCATCAGAAGGTAGAAAGCACATTGTTCCATGGGACTTATGAAGAGGAAGTTTTGTATGTATATAAACCAAAAAGAAGCTGGTTATAATCCAGAAGTATCTGCTTGCAGTGAGAGTTTCTGATGATACAGAGCTTTTTAATTCAGTCAAAAAAAGCTTAATGCATTTAATTATTTGACAGGGAGAGCAATTAAGCATTGGAACAACATAAAGGATCTGGTAGATTTGTGGCCTTTGAAATCATTAATCTAGATGCCTCTGAAGATGAGATGTGGCCACTGAGGCATAAGTTAGGGGCTTGGTGCAAGCATGGGTGGCAGTTTGATGTCCTTTTTTCTGCAGGTCATTTCTGATTATCATTACAGCTTCCCTGACTGGCTCCTCGCCTTGCACCAGCAGCCTGCACATGGCCACATGTAATGAGGAGAATCAGCCTCTTCCCCATTTGTTCACAAGGTCACATCACTTGAAAGAGGTGTCTAAGAACTGAGCCTGGACTTCAAAGAGTGTTTCCATCACTTGCTGCTTTTTATTCTTGCCCTTCTTTTGCCTGGGTTCTTCTGTCTGGTTTGGTGTTTCAGCTGTTGCTTCAGAAGTCCTCATAATGCTCAGAGAAGAGGAGGCTGAGGGGGCTCTTATCAATGCTTACAAATAGCTGAGGGGTGGATGTCAGGAAGGTGGGGCTAGACTCCTCTCAGTGGTCCCCAGTGACCACTGAGACAAGAGGACAGGAGGTGATGGGCACAAACTTGAACATAGGAAGTTCTATCTAAATGTGAGGAGCAAATTCTTTACTGGGCAGGTGGCAGAGCTGCCTAGAGAGCTGGTGGAGTCTCCTTCTCTGGAGACTTCCAAGGTCTGCCTGGACATGTTCCTGTGTGACCTTCTTTAGGTGATCCTGCTCTGGCAGGGGTTTGGACTCAGTCTTCAGAGGTCCCTTCCAGCCCCTACCATTCTGGGATACTCTGTGACTCTGTAGGAAGTGTTTGCCTGCGAGTGGAGCAGCACTAAGACGTTGCCACCACAGAGCTTGTAATCTAACTGTGCTCTTGGTTTTCTCTCTGCCAAACCTGCCTCCTAGTTGTTAGTGGAGAAGAACCCCAGAACATCATTTTAGATTGGATAGTAGAGAAAATTTCTTTCCTGCAAGAGCGGTCAGGCAATAGAACAGGCTGCCCAGGGAGGTGATGGAGTCCCTGTCCCTGGAGGTGTTCAAGAAACCCTTCACAATGAGGGTAGGGAAATACTGGAACAGCTTGTCCAGAGAGGTGTTTGAGGCCCCATCCCTGGAGACGTTGAAGGTCAAATTTGATGGGGTCCTGAGCAATCTGCTCTAGTTGGAAATGTCCCTGCTGATTGCAGGGCAGGTGGAGGAGATGACCTTTGAGGGTCCTTTCAAACCCCATGCAATTTGTGATTCTAAGACTCTGTTCTTGGGCTTGCTTGACATGATAACCACACTCAGGGTGTTTCAGGGAACAGGTGTATTTGCTGCATTTGTCTTCTCCAGAGCCAACCAAATGTCTGGGGAAGTAGAGCCTCATCCTTTTCATGATCTGCAGATGCTTTGGATCTGCCACTCTGCCTCTGCCAGGTAGCCTCAACCCTTCAGAGGTACAAGCCCTCAACCAGGGAAGGAGCAGCAGGCTGGGAGTGTCTCACAGCCTTTAGGCAGAAGTAACACCATGTGCTGGAGGAGGGGCTGTGTGCTTCTGCTTGGAGTGTGAGAGCCTGTCTTCAAGTGACAGTGGTTATGCCTGAGAGAAAGGAATTAAAATTATTTCCTGGGGTTTTGTTGTTTGTTTGTTTTATTGATTAGGTTTTTTAATGCAGAGCCTCAATTTAACTGCATTTTTTTTTCCAGCATGCAAGTAAAGACCCCAAAGATGGGAGAGACAGCAGAGATCAAAAAGAACCCAAGGAGGAAGGCAACAAAAACATCCTGGAGTTTGGGAAACCGTTGCCATTGCCCTCTCTCCCAGGCCTTCACCAGTCACTACCTCAGAACCAGAGCTATGTGGCCACCACGAAGTCGCAGACAGGTAAAAAGGGCAGAGTGAAACCCCTGACAGCTCCCAGGGGAGTGTCAGTGTGTGGTTGAGTGGGAGATGAGGCAGCTTAACAGGGACTGAAGCCTCTGGCAGAACCTTTTCCCCACTGAATCTCCTTCAGCATTTCCTTCCCCCCTGGCACCAGTACAGCTTCTGCCTTAGACCTGGTTTGAACGATGCTGGTTCAGCCACGTCTCTGTGTGTGGACAGTGCACTGCAGGCATGGTGCTTGTGGCCTCTGGGCTCCCTTCTGGTGACCTCTGGATGTTGTGCAGTCAGGTGGGCTTCCTTTTCTCCCAAGTAACAAGCAGTAGGACAAGAGGAAATGACCAGGGGAGGCTTAGGTTGGACATGAGGAACAATTTCTTCCCCCAGAGGGTTGTCAAGCCTTCGACCAGGCTGCCCAGGGCAATGGTGCATTCCCCACCCTTGGAGAGATTTAAAAGCTGTGTATTTGAAGGCCATGGTTTAGTGGTGACCTGGCAGTGCTGGATTAATGGTTGGACTGATGATCTTGAAGTTCTTTTTCAACCTAAATGATTCCATGATTCTTGCCTCCCAAGTGAAGTCCCCCAGTTTCTGCTCTGCAGGGAGCACCTGCCGTGCAGCCCTTCCTGTGCCACCTTGTTTTATGGGGTGCAGTTCCCTCCCTGGCAGTGTGGACAGGTAAGTGTGTTCCATCAGGCACCACCACACTGAGGATCACTCTTCTGCTACAACTGGTTCTTGGAAGAGACACTTTCATCCCATCTTCCTGTGGGAGGTTCTCCTCCCCCGCTATTAGGGATGTTCCCCTCCCCTTTGCTCTCTGCTGGTGAGGCCTCACCTGGAGTACTGAATCCAGTTCTGGGCACTCCAGCTCGAGAAGGACAGAGAACTACTGAAGGGAGTCCAATGCAGGGCCACAAAGATGCTAAGGGGACTGGAACAGCTCTCCTATGAGGAAAGGCTGAGAGCTGGGGCTGGTTAGTTTGGAGAGGAGGAAGCTGAGGGGAGATCTTATCAATGCTTACAAAGATCTAAGGGGTGGCTGTCAGGAGGATGGGGCCAGACTCTTCTCAGTGGTCCCCAGTGACAGGACAAGAGGTGATAAGCACAAACTTGAACATAGGAAGTTCCATCTAAACATGAGGAGGAACTGTGAGGGTGGCAGAGCAGTGGACAGGCTGCCCAGATGGCTGGTGGAGTCTCCTTCTCTGGAGACTTCCAAGGTCTGCCTGGACATGTTCCTGTGTGACCTTCTTTAGGTGATCCTGCTCTGGCAGGGGTTTGGACTCGATGGTCTTTAGAGGTCCTTTCCCATCCCTGCCATTCTGGAATATTCTGAAGTTATTTCTATCAATTCTTTGTGTTTCACCACACCAACTGGGTGCCACAAACTGCATCCTGCTAAATAAATGGAACTAACAGATTTTTTTTTTTTTTTTTTTTGGAGAGGTCTCTTCATAGATACTTGGTGAAATTTCATCATAGCAGAAATGCTTTCGAGGAACAGGTTGTGCAGCTGCAAACAATGCTGCTGGTGCTGAACTGGCTGTTCCCTGCTGCATGTTCTTAAAGAGCCTCCACTAAACATCCTTCTGAAGTACATTCAGCAAGGAGGGTGTCAGGCAGTGAGGTGTGATGACTGATTTGATTAGAAGGCCAGGAGGGAGACTTACCAAATTAAGACCCAATCAAAGTAGTGGAAGAAATCAAACAGACTTCCATAGCAGGTGTGAAATGAGGTTAATAGCAAATGGCTCTCTATTTAAGGTACCTTTTCCCTGTGTGTTCTGCAGTTATTGTACATCACTTCCATTGTCAGGTGGTATAATTAGCCTTGCAGGATCTGTCTGAGCAGGCTGGGTTCTATTCAGCTTCCTGCAGCACCTGCCAAATGCAGGTTAATGTAAGGATTTGATACTGTGTGGGGGGATGATGGGGCCAGAGTGAGCAGGGAGAGGATACTCAGAATTTGGCAGGGCTAGCAACTCTGGCAGAAAGCTCTTGGAGTGTTTGCCATGTGTGTGTGAGAGATCTTTTGGCTGATTTGTAATAAATTCCAGAGATTCACAGGATGGTTTGGGTTGGAAGAAACATTAAAACTCATTCAGTTCCAACCCCCCTGCCATGGGCAGGGACACTTCCTGCTAGTCCAGATTGCTCAAGGCCTCATCCAGCCTGGCCTTGAACATCTCCAGTGAGGAGGCAGCCACACCCTCCCTGGGCAACCTGTTCCAGTGTCTCCCCACCCTCACTCTCAACAATTTCTTCCTCATCTCCAGTTTCAATCTCCCCTCTCCCAGCTCAAAGCCATTGTCCCTCATCCTGGCACTCCCAGCACTTGTCACAAGTCTCTCCCCAGCTCTCCTGGAGCCCCTTCAGGTATTGGAAGGCTGCTCTAAGGTCTCCTTGGAGCCTTTCCTTCTCCAGGCTTAACAGCCCCAACTCTCCCAGCCTGTCCCCATAGGGGAGGTTCTCCAGCCTTCTAATCATTTTGTGGCCTCCTCTGGACCCAGTCCAGTAGCTCCAGGTCCTTCTTGTGCTGGGGACACCAGAACTGGAGGCAGTGCTGGAGGTTTGGTCTCGTGAGAGCAGAGCAGAGTGGGAGAATCACTTCACTCTTCCAGCAACTTTGTTGGAGTAGGAAACCTTTTTCTCAGATCCTGCCTTCAAATGTAATTTCCCCTCAGAACAGCCTCTGCTCTCCATCCCTTCTTCTCATTCCTGAGCAAACTTGGGGTTTCTTTTGTTTTTCTTTTCCAGCTGCTGCAGTATCTCGGAAGAAAAAACGGAGAATGGGAACCTATAGCCTGGTTCCCAAGAAAAAGACCAAAGTGTTAAAACAGAGAACAATGATTGAGATGTTTAAGAGCATAACTCATTCCTCTATGGGTGCCAAGGTAAGGGGAGCACTGAGCCAACTGGACATCCTTGTTGTCACCATACACATCCCTCATCCTGGCACACCAACCCCATGGATAGGTGCAGGAATGAGCTGGCCTCTTGCAGTCAGCATCTTCCTTTTAGAGTCTACATCTTTCTGGCAGCAGCATCCTGCCTGTAGCAGCCTTGCTGCTTTCAAAATGGCTTTTTGAGGGTGGCTCTTCAGATAGCAGCTCTTACACAAACATTTTCCAGTGAATGTTCCTCTTCTATCCCCTGAGTCCTGTGGAACAGGAGATATTTCAAGCATACTTCATGTGGTAACTTTCTTGTTTTGGTGTCCTCAAGATAACTGTTTAGTGTTGCTGCTTCAGGCTGCAACCTCAAGGCTCTGTTGAGGCAAAACAACAGGTTACTTAAAAAGGTTTAGGTAGGGACTCACTCCTGGTCAAACTCTGCTTTTGCTGCAACCCATGTCCTGAAGTGTTGATCTTAGAATTCAAGGAGAACAGTGCTGGGCTTCCATGGAGTAGAGTGAAAATCCCTCTGTGATGGCTTTCAGTTCCCTAGAAACACTCTTGGGGGTTCAACCCTTGCCCTTCCATGTTTGAATTAGACTGCAGGGCTCTGCCTGAAGGCTTCTGCCCAGCAGCCCTTCTCCCCTTAAAGCCTTGTACAACCACGTGAGTCTGGAATGACTCCTCATGGCTCCTCGGTCCCCAGATTGACAGGCTTGGATGTCCCAGCCTGTCAGGCTGGCTTTGCTGGCAGCACTGAGGAGCTCTGGGGTGCCACACAGCCAGCTTTGCCCTGGCAGCTTGAAGGCTCCTCGTCCAGAGGTGATCTGGGATGGATTCAGCTGCTCTGTCCTATGAGTTGATGTTGTCTTTGTGGCTCACGTGCTTGGACGACTTTCAGAGTGAAAAGGACCTGGGTGATGCCAGCCTTCATGTGAACGGGGAAAGCATAGATGTAGACTCTGAAGAGGAAGACTCTGATGAGTTGGAAGAGGAGGATGATCACGGAGCAGAACAGGCAGTTCTGTTTCCTGTAGATGATAACAGGACCTCTAAAGACAGCGCATCCGATGCAGACGCCAGAAAGGTATTCACGTGCCCTGTGCAGGACCTGAGGGAGTGGGATGGGACACCTTGGACAGCTGGGATAGGAGTGACACCACCTGAGGCAGTTTGTTAGGCATTCCTTGGCCTGCAGGTTGGTGGAAAGTGCAGCAGTGAGGCTTTTTGATGACCTTTTCCTGCTTCCTGTTGTAGCCCTGAGAGTCTCTCCATCTACCCCCAGTTTCAGCCTTGTGGTCCGTGCAGAACGTGACACCATCTGACGTGCAGAACCCACACCACATTTAGATGTAGCATTCACTGAACCCATAAGGGCTGTCTTCCTAATTTACTGGTTGGTAAAGCTTCAAATTGCTTTGGTTCATTTTTCCCCAAACCAGGACATTTAGTGTAGGCATGAGGTTGCTTTTGGTTAATCAAGGAAGTTAAGATTTCATTGGAAAACTTTCTCCTGGGGTTGAATTGTACTTTTTCCCTCTACCATTCCCATGACATGCATTTGCTGCTTTGGAGTTCTTGGCCTGGAGAGGAAATTCTCTTGGTGCCTGTGCACGCTGGGGCTGAGAGCTGGGTGCAGTGGGATGATGAGGAGATGCTCTGCTGTGTGCAGGGCACAGCAGGATGATGGAGAGATGCCCTGCTGGGTGAAGCAGGGTAATGGGGAGATGCTCTGCAGGGTGTTGGGCACAGCAGGATGATGAGGAGATGCCCTGCTGGGTGCTGGGCACAGCAGGAGGATGAGGAGATGCTCAGTTGGGTGCTGGGCACAGCAGGATGATGAGGAGATGCCCAGCTGGGTGCTGGACACAGCAGGATGAGGAGGAGATGCTCAGTTGGGTGCTGGGCACAGCAGGATGATGGAGAGATGCTCAGCTGGGTGCTGGGCACAGTAGGATGATGGGGAGATGCCCTGCTGGGTGCTGGGCACAGCAGGATGATGATGAGATGCCCTGCTGGGTGCTGGGCAGAGAGGGATGATGAGGAGATGCCCTGCTGGGTGCTGGGCACAGCAGGATGATGTTTTGGTGCCCTGCTGGGTGCTGGGCACAGCAGGAGGATGAGGAGATGCCCTGCTGGGTGCTGGGCACGGCAGGATGATGAGGAGATGCCCTGTTGGGTGCTGGGCATGGTAGGAGGATGAGGAGATGCCCTGCTGGGTGCTGGGCACAGCAGGAGGATGAAGAGATGCCCTGCTGGGTGCTGGGCACAGCAGGAGGATGAGGAGATGCCCTGCTGGGTGCTGGGCACAGCAGGACGATGAGGAGATGCCCTGCTGGGTGCTGGGCACAGCAGGAGGATGAGGAGATGCCCTGCTGGGTGCTGGGCACAGCAGGAGGATGAGGAGATGCCCTGCTGGGTGCTGGGCACAGCAGGAGAATGAGGAGATGCCCTGCTGGGTGCTGGGCACAGCAGGAGAATGAGGAGATGCCCTGCTGGGTGCTGGGCACAGCAGGAGGATGAGGAGATGCCCTGCTGGGTGCTGGGCACAGCAGGAGAATGAGGAGATGCCCTGCTGGGTGCTGGGCACAGCAGGAGGATGAGGAGATGCCCTGCTGGGTGCTGGGCACAGCAGGAGGATGAGGAGATGCCCTGCTGGGTGCTGGGCACAGCAGGAGGATGAGGAGATGCCCTGCTGGGTGCTGGGCACAGCAGGAGAATGAGGAGATGCCCTGCTGGGTGCTGGGCACAGCAGGAGAATGAGGAGATGCCCTGCTGGGTTCTGGGCACAGCAGGAGGATGAGGAGATGCCCTGCTGGCTGCTGGGCACAGCAGGAGAATGAGGAGATGCCCTGCTGGGTGCTGGGCACAGCAGGAGGATGAGGAGATGCCCTGCTGGGTGCTGGGCACAGCAGGAGGATGAGGAGATGCCCTGCTGGGTGCTGGGCACAGCAGGAGGATGTTTTGGTGCCCTACTTGCAGAGACCTGACCTGACTCTTTCTGTTCTTGGGCAATGCTTGCTGCAGCTTGATGATGGCGACTCTGAGGAGGAGCAAGAGTCTGGGGAGTCGATCGAGGAGGAGGAGGATGGCGATGAGTCTGACTTGGTAAGTGGCTGCTCCCTCTGCCTTTCAGCCTTTTTCCTGGTGAGGGCAGTTTCCCCTTGGCACCGCTGCCAGGGGGTGAGCAGAGCCCTGCACTTTCTTGTCTCTCTGACAAAAGTCCTTCCCTGAACCCACCCACACCGAGGATTGTTTTCCACAAGGTGCTTAGCCCTGATCTGCCATAGGATTAATTGCTTTCTGATGCTAATTAACGGGCTTTTGTTTGTTGGGGTTTTTTGGGGGGGTTTTTTTGGTTGTTTTGTGTTGGTGTTTTGTTTTGTTTTGTTTTGTTTTGTTTTGTTTTGTTTTGTTTTGTTTTTCCAACGAGGTGTTGAATGCTTTTAATCATTTGAATGTTAGCAGAAATATTTAAGGGTGCTTAAATCCTTCAGATGCAGACTTGGCAAGTGGTAGAGCCAGCGATGTTTTCTTCACAACCTGAAGCTCTGCACGGCTTTGGAGCTCAGGTAGAGTTGTTCACCAATCCCTTGGGCCAGCTCACAGCCTGAATTCACATCGATCTGACATGCCACCTCATCATCCCAGCTGAGCAGCTCTTACCAGGGAGACATACAGACAGCACACAGACAGACATACAGGCAGACTCACTCACCTGAGGAGGTTGTAGACTGCTAGGGCAAGACTTACACCAGCTGCTGGTGATGTTTTACTTCTTCTTTTTAGGTGGCTGGTGAAGAGAACCTGATTATTTGAAATTAATTTAAATAGTTTATGGCTTATTTCTATCCCTCACCCTCCCTTGTAGTTCAAGATTTTGCTCCCTTTCCACAGAATCTCAAGTTGAGGAAGCCACCATTTAAGGCAACCCAACTCTTTAGTCACCCTGAGGAAATTCTTGGCTTCATCCCCTTGATGTTTTGAGCTGAAGGTAGAAATGACTGTACCAAGGGGATCATTGAAGGTCTTTAAGGGCCTTGTTCCTTGTGCTCTGACCCTACAGGAGCCAGAGAGAACCAAGCAGCAGGCGCTGTGTGGCCTGCCCCTTTCTTTTTCCGTGGCTGAGGCCAGCCTGCAGCATTAGCTCAAACCAAGCACTGAGCTTGCAGTCAAGTCCAACCTCCCAAGTCATATCTCCACAGCCTAGATGGTGGTTTTTGCTCTGCTCACATCTGGTGAGTCAGTTGGTTCCCCAGACAGGGACAGGCTCAAATGCAAAGCTCTCCCCCCACAAGCTGTGTGATGCAATTGGTGTAAGCCACGTGGTGGGGCACAACCGAGGCCATGCTCGGGGACCGTATCAGGGGCAGCATAGACACACCCTGGGGCTGCCCCAGAGAGCCAGGGCTCAAGGCCACCTTTGCCTGCCTTTGCTCACTGTGGTAGCAGCACATGGTACAGCATCAGCTTCCTGTGAAGGTAGGGCCTGATCCAGCTGCATTTAGTGGTAGCAGGAGGTTGTCTTAGGCTTTGGTGGGAGAGGGATGGGTGTCAGGAGCTGACAGCTGCAGTTTGAACATGAATTTTATGATTGATGTGTTGAAGACTGCCTTACAGAGTTGGGACCCCTGCTTCCCTGCTTTGATGTTGACTTTGAAAACCCATCCCAGACAACCGCATTGTTTTAAACTAAAATCCAAACCCCGTTTGTATTTCCTACACGTGTCTGAGTATTTGCTGCATGATGAGTCTGTGCTACCCTGCACTTTGCTTTAGGGAGGGGGCTGGTCTGCTACCCCTGTGTCCATCCCAACCCTGTAAGGGCTCTTCAGGTACAAGTTGGGTTGTATTTTTGTTGGCATTTTCTTGCATGACCGTGGATCAATGTGAATATTTTATCCTGCAAACCCCCAGACGTTTCCTGGGGAGAGAAGCTAAAAGTGTGTGTGTGTGCCTCCATCCTTGTGTTGTTGCACGGAGGTGCTTGGCTACTTACTGCTGTGAGTGTGGTGTAAGAGCCTACGTGGAAGAGAAAGTGAAGCATGCACTGTTGAGATGGCAGGAAATACACCCACAACGTGTGCTTGTGTTTCCTTTTTGGCGCTATAAAGACATCTTAGCACCACTTGATTTCAAACCCCCAGTCCTTAAGGCCTTTTCGCACAAGTCAAGCTGCGAGAAGGCTGTTTCGCACGGGCGCAAGGGACTGCTGGGACGCTGCTGCCAACATGCCTTACATGCACCTGGCCTCTCTGGTTATTCAGAGCTCAGAGTCCAGCATCAAGAAGAAGCTGCTGAAGAGGAAAGGAAAGATGGAAAGTCCGTGGCTGAAACCCACTCGCAAGAGGAGACGGAGGAATAAAAAGAAACAAGCCAGTGTGCTAGGTAATGAATTGTGATGTGTTCCTGTCAGCCTGGGGAGGGGGAAGGACCTGAGGCCCATAAGGCAGTGGCTGTCTGCAGAACTCTCTCTTCCCTCCCCTGTGGGGACAGGCTAGAAGAGCTGGGGCTGTTCAGTCTGCAGAAGAGAGGGCTCCAGGGAGACATTAGAGCAGCCTTCGAGTACCTGAAGGGGCTCCAGGAGAGCTGGAGAGGGACTCTTTGCATGGGCTTGTAGTGATAGGATGAGTGGCAATGGCTTTGAGCTGCGAGAGGGGAGATTGAGACTGGAGATGAGGAAGAAATTCTTGAGAGTGAGGATGGGGAGACACTGGAACAGGTTGCCCAAGAAGGTTGTGGATTCCCCCTCCCTGGAAGTGTTCAGCGCCATGTTGGATGAGGCTTCGAGCAACCTGGGCTAGTGAAGGTGTCCCTGCCCATGGCAGGAATGATCTCCAATGTCCCTTCCAACCCAAACCATTCTGTGATTCCTTTACAAGGATGGGCTCTATGGTAAACCCAGGTGTGAACTTGCATCTCCTGAACAGCAGCTGCTGTTCCGCACACTGCAGCAGCAGAATACGTGAGGTGGCTTTAACCTTGGCATACTGGAGGAATGTTTCTTTGTATATGAACAAAAAAAGACCTCATGGACTCATGTCCCATGAGCTCAGTGAGTGGTTAATTCACCTCAGAGTGATGCTCAGTTGCTTTTCTACTGATGTTTGTCCAGTTGAATGGGACATGCACGTCGTTGCTTATTCTGAGAGCACCACAGTGTTTGTAATCAGTGGCCTCTGGCCCATCTCATGGTGTGGATGTTGTTCAGGTGGTCATTCTTGTGTGACTTAAGTCATCTAGCACTCAAAAGGGGTTGCCTTCTGAAAGCTGTGGGGTGGGGAGAGCCAGGAATACAGGCTGGATGTGATACTCCTTTTCAGGAAAGTTAACAACATGGGTTTGGAAAAAAAAAAAAAAAGCTGTGCCTTCAGGTTTGTTACTAAGGTTTCACACATCCATTGCCATCAGAGGGTTTATTCTTCTGTGCTTGCTAATTGCAACCAGGCCATTTTTTATCACTAGATTTGTGTCTGCTTCTGAGTTAAATGACCATTTTTCAGCTGCTGGTGTCTCTGTGGGGTTTGTCAGTCATCTGGTTTGCTCCTCTTCCTCCCAAGTCCCTTTCTCAACACAAAGCATGGGCTGTTGATCCCTTTCAGAGGAAACAGCTAGTTCTTCATTTCAGACCTTCAATAAAGATGGCAGCCAGTCTCCCTGACTAACAAAAGTCTTTTGGCCAAGCTAGAGAAGCTAATCAGGGGAGAAAGCAAAGCCAAGGGAGTGTGAAGAGATTGACACTTCCAATGAAGGCTTCAAGGGATCCCCTTCAGTCTCTTCCCAGTGAGGGATCCCCTGCAGTCTCTTCCCAGGGAGGGATCCCCTGCAGTCTCTTCCCAGCGAGGGATCCCCATGCAGTCTCTTCTCAGCAGTAGCTTTGCTCACTTAGAGCCAGAACTTGGCTTTCATGTTTTCCCCCTCCCATTAAGCTGAATGTCACCTGTCTCATCCTCTTCAGGATGTACTTGATCAGCTGGTTTGCTCTGCCTGGCCAGAGTGTACTGGAGCCCTTTGCAGCAGGTTGGAGGCAGGAGGATGTGCCGAGCCCTGGTTTCATCCTTTCCTTGTGCCATTTAAGCTTCTGCTGCCGATGCAGTGCAGCAGCAGGCAGATGTGCCTTTCAGGGACAGAACTTGTCTCATTTAGTCTTTATTTTTGTGGTTCCCTGCCTAAGTGGAGGTGGAAGATCTATCTGATCAGACAGGGAAGGAAACAGGGGAGCAACCATGCCATGTATGCCCAGGTGTTGCATTTTCATAATGCTGTGTGCATCTGTGACCATGGCTCCCTGAGGAGCCTGCATCAGCCTGCTGGCTTAGCCATGGCCCTCACCCCCATGGATTTTATTAGCTTACATTTTCTTAGCGTGTTTCCACCTGTGTTTCCATCTAGGTGCCGAAGCCTATAAACCATCTTTGGTAGGCAGAGAAGGCCCTGGTCAGGAGAACAGTATGGAGTACATGGAGGTGTCCCTGGATTCCCTGGATCTCCGGGTGAAGGGAATCCTCTCCTCGCCGGCGGGAGGTGAGTGGGGGCTGGGGTCGGGGCAAGTCCTGGCGAAGCCGGGGCACAGGACAGGGGCCAGGGCGTGGGGCTGGAGCAGGGGCCGGGCACGGGCCGGGGCTTTGTTCCGCGGGCGCTGCCGGGGCGGTGTGCGGGGTCCCGGCTGCCCCCTGGCGGCGGCGGGGCCGGCTCGGTGCAGAGCGCACCCGCCCCGGGGACCCCTGCGATGGGGATGGGGAGGCCTGCTCGGGTGGAGCACGGGGGCTCGGGATGGGGTCCAAGGTGCTGTTGCAGCCCTCCCAACCCGCTTGCCCTCTGTTCCTTGAAGGATGCTGTTTTACATCTGCCCAGCACCCCCAGCAGCCTCTTGGTCAGCCCCAAGGAAGGCTGGGGCAAGCCTTTGTTCCAGGTGCTAACAACCCCAGCTGCTGTTCCTAGTGCTGAACTTGTCTCCATCCAGCATCTCCTTACTGACCTGGATCCAGCTGTTGGCCCCCTGTTGCTCTTTGACTTCCAAAGGCTGTCTGGTTTTTCTGATCCAGGCACATCAAAGAGCGGGTGGGAGTGTTCACCACCAAGGGAGGGTCAGGGTGGATGAGGGATGCTTTCATAGAGCCTTTGGATGTCAAAAAGATTAGCAGAGTGACAGCATGGAAGGCAAGGAATGAGCTTTGTGATTTGTGGGCCTAGAAAAAGCTCTTAAACCTTTAAGATCTTGACAGGATTTCACATGAAAACTGCAAGGACTTTCTCTTCTTGGCTGTCTTGAAATATCCTATCCCTTCTCTAGCCTTGGTCTTGTAACTTGTTGGCTAAAGGAAACTCCTGACAAGATGAAAGCTTGGCTGATAGGGTCATGGCCACGGGCAGGGTGCTGCAGGAGGAAGTGCTGCCATTGCCAGGGCAGCTAAAGAGGAATCCCTCCCAGGAATGAGGTTAATCTTTGACATTTTACAGCAAAAGAGCTCTGCTTTCAAAAGCTTAAAAAATAGCAGCATGCTTCCTGCTTGCTGGGACTCAATCCCAGAGCAGGCTTGGGTAGGGAAGTTTTGGGATGTTTCACAGGGAGCCAGTCCAAAGGCAAACGTGTGAGGGTTTGCTTCTCTTATGGAATCACAGAATGGTAGGGGTTGGAAGGGACTTCTGGAGATCATTGAGTCCAACCCCCCCTTCCCAAAGCAGGATCACCTAAAGAATCATAGAGTGGTAGGAGTTGGAAGGGACCTCTGGAGGTGGTTGAGTCCAACACCCCTGCCAAAGCAGGATCACCTAGAGCAGGTCACACAGGAATGTATCCAGACAAGTCTTGAAAGTCTCCAGAGAAGGAGACACAGGTCATGCAGAAACACATCCAGGTGGGTTTTGAATGTCTCCAGAGATAGAGACTCCACAACTTCTCTGGGCAGCCTGCTCCAGTGCTATATCACCCTTCCAGTAAAGAAGTTCCTCCTCATGCTTAGATGGAACTTTTTGATCAATTTTGTGCCCATTACCCCTTGTCCTGAAATGTTCTGAAGAGATGTTACAACTGTGTAGGATGAGGAGAGGACTGAAGTGTTCACTTTGTGTCTGGGCTGGTGTTTTTCAGTCATGGGTAACCTAATGCTTGAGTTGAATCCAGAGGAGGCACATTCACGCTGTGCCTCCGTGCTTAGCAGGGAGCCCCCTCAAAAGCCATTATCCACCTTTAAATAGGTTTGAAAATGTTCACAATCTGAGAGAAGGAGATGAGGAGAAGGCAGAACATCTCAGTATCTTGCTGCTTTCTTTTCTCTGGTTTGTTCTCTTTCCAAAATAAATAATTCTTGGTTGGCTGAGACCAAATAGTCCCAGGAATTTTGTTTTCCCTTCTGTGTCATAAGCCCCTGGAAATAGATGCTTTTACTTTCCTGATCTTCTCTGTTTATCACTCCACTAACTGTTCACATTTCTAACTCTGGGTGGTTTCCTCCACATTTTCTGGTGCCAGAGCACAGTGTTTTGGGGTGGGAGGGGAAGGGAGACAGGCTGATAAATAGCTGTACCTCAGGTTGCTTTCCCTAGTTGAGGTTTCCTCTCAACTTCTTACTCCTGATTTCAGCACAGTCATTTGTGGTGTGCTCAGACTTCAAAAAGTACAAGATGCTTCTGGTGCAAGAAAGGGGTCTTTCCTTACAGGGTTTAGGTAGTGCCTTGGAAGTGTTGCAGGACATGGAATGGGAAGATGCCACATGGGTGGTGTTGATCAGCTGCACCCTGCAAGAGAATTCCAGAGCTGATGTACTGGTTTTCTGTACTCCAGGTCTTTCCAATGGTCCTGAAGCAATGGAAGTAGATGGTCTCCAGGAAGTCCCCCTCTGTAGCTGTCGAATGGAAACCCCCAAAAGCAGAGAGATCACCACGCTAGCCAACAACCAGTGCATGGCCACGGAGAGTGTGGATAATGAGGTAGGAGCCTGTCCTTCAGCTTCTCACAGGCTTGTCTGCTGAGGGCCAAGCCATAAAGAGTCAGAAGTTGTGCTGGGAACATGTGTTGGGTCACTGCTAGACTGGGAACTCACTGGTGTGTGGGAGTGGCAAGGCAAACACCTGTCTGGCCAAGCTGAGGGCTCCAGCACTCTGTGTGTATCACACGCTTGGGTTGAGGCTGCTCGGAAAGGAAGAGGTTGTGCTGTTTGCAGTTGGAGAGGGGCTGGGTGGATCTCTCCTGCTTGTCCTGGCTTGTGCAGCTGGATCAAGCTGATGTAACTGCCACACTTCAGGCCAAGTGGGCTAAAATACATTAGCATGCATCAAAGTGAGAAAATCCAATCAGAGGGAGCTTGCAGCTGGTTTCCCTTGACTACGAAGGAGCTGATGTGAACCTTTCTCTAGCCAGCTCTTGAGTTTTGTGAGCTTGGCATGGCCTGTGCTGGCTCAGCCTGCCCCAGCCTTCCTCTTCTTCTCCTTCTCAAGAGGCTTCTGTTACTAAGCCTCCCATGTCCTGGCAACTCTGTGCAGCCTCCAGGTCTGGTTGAGTGAAAGTGGTGCCATCCAGTCAATACAGCTGAGCTAGCTGGGCACTACTGGTTCCAGAAATAGAGTTAAATTGCAGAAATGACTCCTGGAGGGAGTCTGGAAAGAGAACCTGCAGGACAGGAACACACTCAGGAGGAACTTGGGCTTCTTAGAAGCTTCAGCTGAGCCTCAGTCACACTACAGTGCTCTGATACTTGCTGGTAGTAGAACAAGGAGTGAGAACATCCCTAGTTCTCCTGTAGGATCGCAGGAGAAGGGTGGATGGAGGAAGAAAGGGATAATCAGATTTTCAGCCCAGCTCTGCTTCTGTTAGTAGAGAATAATTCTAAAATTCTGTGGAGAATTTCCAAAGCATGACAACATTGATTAATTAAGGAGAGAATGTCCTGGAACCTTACAGGAGAGAGGAGGATTCCAGGTTGCTAAATAACCAAAAGGTACGTGGAAGAGTTTTTTTGTGTGTGCTGTGGTTGGACAGTTCTGTCCCTGGATAAATCAGAGATAGGAAAAGCAAAGGCCAGGCTTTATGTGAGATTCTTTTTTCATAATGGGAAAAGTGACTCATAGGTGTTAGAAGAATATCAGCCATGTGAATAGTGAGTTCTCCAGGCTGTCATGTCCTTGGAGAATGGTCTAAATAGTTTTGAGCACCCTGCTGCACTCTCTAATGGTTGGAAAATAGCAGTTAATCATTTGGTACCTTTTTTAGAGTTTCTAACAAATAAGATAGTGTGATGTCATAGTGCAGGGGCTTCCTCACATGGACAGTGCAGCTTTGCACGTGTTGCATCTCCTCAGCTCCCAAGTTCAAAGCAGTTCCATGGTCCTTTCTTACCACCCTGCAACCCCTGGGTCAGACCAGCCAAGGTGTCACAGCTCAGGGTAGGCTTTGCAGCTGGGATTTGAGTGAGTTCAGTCAGGGGGGAGTGATGAGCCTAGGTTAAAATCTGGTGTCTTTGTCTGTGGGGGTGCCTGCAGGAGGAGTGTAAAAAAACTCCAGAGAGAAAATCTAGTTTTGTTGAGGAAGGAGCAGCAGGTCAGAGCTCAGCCAGAGCAGAGGGCCAGGCTGTTGGTGAGGAGCAGGCACTGTGGTCCCCAGTGACTCAGTACTCAGGGTGCAAGCTGACCAATGCCGAGTACAGAGGGACTCTGCTCGTGGTGGCAGCACACAGTAAACCTTGCTCAGGTTTGGGTAGGGGCATTGCCTTGTAGCAGCCTTTCACTTTTGTGTTTCTGGTTCATGAATGTCCTCTGCCAAGCATCTGGGGAGAGCAAGGTTCTTATCAAGAGGAGCTGACAGGACTCAAGCAGTGTCTTGTCCTGCTAGCAGGTGGCACCTGGGATGTGAATGTTGCAGCTGTGTGAGTGAGGGCAGCAGAAGGGAGTGCTGATCCTTCTGCTGCAGCAGAGCCACTGGCACTAGCTGGGAAAGGTGAGCCCCAGTTTTGGGGCCTGCTGGCATTAGCAGAACAAGGTTGTGCAGAGGGAGACAGCTTTTGAAGTCCAGAGCTGTCCATGGATGCAAGCCTTGGGGAAACATGCTCAAACTGTGACTTCAGCTGTGCTCTCCTGGAAGCCTGGCTCTGCCTCCCTGTGGTCTGGGCAGGGGCCAGTACTGGAACCATCACAGACTCATAACTTCACTGGCAATGAGGAGTGATACTTTCCCCTTTATCTTCCTGTGACTTCTGCTTTTTTTGAACTGTAACAAGATTTAGTGTGCATGGTCTTGTCCTCTCGGTCACCACCACCCGCTCTTCCTGGCCGAGGAGAGCCTGTGCTGTGTGAGTCAGGCCCCTGGGACTGCCCCTTCTGCCACTGCTTGGCTCTTGCCTCTTCCCAGATACCACTTGGTTTGTGTTTTGGTTTGTTTTGCTTTGTTTTGTTGGGGTTTTGTTTTGTTTTTTTCTCTTTTTTCTCTTGCAAGGAACAAAGGAGTTGGGGTCCCCATGCATGTTAGCTAGCAAACGATGCATCCCTTCCTGTGAGAGCAGCTTTCACAGCTTCCTGCTGCACTGCTAATGCTCTCTGGCACACAGCTGAATGACTGTGAAAAAGCCAGGGCTCCTCGAGGGCAGTGGGCAGAGCCTTCCTCCTCACAAGCACAGGGAGTGGTTTGGTCTGCAGTAATTTCATTTCCTTTAATTTCTCCTGTTCCAGCTGGGCCGCTGCACAAACAGTGTGGTTAAGTATGAACTGATGCGCCCGTCTAACAAAGTCCAGCTTTTGGTGCTGTGTGAGGACCATAGAGGGAGGATGGTGAAACACCAGTGTTGCCCTGGCTGTGGATACTTTTGCACTGCAGTAAGTCCGTGCTCTCACAATCTAGGGAAGGGGGTACCTGGCGCAGTAGCTGGAAGAGCTGAAGGTGGAGGTGGTACCTGAAGGGCTTTACTGACTTCCTGGCATCAGCTCCACCTCGGTCCACAGCATGTCAGGTGGTGTTTTCAACAGCAATGTGTGTGAGGGTAGTTGCAACCATCACCTTTCTCTTCCTGGAGACCCCAAGGGGTGTTACTGAATGGATTTCACAAGTGGAAGAGCCTTAGGAATTTCTTTGTTCAGGGGCTGTTGTGTTTTTTTGGTTTTTTTTTTTTTTCTTTCTTTCTCTGTACAGGTCAACTGCTTCAAAAACTGTATTAGCTCAGTTTGTAAATGGTTCTGTGTACACACATCTGTGTCCCCCTGCCTGCTCCTGATGATTTAGATGGGGAACCTGAGTGATGGCACTGCAACAAGGCAGTGTTTGAGATCTCCTGCTGCTTCTTCTACCTCTGTTACTGGGGCTTTTAAATAGCATTGGTCCAGTCCTTTAAGTCCTCAGCATCCTCCTTTCCCTGTTGGTAAAGCTGAAAAACACCAATCTAGTGCCTCACAGGGTGATGAGGAGGCTTGATTGTCTGATGCTAGTGTTCTTCAAGATGACTCAATGGAAGGTGCTCCAGGAGTCTCAAGCATTATTGTAGTAAATGGAGCCATCCTGGGCTTTCATGCTGAGTCAGAGATCATTTAAAGGATAAAATCCTCAAACCCCTTACAGGCATTTTTGAAAAGCTGAAATGGAGTTAATTTATACAATCATAGAATCATTAAGGTTGGAAAAGACCTTTAACATCGAGTCCGACTTTAACCCAGCTGCCATGACCACTGAACTATATCCTGAAGTGCCACATCTACAGCTTCTTGAACATCTCCAGGGTTGGTGACTCCACCACCTCCCTGGGCAGCCTGTTCCAATCCCTGGCCACTCTTGCAGCAAAGAAATTTTTCCTAATCTCCAACCTAAACCTCCCCTGGCACAACTTAAACTCATTTCTTCTCGTCCTATCATGAGTTACTTCGGAAGAAGTGACCAACACCAGCCTCACTCCAACCTCCTTTCAGGGACTTGCAGAGAGCAGTGAGGTCTCCCCTCAGTCTTTTCCAGGCTAAACAACCTAAGCTCACTCAGTCACTTCTCGTGTGACCTGCTCTCCAAACCCCTCCCCAGCCTCGCTGCTCTTCTCTGGACACCCTCCAGCCCCTCAAGGTCTTTCTTAGGCTGTGTCACCCAGAACTGAACCCAGCACTTGAGCTGTGGCCTCACCAGGGCTGAGTACAGGGGCACCATCCCTGCCCTCCTCCTGCTGAACTCAGATTGCTCAGGAGGATTGTGCCTTCTGGAGGAGAGTGGGTTTGGACCAGCCGTTGCTCACGTGCTCCTGCAGCTCTCAGTGACATGTCACCGTTCACAGAGGTGAAGCAAGGGATCTTGTTCTGTGCTTATCCCTCACTAGCACCACAGAGCACAGCAGGGTTGATCCCACAGGGCAGTGACTTCTGGGGTATTCCAGTTTGGAGACTTTTGCTGGAAGGGAAAAACAATTTTAGGCAAAGTTGCCCAAGTGTGTGAAATGAGAAGTAGCCATCTGTGGGGCTGCTCTGAGCAGAGAGCTCACAGGCTTTGGGTTACATTGGGCTTAGCAGTTGATGTTAGTTGTGTTGATGCAGGTTCCTGGAATGGTTGGTGCACAGCTTTGTTGGGTGGTTCAGTGCTGGCTCAGCACGCAGCTCTGAAGTTTTCTCTTCCAGTTCTGAGGCATCCTTACAGTACACTGGCACTTCTAGAAACATAAGCAAGAACTCCAAGCCTTAGAGGAAAGAGCTGGAAATTGGACCTCCCTTACTTCTCTTTCCCAAGCACAATAAAACCCAACTTGCTTTGCAGTCTCTAACCAAGTGAGCTTTTTCCCCATGACCTTGCTTTTGTTCTCTTCAAAGAAGTGGCAGTGCTTGCTTACTGTACGGGAGGCGCCAGGGCCAGGAGTGAAGTGTTTGGGAGCTCTGCGGATGCAGCATGTGGCAGGGGCAGGGCACCCAGCGACCGAGGTGTGAGCTGCTTCTCTGTGCTTTCTTTAGGGCACTTTCATGGAGTGTCAGCCTGAGAGCAGCATCTCCCACCGGTTCCACAAGAACTGTGCCTCCCAGGTCAACGACATGAGCTACTGCCCTCACTGCGGGGAGGAGGCCTCCAAGGCGAAGGAGGTGACAATAGCAAAGGCAGACACGACCTCGACGGTGTCGCTGACCTACGAGCAGCAGAAGCCAGCAGCTGTGGAGGGAAGGGCTGACACCACGACAGGGAGGTGAGCCTGGGAGCAGGGGAGGTGAGCTTGGTGGCAATGGCAGACCATGCTTTGTATTCCAAGGTTTGTGCTCCTACTGATGGAGCAAAGTGCATTGGGGTCTTGCTCTGAGGAGGAGGTCCTGCTCTGGGTTCCTTCTCTGAGGCAGAGGGCCTGCTCTGGGTTCCTTCTCTGGGGCAGGGGTCCTGCTCTGGGTTCCTTCTCTGGGGCAGAGGTCCTGCTCTGGGTTCCTTCTCTGGGGCAGAGGTCCTGCTCTGGATTCCTTCTCTGGGGCAGAGGTCCTGCTCTGGGTTCCTTCTCTGGGGCAGGGGTCCTGCTCTGGGTTCCTTCTCTGGGGCAGGGGTCCTGCTCTGGGTTCCTTCTCTGGGGCAGAGGTCCTGCTCTGGGTTCCTTCTCTGGGGCAGAGGTCCTGCTCTGGGTTCCTTCTCTGGGGCAGAGGTCCTGCTCTGGGTTCCTTCTCTGGGGCAGAGGTCCTGCTCTGGGTTCCTTCTCTGGGGCAGAGGTCCTACTCTGAGAAGTTGGTCCTGTTCTGAGGAGCTAGGTCTCCTTTGAGGAGGAGGTCTTCCTCTGGAATCCTGCTCTGAGGAGGAAGTCCTGCTTTGGGGCCCTGCTTTGAGGAGGAGGTCCTGCTTTGGGGTCCTGCTCTGAGCCAAACTCAGCTGCAGGAATCTGCAAGTGTGTTTTGTGTGGCTCACTGTGTGGGAGAAGAGCACAGCAGCCACAGGGTGAGCTAGGGCAGAGGCTGTAAAGATAAGAGGGGTTCAGGAGTTAAAACCATTCCTTTTATTTGTAGGAATGGAGTAATAGTGGAGTGAGTTGATGGTGCTAGGTCTGCTGAGTGACAGGGAAATTCATGCAGGACCTGGCTGTAGCTCCTGACTTGCACCCAGTGGGCACAAGTACAAGGAGAGGATGGAAAGAGAGAGGAAAACACAGGTCAAGCCATCCTTGCACTCAACAGTGCTCCAACTACCTGTCCAATCTGGTCATGTTCTGGTGGCTTTTGTGACTTGCCCCATTTTCCTGGGTTTCCTGTAGCACAGAGTATATCAAAATGTAGTCATAGGAAAGCTTTTTTGGGCAAGTTCTTACCGAAAAGGCTGTAAAATACATTGGTTTGTGTTCTGATGTCACTTACTGTATTCAAAATCCATTTCCTTTCCCTCCTTGGCACACGATGCAGACTGTTGTGCATTTTTAATGGTTGTGCTTTGGCTCTCTCTATTTTTTTTTTCTCTTCAGTGGCACTGGGACTCGGTTGTCAGAAGAAGACAAGCCAGAAAGTTCGGCTGCTGAGGGGTTTGACATGGCTGGGTCTTCAGTTTTTCCAAAGCCTACTACTAGCCTGAGCCAGGGACCAGTTAAAGAAACTCTGGAAAGTGCCCTGATTGCCCTGGACTCTGAAAAGTAAGAGGACAACAGCTGGGTCTCTCCAGCAAAGTTGCTTAACCTAAAAGAAAACTGAGATTTAGCTTCTCTGGATTTTGGCCTTACTTAGACCTTTTTTGTTCACTTCAGTCATTTGTCATCCCCAGCAGATAACTGATTCAAGAGAACACTTATAGCTCTAAACTGTCTTATTGATTTCTCTGGAGGAATTAGTTTTTCACTGGCCTTCCAACCACAGCTGTAACTCCAAGGAGTTCCTCTTGACAGCACCAAGACCCAGAATTGGTTGATGAGCATTGAATAGATATGATCCTCACTAGAGCAAAGCAGCTTGTGGCTAGAGCTGGAAGTCTTGTGTCCAACTCTGGAGCCCTCAGCACAGGAGAGAAATGGAAATGTTGAAGCAGGGCCAGGGGAGGCCACAGCAATGATGAAGGGCTGGAAGCTCTCTGCTGTGAAGCCAGGCTGGGAGAGTTGGGGTCACTCAGCCTGGAGAAGAGAAGGCTTCATGGAGAGTTGTGGTGGCCTTTCAGTGCTTAAAGGGACTGATAAGAAAGATGGGGACAGAGTTTTTATCAGGGCTTATTATAGAATCACAGAATTATTTGGGTTGGAAAAGACCTCCAAGACTGAGTCCAGCCCTTGATCTGACACCACTATGGCCATTAAGCCAAGGCCCAAAGTCTTGAACACCTCCAGGAGTGGTGACTCCACCACCTCCCTGGCAGCCTGTTCCAGTGCTGACTGCAAGGGGGTTGGACTAGATGACCTGAAAAGTCCCTTCTGACCCAAACCATTCAGTGATTCTGTGGGAAGTTCTAAGACCTCCTTCCAGAGCCCTGTTCTTGTGTTTTGCTGGCACTCTGGAGCTGTGCCATAGGTGCAGACTTTGCCATGCACTTGGGGTAGCAGTGGGATGGGTTCCAATGCCGGCAGTGTTCTTGCCTGAGTGTTAATTATTGCCCTTTTTCCTTCAACCTGCAGACCCAAGAAGTTACGGTTCCATCCAAAGCAGTTGTACTTCTCTGCAAGGCAAGGAGAGCTGCAAAAGGTCCTGCTGATGTTGGGTAGGTGGCTCCTTCCCAGGACATTGTGTGTCTGGCAGCACTCCCAGCTCCTGCCTGGCAGCTGCCAGAGTCCAGTTCCCAGCAGGGCAGCACGTCATGCCCCCCTCTGCCCCTTGTGAGTGGAGCTGGAGGAGGAAGCCACTGCCACAAGTGATGTGTCATCAGGAGGGGATTCATCTTCCTCCAGAGTATGAATCTGCTCCTGCCTTGTTGCTGCATTTGGGAATGCTTTTATCCAGAAAAAGGTGTTTGTGTCCCCAGATGACCTAAGTGTGATTCTTCCAGTCCAGCAGAATCTTTCCTCTCTGTGCAGTTAGGTCTCAGCATCCAGTGGAGAGGTAAAAAGATGGGAATCAGCTTTAGCAGAGACCCATCAGCAAGACAGCAGAAAGGAAGAGCCCTTCCATACACAGGAGTTGTGTTGGGGGCACATAGTTTACTGTCACCAGATGACTTTGAGCTCTGAGTTTGTTCTAACCAACAAATATTCCTGTGGAATCTCCTCCTTTGAAGGACAGGATGTTTCCTTGGCATCATTTCCTTTTCCCTCCAGTCCTTTGGAGTACATTTTTAGCTGCTTTCTGTTCTTGTCATTTATCAGATTCTTCCTTTTTTTGTTGTGGTTTTTTTTTTTCCCCTTCTAGCAAGTGTTAGCTTCATTGTTCCTGCCTTGAATAGCACCAAAATGTTATTAATTGATATTTAACTATGGCTTCATCATACACAACCTGTTATCATGCCCAGACATCTTTGTCTGGCTGTCATCATCAGCTGTCAGTCTGTGCACAGCTGTGAAAGGCTCTGGCCAGATCTCTTAGCTGGAGAAGCTCCATCTACTTTGTAGCTTTGTGTCTGCAGGCATGCAAAGAGGATCACTAGTCTTCTGTGGCAGTTACTAGTGGTCAGACAAAAGGCCAGGTAGTGCTGACTTCTTCTTGTTTCCAACTTGTGTGCTGCTTGAAACAAAGCAGCAGCCTTTTGCCTTTTATCCTTGGGTGGTGTCTGTGGTTTGATTGCACTGAGAGGTGGGGGACTGTGACTCAGAGGGAGATGGGCTGTGTAGAAACTGTAATGCCTTAAAGGTGTTCAATTCCATGGTGTTACTGAAGCTCTTGGTTTGAGGGCATTGCATATTGAATGTCCAGGGGAGTACCCTGAGAGCTTTCTGGCTTGAATGTGTGGTGAGCTGTGAGAAGGGCTGAGAGTGGGCTGGGAACCCCTCTTTTAAAAGCTTTCAGTTGAGACCTGGTTCTTCTGTTACACTTTGATCTCTGAATTATGCTTGAAAGCATTTCTGCCCTTGTTTTCCAGTGGATGGAATTGACCCTAATTTTAAAATGGAGAATCAGAATAAGAGAACTCCTCTGCATGCTGCTGCTGAGTCTGGCCACGTGGACATCTGCCATATGCTGATTCAGGTCTGTCTGCACTTATGGTCTTCTCTACAAGCAATTTTCTGTGGCTTTTGGTCTCTGCCCCACATGGCTAAAGCACACTTGGAAATCAGCACTGAAACCTCTTCCTTCTGAGGGTTTGCTAAGGGAAGAGTGGTGGAGAGTAATGTGAGATCTAGGAGGACATGGCTGAAACTGCCTTTCTAGCCTGTTCTCCAAGCAAGCTTCACTGTCTGGGCAATGAGCAGGTGAAGCTTCCATGTAGGGCACTGTGAAGCATGTGGGAAGCTATCTGCCTGAACACAGCCAGCACTGCCAGATGTGCAAGCACGGGCTGACTGCTGGCAGACTGCAGGTTATCTGCAAGCTGCTGCTCCTTGTAACAAAGAGCCTGGAATTCAGCCTTCCCTTCTGTCAAAACCAGTGGGACTCCAGCAGGATTTTCATCTATGCTGTAAGTGTCCCACGTGTGAAAAGGAGAAGAGATGCAAGTTTGGGTTGCTGGTCAAAGATTATGGTTCTAAGTGAGGGAAAGTGGTCAAAGACATAGGGATGTTCTCATTGAATCTGCTGCAAAATTATATGAATGCAAAGGACAGAAAAGTTATAGTGCTGGAAAAAGGAGGAGGCTGATATGTCTGATTTGTTACACAAAGAGTGTCTAGAGAGTAGCAGTGCAAAATCCATCAATGATGATCAGAGGGCTGGAGCACCTCTGCTATGGAGAAAGGCTGAGGGAGTTAGGGTTGTTCAGTCTGGAGAAGAGAAGGCTCCAAGGAGACCTTCTGGTGGCCTTTCAGTACCTGAAGGCAGCTACAAGAAAGCTGGGGAGGGACTTCTGAGGGTGTGAGGGAGTGATAGAACTGGGGGGAATGGAGCAAAACTAGAAGTGGGGAGACTGAGGTTGGATGTCAGGAAGAAATTCTTCCCCATGAGGATGGTGAGACACTGGAAGAGGTTGCCCAGGGAGGTGGTGGAAGCCTCATCCCTGGAGGTTTTTGCAGCCAGGCTGGATGTGGCTGTGAACACCCTGCTGTAGTGTGAGGTGTCCCTGCCCATGGCAGGGGGTTGGGACTGGATGATCTTTGAGGTCCCTTCCAACCCTGAGAATTCTATGATTCTATAAAAGAGGATAAGGAAGAAAGGTTTGACACTGAGGGTCAGATTCTGTAATAAGAAGAGTTATTCAGTGCCAGCTCTTGGTTTCCTTGGGCTCTGGTTTCTGGCTGCAGAAGGCAGCAGGGAAGGCAGGCAGTGCTGCTGCCTTCCAGGACAGTTGAAGCTTGGTTTTGTGTGTTTGGGGTTTTTTTCCCTGCTTTAAGAAGGCTGAATTTCAGGAAAAAAAACCCCAAACTTACTACTGAATCCCAACTCCTGCATCCTTCCTGTGCTAAGCAGGAATAGTTGTAACTGTCCTTGTATTTCTTTTGACCTCTTAACAGGCTGGTGCTAATATAGACAGCTGCTCTGAAGACCAGAGGACTCCACTGATGGAAGCAGCAGAAAACAACCACCTGGAAACTGTGAAATACCTTATCAAGGCTGGAGCACTGGTAGATCCTAAGGTACCAGTTCATTCCTTACCTCTTTCTCCTGGAGAAGGCTCTGTTCACCCTTTCTTTCTTGACAGGTTTATGTCTTGGCTGGAAGTGCAGAGGCAGAGGGGAAACGGACTTGCTTGTCTTGGGCATGAAGGCTTGGCAAAGCTGTGGTTGTTGGCAGTGTCACTTTAATGGTGCAGTGTCCTGGCTGTGAGCAGTTTGGGGCAAGTGCTGTCACTTGCTACAGCAGTTAGTGGCACCAGATGTGTGTGGGGGGTTGGATTTCATACAGGACTGCTAAGTGTCGGTGGCACAAACCCATTACTGCGAGTTTGATTTCAGAGTTTTCTTCTCTATGGACTCCAATAATGAGAACTTTGGGGTGACATTTTAAAATAGGCTGCTTATTAGGTGCTTGCCAAGCCAGCAAAAATGAGGGAGGAAGTTTTGCTGTCCAAAGGACTGATGTGTGGTTTCTTGCAGTCACGCTGCAGTGGTCAAAATCAGCTCCCATCCTGAAAGTCTACCCTTTAATTAAACAAACACAATCAAATGCAGCTGTCTGCTTGCCTTCAGCATGCTCTGGTTCCTTTGCAAGCTTGGAAAATATAGAGCCTATTTATTAGTCCCATAAATCAGATGCTATTTGGAGCACAGGCACCCTCCCCTTGTGAACTTCTCATTGTCAGGACCTGCTGCTGCTGCTGGCACTCTCCTCTGCCATCGCCAGGGAGCATGGCAGGGCAGGGATGCTCCTGTCCAAAGGAGCTGGGCAGGGCCAGGAGGATTGTACAAGGCATCAAGTGCTGCCCACCTTGAGCCTTAAATGGATCTTTGGGATCCTATTTGTGGGCTGGGAAGGGAGAAAAGACAGAAGAGACAGGTGTGGGCTCATGCTGGCTGCTGTCCCAAGCGTCTTGGAGCGATCCAGACAGCTCTCACCTGATGTATTCCAGTGGAAGAGAACAAAGAAGGTTTATTGCTCTTAAAGGTAAAGGAAAACTTCCTGAGCTTGCAAAAGCAAATGAGAAGCCTGAGATCACGTCTGAAGTCTAGACTGGTTTATTATGTTAATTAGTTTCTTGCACCAAATTAATCATCTCTTTGAAAGCAGCAACCTTGCAGTTTAAAATCAGCTCCAGCCATTTGGGTGAGAAATAACAGCCCTTAACTGGTGTGGGTGTGAGCTGAACCTGCTCAGCCTAGTCCTGCAGGACTGCTGGGGCAGGGGCATACTGAGGACAGTGGTGGTGGTTTCTCAGAGCCCAGGGCAGAGCTGTTGATCCTGTAATAGGAGGTAAAAGCCCCACTCAAAACCTGCAGAAACTTCCTATTACAATCTGCCTGTTCTCTGCAGGCTGTCCTTAGCTCATGCTAATCCAAGGGGAAAGCTGTGGTGTTAGTCAAATGTGACAGGCACTTATGGTGGTGTAGGAACCTCTTATGTACCCAAGAAGTAATCCCCATGCCTCTGACCCAAGGCATCCCATCCTTGCTTGGAGAGTTGCTCCCTAGCCCTTTGCCACAATCTCTGCTCAGCTCCATCCAAAAGCTCTTCCTTCTGATGTTGCTTCCAAAAGCTTGGCTGGAAGGAGTCATTTTGAGTTTCAGTCCTTCATTTCCTTCTTATTTCCTGGTCTCTGGGCCTTGCCATGTGCTAAGATCTTGGGATACAAATGCCTGATAAAAGTCAGGCTCCAGCCACTGAGATCTTTGGTGTCAGTGTGGGAGTACCTCTGTCATGACTCACAGCCTGTCCATCTCCACCAGACCTGGTGTTCTCAGCTCCCAAAGGCATTTTCACCCTTTATGGTTGTTTTTAACTCTTATCTCAGCCTGCAGGCATTGTGCCTGCAGGCACAATGGGGGCTTGTTCTTTTGGGAAGCTCCCGACCCCTGTGCAGAACACCCCTTTGCCCTGCTGCCAGGTGCTGGGATAAGGCCTTGTGCCACTGAAAGAGAGCAAAAACCCTGTATAAATGGAGCATTTCAGGTTGAGAGCAGGCTGCTTTTCTGATTAAAGTGCAAATTCTGCCTCTGTAGGGGATTTGTGCCTCCCCTTGGCTTTCCAGTACATGGAGAAGAGTTGGAGAGGGTCTGCTGGGGAAGGGCAGCATCTGCCAGGGTTTGGGGCTGGTACTCTCCCTAGGTTTGCAAAAGTGTCTCTTCCTATCACCTTTGCACTCTCAGCCTCCTGCTTCACATGAGTTGTACCTCTGCTGAGCTTTGTGTGAAGCTCCTTCAGCTCAGTGTTGGTGTTGGTTGATGCTGCTCTCTCCTCCCATGGCAGCGGGCAGGGGGCTTTTGGAGTCCTCTATTCCATCTGTGAACATCTCTGGTGTTCCTAAGTATCACCAGTGGCACACAGATGTGGGAAACACTGGTAAGAGATGTCCTCTGAGTGCTTGTCTGTGCTTGTGCCCAGGATGTGGAGGGCTCCACATGTCTGCACTTGGCTGCCAAGAAGGGGCACTACGACGTGGTGCAGTACCTCCTCTCCAACGGGAAGATGGACATCAACTGCCAGGTGAGGCCTTTCTGCAAGGGGCAGAAGCTGCTTTTCTCAGGTCAGGGAGCTCAGTCTGCACAGCAGCTGCTCAGCCACAGTCCTGCTGCTGGGGAGCACCTGAAAAACTATGGGGTTGACGTGCCTTGGGCATCCTGGTGTGCCAGAGAGAGTGATCCTCTCCACTGACCTCACGGATCCTTTCTGCCCTGTGCTTTGATTTGCAGTTTCTCCTTGACCCTGAATTTGCAGGTAGAGTCTGTTGCTCAACTGTGCTCATCCTAGCAGGGGAGGAGGTGGGAGCATCCCCAGCAGTGTGGGCAGCAGGGGCAGGGAGAGGATTCTGACCCTCTGCTCAGCTCTGCTGAGGCCCCCTGCAGTGCTGGGGCAGCTCTGGAGTGCTCAGCACAGCACAGACAGGGACGTGGTGGAGCAGGGCCAGAGGAGGTCATAGCAATGCTGGCAGGGCTGGAAGGGCTCTGCTGGGAGGCCAGGCTGAGAGAGTTGGGGTTGTGCAGCCTGGAGAAGAGAAGGCTGCAGGGAGACCTTCTGGTGGCCTTTCAGTGCTTCAAGGGGCTGAGCAGAAAGCTTTGGACAGACTTTTTCTCAGGGCCTGTTGTGAGAGGCCAAGGGGTGATGGTTTGAAACTAGAAGAGGAAGATTCAGATGAGATAGAAGGAAGTTTTTTATGCAGAGGGTGGTGAGGCCCTGGCCCAGGTTGCCTCGAGAGGTGGTAGGTGCCTCATCCCTGGAGCCATCCCACATCAGGTTGTCTGGGGCTCTGAGTAATCTCTAGTTGTAGATGTCCCTGCTGACTGCAGGGAATTGGACTAGATGACATTTACAGCTCCCTTCCAACCCAAACCATTCTGTGATTCTATTGTGGACATGCTGTGGGATGGGTCAAGCCTAGCACCTACCATCACAGAGCTTATCCACTACCCTGGGCTGAGGGAATGCTGCATCAGGGTTCTTCATTCTGGCTGCAGACCAGCTCCCCCAGGCTTCTCAGGGAGCTTTTGTAAGAGCTTTTAGACTGGTTGGATATTGGTTGTGTCTTTTGGACAGTCAGCTGTGTTTGGACAGCCTGGAGCCATTGCCAGTAGGCTGAGCTGCAGATAAGCTCCAGCCTGCTGAGGTGCTGCTTTGAGTCACTCTGGGCTCTGCAGGACCCTGAGGGACCTCTCCCTGCAGCAACATAGACTGAAGGAGGATGATCACAGAATCATAAGATTGTTTTGGTTGGAAAAGCTCTCTAAGATCATCCAGTCCCACCATCAACCCAACCCCACCGTGGCCACTCAACCATGCCCCAGAGTGCCATGGCCACACTTCTCCTGAACACCTCCAGGGATGGTGACTCCACCACCTCCCTGGACAGCCTGTTCCAATCCCTGACCACTCTTGCAGTTAAAGAGACATCTGAGACAGATGTGGGGAGGAGAAGGGTGTGTGGCTGCCGTGAGGCTGGGGAAGCAGCAGGATTCTCTCCTGTGGTGAGGCTCTCACCCTTTCCTTCTCTCCTCAGGACGATGGAGGCTGGACGCCGATGATCTGGGCCACCGAGTACAAGCACATCGAGCTGGTGAAGCTGCTGCTTGCCAAGGGCTCAGACATCAACATCCGGGACAATGTGAGGGGCTTCCTGCAATCCCTTCCAGAGGGGAACCTCAATCTCTGTTTAAACCCCAAGCAAGCCCCAGGAGGCAGATTTTGGCCTCAGTGCAGGGAGGTGCAGGGGTCCCTTGACGTGGATGGTTTGGGGCAGTGAGTGACAGGTGGGGGAATTTTCCTTCACATTCTGGGAAGAAGCTGGCAAGAAGTCCTTTTCCTCCAGCCCTTCTGACACAGCCCATGAGGATGCTGGACAATGCTGCAGGCTGTAGTCAGCTCTGTGCCTTGCTGCTTCTAGCTCATCTGGGTCCACTTGGATACTGCAGCAGGCAGATCCCCTTGAGTCCAGACTTACCAGCTCTGCTTTGGTCATGGACCAGTGAGCACTGGGAATGGGTTAGGGGCCTCCTGTGTGCCTTTGGAGGGGGAGAATCTTGTGCTGATGTTTTCTGGATGGATTGGGCAGACACTCAGCCAGCAAGTATGGCAAGCCTGGCTTGTCCTTGGCATAGCAGGCAGGTAGTCACCATGCAGACAGAGCATGCCCAGGCTGGCAGCTCAGCCTGCTGGAGCTGGCTCTTGGCCTGCTCTTCACCTCTGTAAATCCTGCCCAAGTGGGATGTCCTCTGGCTGTGAGTCCCTGGGACCTCCCTGCCCCCAGCAGCACTGCATGTAGTGCTGTGCAGCAGGTTTCACAGGGACCTGCAAGGGACCAGATCCAATCCAGGGGAGGTGCTGTCTCCTTTTTAACCAGGTTCTCTTCAGGAGGCTCATGAGATCAGCACAGCTCCTCCTCTTTTTTTTCTTAGTAGCATGTTTCTCATTTTTGGCTTTCTGTCTGTAAGGGTGTTGGGATTGTTGATCTGCTTGAAGGTAGGGAGGCTCTACAGAGGAATCTGGCTGGGCTGGATCAATGAGCCAAGGCCACCTCCCTGAATGCCTCATTTAGCAAGGACAGGGGTTGGCATGATTGTCTTATGGGGCTCAGAAAGGGCCCAGCTGTTCCCAAGGAGTTGCTGTCCCTAGTCTGAAAGCCCTGTTTGGTAGGAGCCTATTTCTTTGGTAGCTTAGATCGTTCCCAGACAGGTCTGGATCTGATACTGTTCCTAATAAGCCCAAAATTTAAGGCAGGAGAGAGACCTTCTGGCATTGTTGCCTTGCTTCAGAGCCTTACTGCTTCAATACTATAGACAGTGAGATTGAGTGAACCCTCAGCAAGTCTGCAGGTGATACCAAACTGAGTGGTGCTGTTGGTAAGTCTGAAGGATGGGATCACATCCAGAGGGAACTGAACAGGCTGCAGAGGTGGCTGAGGAGAATCTCATGAGGTCCAATAAGGCAAAGTGCAAGGTCCTGCACCCAGGTGGGGGCAATCAGGTACCAGTTCAGGCTCAGGGATGACATTGAGAGCAGCCCTGCAGAAAAGGACTTGGGGGTGTTGGTGGACAGGAAGCTGGACTGGAGCCAGCAATGGACACTTGCAGCCCAGAAGACCAGTGGCAGCCTGGTCTGCATCCAAAGCAGCATGGCCAGAGATGGAGAGAGGGGATCCTGCCCCTCTGCTCTGCTCTGGGGAGACTTCACCTGCAGGGATGTGTCCAGCTGTGTAACCCCCACGACAAGAGAGACATTGACCTGATGGAGTGGGTCCAGAGGAGGCCACAAAGATTATCAGAGGACTGGAGAACCTCTGCTATGGGGACAGACTGTGCAAGTTAGGGCTGTTCAGCCTGGAGAAGAGAAGGCTTCAGGGAGACCTTAGAGCTGCATTTCAGTATCCGAAGGGGACCTACAGGAAGGCTGGGGAGGGATTGTTAAGAAGGGCTGTGGGGATAGGGTGAGGGGCAATGGTTTGAAACTGGAGATTTAGGTTGAACATCAGGAGGAAGTTCTGCACAATGAGGATGGTGAAATACTGGAACAGGTTGTCCAGAGAGGTGGTTGAGGCCCCATCCCTGGAGACATTCAAGGCCAAACTTCATGTGGCCCTGGGCAGCCTGATCTAGTTGGAGATGTCTCTGCTGACTGCAGGGGGGTTGGACAGGATGCCCTTGGAGGGTCCCTTCCAACCTGATGCAATCTGTAAGTCTGTGACTGAACAGCACTGACTCGTTTGATCTGTCACAGAAGCTGTTTGGCTACCAGTTACAAGATCAGACATTAAATGATGAAACCCAAATCAGCTCAGTTAAGAATTCACTGGAAAGAACATCATCCTCTGCAGATGTATGGATCACATAACCCTTCCTATACCTGTGCTGGGGTTCTCCTGATTGCAGTCATTGAAAGCAATGCCACTTGTGCTGGGAAACATCATTCTGCAGGAGAAGTGCTTCTGATTGTAATTATGCTGCTGTAAGGCAGGAGCTGATGCAAGGCAGAGTAGGAAGTCTGGAGGTCTGTACCCTGTCTGAGCAGCAGCATGTGGTGTGCAACCACCAGGATTAATTTTTTCTGTAGATTGAGTGATGGGATGAGGAGTTTTTGTTGTGAATGTTGCCACAGCAGTGATGGGAGGGCTGGAAACCCTCTGCTGTGGGCCAGGCTGAAAGAGTTGGGCTTGTTCAGCCTGCAGAAGAAAAGGCTCCGTGGAGGCCTTCTGATGGCCTTTCAGTGCTTGAAGGGCTGAGCAGAAAGCTGGGGACAGACTTGTGAGCAGGACCTGTTGTGACAGGACAAGGGGTGATGGTTTGAAACTAAAAGAGGGAGATTGAGACTGGAAAGAAGGGAGAAATGTTTGACACTGAGGGTGGTGAGAGCCTCAGTCCCACGATGCCCAGAGCAGTGGTAGATGCCCCATTCCTGGGGCCACTCTAGATGAGATGGTCTAGGGCTCTGAGCAACCTCCTCTAGTTGTGGATGTCCCTGCTGGCTGCAGGAGGGTTGGAACTAGAGAATCTCTAAGGGTCCCTTCCAACCCAAACTATTCTGTGATTCTATAACAAGAGGCAGAGGCTGTAGGGTAAAAAGGTTTCCCCGCTCCCTGGGGTATGTCAGTAGCCTCCCTGTTTCAGAAAGGACCTAAGTGAGGTTGCAGTGACTAAAGCTGTGCTTTATTTTTGCATTAAAATAAAAATTAAGGAGAAAAAAAAAGCAGCAAAGTAAGGTAATGCCTGTCCCTGCTGGTGTCTTTAGAGCTTGTCGTGGGGAAGGGTTCGCTGTGTGCTGCTGCAAATTGCTCTGTAACAGCAAACAGAGTAGCAGGGCTTAAAATACCTCCTTCCAAAAGATGAGTGTTCAGCTATTTCGAGTGCTGCTGCTGAGGGATGAGCACATACAGTATTTAAGAGATGCCTCAAGTGGGATTGATTGCTTTCCCCATGGCTCCTGGTTCATTTTCTAGCACCTTCACACACCCTGTAGCTTCTGCTCTGCTCTTTTTCTCTGCGGTTCTCTAGCACTGGCAGACAAGCTACAGCTTTGCTGTCTGGCTGGGCTGGGGAAGCACAGCTTTGAGCCTTCTCCTGCATGTTTGTTCATGTCTGCCACCTCTCTTCGTGGATGGATCCAGATTGTTTTGTGGCTTAGAGACATGATTTATCTGTGTGTGTGTAAGGCAGGTGATGGAGACCTCTTTGTGTGCAGCCTCCTCCTCTTTAGTGCACAGGGAATCTCCTGCCTGTCCTGGCCAGAAGGAACAATGGCCCTGTTGGAGAAGGTTCAGAGGAGGCCACAGCAGTGAGGGGCTGGAACCCTTTTGCTATGAGGACAGGCTGAGAGTTGGGGTTGTTCAGCCTGGAGAAGATTCCAGGGAGACCTTCTGCTTGAAGGGATCAAATAGAAAGCTGGGGACAGGCTTTTGAGCAGGGCCTGTTATGACAGGATAAGGGGTGATGGTTTGAAGAAAAAAGAGAGATTTAGACTAGAGAGAAGGGTGAAATTTTTTACACTGAGAGTGGTGGGACCTTGTCCCAAACTGCCCAGAGAGGTGGTAGATGCCCCATCCCTTCAACCATCCCAGGTCAGGTTATTTGGAGTTCTGAGCAATCTGCTCTAGTTGCAGATGTCCCTGCTGAATGCAGGGGGCCAGAACTAGATGACCTGGAATGGTCCCTTCCCACCCAAACCATTCCATGATCCTCTGCAGAGAAGGAGACTGCAAGCAACATGTTTCATGCTGCAGGTGTAGAGCTAAGGGTGGCGAAGTCCTGAAGGGATGGGGTTTGAATGCACTAAACAGCCTCTGCTCTGTTTCCTTTCCCTCCAGGAGGAAAATATCTGTTTGCACTGGGCTGCTTTTTCTGGCTGTGTGGACATAGCAGAGATCCTGCTGGCTGCTAAGTGTGATCTGCACGCTGTGAATATCCACGGGGACTCGCCCCTGCACATTGCAGCCAGGGAGAACCGCTACGAGTGCGTCGTGTGAGTACAGCTCCAGCCCTGCTGCTTCTCTCCCTTCACCTCCTCACTCCTCTCCACCCAGCTGCTCCTGGCAAGCTCAGGACATCCTTTTGAAACGCCTTTGGCATTTAAGCACAACCAAAAGGGGGATGGATGGCTTGTTTCTCCACTGGCCTGCTCCTCTGGGCAGTGGGTTTGAAATGCTACTGCTGTACAAGAGATCAGAAAGCATGGAGTGGCCCTGGAGTCTTGGCCAGAGGGTTGAAGGGCCATGCTCAGCCTGGGCTTCCCAGCAGAAAGGCATCAGGCATCCTTCATTAAAGCTTTTTGTTTTTTCCCCACAACTAGCATGGCTTAATATGGTAACAGGGCTTTGCTCCTTGCCTGCTCTGACTAAAGTGTGGTGGTGAGTATAAACAAGGGCCAGGTCCAATCCCAGTTTCCTGTGGGACCCTTCCATTTCCACCCTACCTTTCCCACCCCATATCTTTCCCTGCCAGAGAGTTTCAAGCCTGTCTGAAGTTAGGCTGGTACCAGCAGGGTACCTGGCATGCCTGAAGCAAGGCGAGGTTTGCCCACAGCTCTCACGAGCGCCTAGAGCTCCAGTCTGTGGCTTCTGCCAGCGCCTTCACCTAGAAGGATTCACTTGAACCATGCTTAATAAAGAAACCTCAGGTGATTATTCACTACCACAGATTCTTCCTTGTCCCTTAGGGGCTGGCTGGAGGATGTGGTTCAGCTCACTTTCCCCTTGTGTGGTTTCTTTCGGGGGGTGCTGATCCTCTCTTGCTGTTTTCCAGTCTCTTTCTTTCCCGTGGCTCGGATGTCACTTTAAAGAACAAGGAGGGTGAGACTCCACTCCAGTGCTCCAGCCTTAACTCTCAGGTCTGGGTGGCCCTACAGATGAACAAGACTCTGAAAGAATCATCTACTGAGAAGCCTCCCCAGATAGACAAGGTGGTGAGCAGGTGAGGATACCTGGCTGTGCTTTTGTGGGTCATGAATTGGTGCCCTTGCACCAGGTTGGGGGCCTGGATTAGGAAAGGACTGCCAGTGCATGCTTAGCTTTTATAACTGGTGTGAAGGGCAGTTTGAGCTTAGCAAGACCTCAGAACATGCTGATTCAGACTGTGGTTTGTAAATTCATCCTCCAAGTGGAAATGTTTGCAAGCACAAAGAGCAATCTGTAAGACAGGGTGATAAAAAATGAACTCTGTGTTAGCCTGAGCTCCTTTCACTGAGTGCTCAGTGATCAGACAATAATCCTGCCCCAGGATGGGGGGGGGAGCTTTTGTTCTGTTCAGCCTGGAGAAGAGAAAGCTCCAGCAAGACCTTCCTGTGACCTTCCCGTACCTGAAGGGGCTACAGGAAAGCTGGGAAGGGACTTTTAGAAGGGCTTGTAGTGATAGGATGGGAGGGAATGGATTGGAGCTGAAGGAGGGGAGATTTAGCCTGGAGATTAGGAAGAAATTCTTTCCAGTGAGGGTGGTGAGACACTGGAACAGGTTGCCCAGGGAGGTTGTGGATGTCCCCTCCCTGGAGGGGTTCAAGGCCAGGCTGGATGAGGCCTTGAGCAACCTGGTCTAGTGCAGCCAATGCCAATGAAGGTTGGACCTAGATGATCCTCCAGGTCCTTGCAACCCAACCCAATCTGTGACATTCTCTTTCTGGCACTGACAGAGACATCGCCCGGGGCTACGAGCGGATCCCCATCCCCTGTGTCAACTCAGTGGACAGTGAGCCCTGTCCCACCAACTACAAATACGTGTCGCAGAACTGCGTCACCTCCCCGATGGACATCGACAGGAACATCACTCACTTGCAGGTGGGCCACCTGCCTGGCCTGGCCTGCTCTCTGCATGCAGTGCACTGTGTGTTCAGAATGCCATTGTCTGCTCCTAACGCTGCATCCAAATTCCAGCTAAGGCTGTAGTCCTAAACTCCAGCTCTTGCTCTAGGAGATGCTTTTCTTCCTTGCTGAGTCTCAAGATCACCTCTGTTCAGCTGTATGCTGCAGCATCAGCCATCTGGTGCTCACTGGTGTGGCTCCCATTTAGCCTTTTACTCTTCTTTGTATCTGGACAGTTGTTGGGAGACCTTCCCTGCTGTCTTCCTACTGACTGCAGCATCCAGGCTGAGGTCTTCATTGTCATGCTGGGAGTCCTGGGTTGTGAAAGCAGAGTGGGGGAAACATAGGGTGAGGCTGACCCCTCTGGGTACAGCTCTGAGGTGGCCAAAGTGCACTGCCAGGCCCTCTTGTGCAGCAGCTGGTGGTGGGACTGTGTTGGTTTGGGGAGTGCTGGGGAAGCAGCCAGTTGGAGCACCCAGATGGGAAGAAGCAAGCAGCAAGGGAGCACTGATGCATCATATTGCATCATCTTCTAGCTCTTCTCTCTTCTTAGAGCTTTCCTTGTCCTCAAGTGTAGCTCATAGGCCATGGAGGAAGGTTAGTAACACAGGGGGACATCCTCTCCTTAGAAATGGAGATGGCTCAGTGTGACTTCCTTGTCTGCAAGCCCAAGTCCTTTGATACTCATCACGCAGAGAGATAAATATCAGAGTACCACTGAAGCAGTGGAGCTTGGTTGTCCTTCTGTCTAGCATGCTCTGCAGCAGCAGACTGGTGGTTTCCTCCCTGGCCTGGCCACAGGAGTTGTTCTCTCTGTGTGAGTGGTGTGGAGCTAACTCCTTCTCTTCTCTTCCAGTATTGTGTGTGTATAGACGACTGCTCCTCCAGCAACTGCATGTGTGGCCAGCTCAGTATGCGCTGCTGGTATGATAAGGTGAGGACACAGAACCTCCTGTTGGCTTCCACCAGCTCCTGTTGGGAGCTGAGCTTTGCACAGTTGAGGGCTTATGGCAGTACCTTTCCAACAGTCCCTTGCACAGCTCCTCTCTTTTGCTTTGGAAACGCCTCAGGGCGCAGTCTCAGCCGTGAGATCTCTGGGCTAATAACGAAATGGGGGCTGAGGGAAGCTTTTCTGGTGTTATTTATTTGTGTTCCCCTCGTGCCAACTGAGCCATTAATTACAGCCATGTGATAGAGAGCACTTAATAACCCATGCGTGAAATCAGCTTCCATTTCAGAGCAGCACAGCACGCTGCACTCTGTAAACAAGGGGTGGGGAGCAGAGGAGGCTTTCTTGCCTCTTATTTATTGTGATGAAGGCAAAGTGAAGATGTTTTAACTGCAGCATTGCCAGAAGCCTGGTTTGGTTTGGGTAAGTGTGCTTCAGCCCTCCAGGGAGGCTTTGAGGTTGATGTTTGGACAGGTTCTGTTAAGCTCAGGAGTTGTGTGAATCTCTGCACGTTTCTCCCAGGGGGAATGTTGGCAACTTTCTTTGCTTTGTAGCCATTTTATTGACATGTTAATAGGTGATTACATCTTGCAAACCTTAAAAGCCAAATTTGTTAAATGTGATGAGCTGCCTCTCTAGCTTCCTTAATCCTGCAGGGTTGGCAGCTTTTTGGGAAGGTAATGTGGTTCAGCAGAACTTTGGTGTGCTGGTCTTGTCCCCTGGGAGTTTAGGCTTCATTCCAGGGACAGACTTAAGTATCAACTTCTGCCCTTCAGCACTTCAAAACAGTCATTGTGATGGTGCACACTGTGAGATCTGGGGGTTGGTGGTGTGTGGAGTGATGGCAGGCAGCAAAACCCTAGCTGGTGTCTGGCTGTTTGTCAGCTGCTGGTGGTAGTGGTGAGTATGCCTCTGCCAGGGTAGGGCAAAACCACTGCAGAAGTTGAGATCTGCTGTGGGTTGAAAATTCCCCCCAACATTAAATTGCCAGACCAGTTCAGTTGGAAGCCAAGGAAGCTGTAGTTGGAAGCCAAGGAAGCTGTATTTACAAGCAAAACTACAATCCACAATGGAATGCAGTGAATATGTACAAAATATCCAATGTTTACATATATGTACAAGTATTTACAATTGGATAAACAGCACAAGAAAATCCCCCCTGGACAAACCAGGGGAGCTAATAGCTTCCCCCTCCCTGCTCCCTACCCTCTTGGACACAATAGAGGAGAGAAAGAGCAGAGAGTTGTTTTGTTAGTACTTACCCCAAACAAAGCAACATGGCCAAGGTCAGCAAAGAGCCAGCAGAAGCACCAGCCCCGAGCGAGGAAACTGAAAAGAGAGAGAGTTAGTTTACAGATCTAAGCTTTATGACAGGTATTTGGCCAATGGGATTATTTAGAGCTTGTCATTATTTCCCTTTTTCCACCCAATGGTGATTTATTTACATTCTACCACTTTCTGTTCAAGATCTGTGGAAACTTTTCCAAGCACAGCCTGAAACTACCACAAGATCCGACGCTGGTTTTGGGGAGGTTGGGTCAGGGCTGTTTTGACTCTTGGCTTGCCTGTGGCTTGGAGGGTTCAGAGGAGCAGCCAACTAACCAGTCTTGCATGCCTCTCCTCTGCAGGATGGACGACTCCTGCCCGAGTTCAACATGGCTGAGCCACCTCTGATCTTTGAGTGCAATCACGCCTGCTCGTGCTGGAGAACCTGCAGGAACCGGGTGGTGCAGAATGGGCTCAGGTGAGAAGGAGCATCCAAACACAGCTTACCTTGGCAAGAGCAGCTGGGCTGGGTTGAAAATTCCCTCCCCCCACCCCTAGCATTAACTTTGCCAGACCAGCTCAGTTTGGAAGCAAATGGAAGCTGTATTTACAAGCCAGGTTACAATCTACAATGGAATGCAATGATGAAGATACCATAGAAGATTTCACCTCAACATGAGGAGAAACTTCTTTCCAGTGAGGGTGACAGAGCACTGGAACAGGCTCCCCAGGGGGGTTGTGGAGTCTCCTTCTCTGGAGACTTTCAAACCCCACCTGGATGCATTCCTGTGCAGACTGCCCTAAGTGATCTTGCTCTGGCAGAGAGGGGTTGGACCTGATGATCTCTGGAGGTCCCTTCCAACCTCTGATGTACTGTGAGACTGTGAATATGTACAAATATTTACAGTATTTACAGGGATTTACAATTAACAAACAGCACAGGGAGCCCCTGGCCAAAAGACCAGAGGAGCTGTAACAGCTTCTCTCTCCCTGCCTCCCTCTTACCCACCTGTACACAAGGGAAGAGAAAGAAGCAGAGATACATACTGGACTTAGCCAAAATAAAAGTGATGCAGCCAAGGTCAAGCAGAAGCAAGAAGACAGAGAAATTGGTTTGGGAACCAAAACTTATGGGAGATATCCCTCCAATGGGATTGTTTAGAACAGTCATTATTTTCCTTTTTTACACCCAATAGTGATTTATTTACATTTTTACTACTTTTCTGCTGAAGATCTGTGAAAAATTTTAAAGGCATGGTCTAAAACTACCACACCAGCACCAGGTTCCTCAGCTTTCTGGCTCTCTAGTCTCAGCTCACCCACAAACCCCCAGAAACCTGGCTTCCTGAGGTGAGACAGAAGCTGGGGTGGAGCAGGTGCCACCGTGGCATGGTTGGGATGAAAGCAGGTTCCTATGTGCTGCTGGTGGGAATGAAGCAGAAGTGAGTTGTGAGCACCCTGTCCCATCACATGGTTCTGTCATCAGCCTGACCTTAAAACATAAAAATGGCTTCTGGGTTTGCCTGGGTGTAACTTATCAGGTGGAGATCTGGGGCTTGGAAGAGACCTTTAAGACCATCAAGTCCAGCTATGAACCCAGCACTGCCAGGTCACCACTAACCCATGTCCCTTAGTACCACATCCACACAGCTTTGAAACCCCTCTAAGGGATGGGGACTCCACCACTGCCCTGGACAGCCTGTTCCAGGCCTTGACAACCCTTCTGGGGAAGAAATTGTTCTTTGTGTCCAACTTGAACCTCCCCTGGTGCAACTTGAGGCTATTTCTTCTTTTTGTATTGCTTCTTCCTTGGGAAAAGAGACCAAACCCCACCTAGCTCCAACCTCCTTTCAGGGAGTTGTAGAGAGCCAGAAGGTCTTTCCTTAGCAATAGACCAGCATTCCCAGACTTGGCTGCTTAAAATTTCCCAGTTAATGGTGTGACTTACCCTGAACTGGGTCCCTCAATACCTGTTGGCCTCTGTGCTTTCAGATTAGATCATTAGGATTTTGCTGCCAGGCTGAAAATGTAACTGTTCTGGTTTGACCCTCAGCTGTGGAGAACTTTGCCACTGCACCAAGTTCAAAGGAATCCCACTGAAAAAAAAAAAAAAAAAAAGACTTTGGCAATTTTTTTGTAGCACTGACAAAACTTTTTGTTGTTGTTGTTGCAAGCTTTGTAGCTTCTGTGACATTTTGGGACGTTAAAAATAAGTAAGGAGGAAGCTTGATGCATTTCCACAGAACTTTCCTTCTCTCTGGTTTATCCCTGCCAAGCTCCAGAGCCCTGGTGTCTATGTGGGTGTTCCTTTAGGAGCTGTACAGCTAGAGCTGTTTGGCTTGTATTTTAGCCTTGGTGAAGTGTTTCTTTGAAAGACAGAAGGGTTGAACACCCAACCATGAGCCTGGGAGAGCTGGTGGTAGGGACAGGGGCTTGGCAGAGCTGTGCTTGAGGTTCTGGGGAGCTAGTGGAGGAAGTGTCCCCTCTTTGGGCTGCAGCAAGGCACATAGCTTTCCCTGGTCCATTTTCAGTGCTTCCTTAGTCAGATTTGCTCCAAATTATCTGCACTCAGCAGCACACACGTTTCTATCTGGCAGGCTGGCTCCAGCTCAGCTGGGAGGCAGAGTTCAGAGCTGTGGTCCTGCTGCTGCCAAAATCAGCCCTGAGAGAAGAGCCTGAACCTGAGCTTGACGCTGATGTGATGGACAAGGCAAAACATGGGGAACCCTCCTCAAGGCTGAAATCACAGAATGGGGACTTTTGACAGGGACCTCTGGGGACCATCTAGCCCAACCCCCTGCTAAAGCAGGGCACCCACAGCAGCTTGCCTAGGAGCACAATGGCCAGCTGGGTTTGGAATCTCTGCAGAGAAGGAGACTCCACAACCTCTCTGGGCAGCCTGCTCCAGGGCTTCAGCACCCTCGCAACAAAGAATTTTTTCTTATCCTCAGATGGAACCTCCTGGGTTCCAGTTTGTGCCCTTTGCCCCTTGTCATGTCCCTGGGCACCAGTGGAAGGAGTCTGGCCCCATTCTCATGCCCCCCACCCTTGAGCTCTTGCTGGGCATTGCTCAGCTCCCCTCTGGGGCTGCTCTTCTCCAGGCTCTCAGCCCCAGGGCTCTCAGCCTTTGCTCCTCACAGAGATGTTCTCCAGGACCCTCAGCATCCTTGTAGCCTCTGTTGGACTCTCTCCAGCAGTTCCCTGCCTTTCTTAAACTGGGGAACACAAAACTGAACCCAGTACTCCAGCTGTGGCCTCTCAGGGGCAGAATAGAGTGGGAGGAGACCCTCCCTTGACCTGCTGGCCATACTCTTCTTTGTGCACCCAACCAGAGTGTTATAACCAGTTCTCTGAGAGCCATCATTCTCAGAAAGTCATTTCTTGCCCTGGTGAAGCCTTCAGGACCTGTGAGCAAACAGAAGCAAACATGCAGCCCCTGGTTTGAGCTGACAGTGCAAGGAGGGAATGGGTGGGGGGAAGAGAACTACTGGGAAAAGCAGGAGGGTGAAGTTCAGGTGAGAGTCAGATTTCTTTTTATTCTGATAACAGTGCTGCTGAGAGCAGGGTTTGGCTCCCTTGGGGGCAGAGCAAACCTTGCTCAGCCCTGGAGACTGTTCATCCTGCACTTAACTCAAGTCCTGGCTGAGCAGGAGGCAGAATGGCTTACAGGATTGTTTCTCTGCCTATAAACTCCATCAGTAAAATTCCACACAGCAGCTATTACACCAACAAGTTTCAAGTTGCAGCCTTTCTTCCTTGTCTTTCAGCCAGGGAGCTGGATATGATGGAGCTGCTAAATGCACTGGCCTCAGCAGAGGGCACAGGGATCAGAGCACTTAGCTCAGGGGGTTCTTAAATCACCATGAGCTCCCTGCCGTGGCCCTGTAGCACCCCTCCAAGCAGAGCCACCCAGCCCTAGGTGCCCTTCCACCTCCCCTGCCTTCCCCTGAGTGCTGGGTGTGTGTGGAAGGGAAGAGAACTGCTGGTGGTGGGATTCTGGTCTCTTGTGTGTACATCAATGGTATACCCACACTGAGCATCCAGTCTCACACCCCCCTCCCCAGTCTCTGGCTGTGCCTCTTGCAAGCTGCATGGAGGAGGTGCTGGTGGGTGCCCATCCCTTGTCCCCATCCCTTCTGCCCACATGCTCAGTGGTGGGAGTGGAGAGTACCCACTGATGGCAGCAGGAGAACTCTGGGGGGTTCAATATTGAAATCATCTTTGAGGTTGTGCTGATGGAAGGGTGCTGCCTTTTTTTATCATCTCTGTAGTGGCTGAGGGGACTGGGGTTGTGCAGAAAAGGTGGCTGAGGGGAGACCTCCTGGCTCTCTACAGCAACCTGAAAAGAGATTGGAATGAGGTGGGGGTTGGTCTCTTCTCCCTAGTAAAAAGTGATAGGATGAGAGGAAATGGCCTCGAGCTGCACCGAGAGAGGTTTAGGTTGGACATGAGAAGAAACTTCTTCCCTGCAAGGGTTCTCAAACACTGGCACAGGCTGCCCAGGGAGGTGATTGAGTCCCCATGCCTGGAGGTGTTGAAAACAGGCAGAGATGTGGTGCTGAGGAACATGGCTTAGCCCCAGCCTTGGTAGAGTTAGAGAATGCTTGGACTGGATGGTCTTAAAGGTCTTTCCAAGCAAGTTGATTCTGTGATTCAGTGCCAGTTCTGTCTTGTCTGTGCAGAGCTGCCCTTAACGTGGCTTGCTCTCTCTCTTGCAGGACTCGATTGCAGCTCTACCGGACGCAGAAGATGGGCTGGGGAGTGCGGACGACGCAGGACATCCCTCTGGGCACCTTCGTGTGCGAGTAAGGTCTCCAGCTTGCCTCAGCCCCCCGGGGGCTGGGCTGCTTCCCTCCTCTCTAAGGAGGGCATCCACCCAAATCAAATTGGCATCCAGCTCAGCCAGAGGTTTCCTGCTCTGTTTGTCCCTTTCCTCGTGGCGGGAGCCTTTCTCCACCCATCTCTGTCTTGCTGAGATTTGTGCTCAGCTCTTGCTCCTCTTCAAACACAAGAGAAAAGGGGCTTTGGGTTCTGCTGCAAAAGTGCTCTGCTGATGTGTTCCCTGTGGATATTCATAGATTCACAGAATGGTTTGGTTGGAAGGGACCTTAAAAATCATCCAGTTCCGAGCCCCCTGCCATGGGCAGGGACACCTCCCACCAGCCCAGGTTGCTCAAGGCCTCATCCAGCCTGGCCTTGAAACCCTCAGGGGAGGAGCATCCACAACCTCCCTGCACAACCTGTTCAGGTGTCTCTCCACCCTCCCTCTAGAGAGTTTCTTCCTCATCTCCAGTTTCAATCTCCCCTCTCCCAGCTCAAAGCCGTTGTCCCTCATCCTGTCACTCCCAACCCTTGTCCAAAGTCCCTCCCCAGCTCTCCTGGAGCCCTCTTCAGGTCCTGGAAGGCTGCTCTGAGGTCTCCCTGGAGCCTTCTCTTCTCCAGGCTGGACAGCCCCAACTCTCCCAGCCTGTCCCTGTAGGGGAGCTGCTATTGGACGTTTCAGGCCAAGGCAATTTGGAACAATTTGGTTCTATCAGATCCTATTTCTGTTTCATTTCTGACTTCTCAAGAGGCTTTCCAGTGTCACAGCTCTGGTTTTGGTCTGATTCAGCAGAACAGCAAAGCACTTGGCGTTAAGCGCAGGTTTCGGCCCCGATTCAATAAAGTACTTAAGAACAAAAAATGTTCAGATTTATGTCAAGTGAAAAAAATCTGCTGTTGAACCCCCCTGGGTTCTAGGCTTTAAAGTGGTGCCTGTACTTTACTAAACATTTTGGAAAGTGTTTTTCTTCATTGCAATGCTAACAGTGAGTTAAGACCTTCTAAAGACCTTGGAAATGGGTGCTGGGGTTTTGTTTGGAGCTGGTTGTTGATGTTCCACAGAGTTGGGGCTTGGGGCTAAGGGCCTGGGGAAGATTAGTAAAGGGAAAGAAAAATCTGCAGCAAATCAGCCAAGTGTTTCTTCCCTGTTATAGGAGCTGTCAGATGCTAAAGTGTTTTTTCAGAGGTAAAGCTTTAAACTACTGTTTGTGAGGATTGTCTCCACTCTGTCTTCATAGATGAAGAGAATGGTTTGGGTTGGAAGGGACATTGAAAATCATCCAATTCCAACCCTCAGACCATGGGCAGGGACACCTCCCACCAGCCCAGGTTGCTCAAGGCCTCATCCAACCTGGCCTTGAAAACCTCCAGGGAGGGGGCATCCATGACCTCCCTGGGCAACCTGTTCCTGTGTCTTCCCACCCTCACTGTGAAGAATTTCTCCCTCATTTCCAGTCGCAATCTCCCCTCTCCCAGCTCAGTCATTGCTCCTTGTCCTGTCACTCCCAGCCCTTGTCAAAAGTCCTTCCCCAGCTTTCTTGTAGCCCCCTTCAGGAAGGCTGCTCTGAGGTCTTGCTGGAGCCTTCTCTTCTCCAGACTGAACATCTCTGACTCTCCCAGCCTGTCCCCATAGGGGAGGTTCTCCAGCCCTCTGATCATCTTCATGGCTTCCTCTGGACCTGCTCCAACAGTTCCATGTCCTTCTTGTGCTGGGGCCACTAGAGGTAGGGCTTTGTTAAGTACCAAAGGTCCTTGTGTCCCAGGTCAGTGCCCAGAGGTGAGCCAGAGCTTGTAAGTAAACTGCTCCCATAGGAAAATGTCACTGACTTAACCAAATCCTGCTGGAATGCTGACAGGCAAGAGGGATGAGCAGTGGTGAGGAGGCAGCCCAAGGAGACAGGGCAGCCCTGTGCACAGTGTGATTGACACAGGTGGTTGCAGAGCATGTTAGAGCTGGGGGGGGTGCAGATACCACAACAGCTCAGCTCTTGCCTCCACCCTTGGCAGGAGCTGCTGAGGCTGTTTCAGTGGTAGGCTCCATCTCCTGCATTACCCAAACCAGCTGCATGCTAAGGAGCTGAGCTAACTCATGCCTTGCCCAGGCATGTTCCTCCTTATCTCCATCACTCACACATTACTTACTCAACTCCCCAGCTCACTGTTCTCCTCTCCTCCTCAAGCCAGCTGCACTGATGAGTGACTCCACTGATGAGTGAAGACTCCTGTGAGTCTTCATGGGCAACCTAAAGACTTGGGTGGTTCTTCTCCTTGATTCACAGATTGCATTGGGTTGGAAAGGACCCCCAAAGGTCACCTTGTCTGACCCCCAAAGGTCACCTTGTCCAACCCCCCTGCAGCCAGCAAGGACACCTCCCACTAGATCAGGCTGTCCAGGGCCACATCAGGTCTGAGCTTGAATGTTTCCAAGGATGGGGCCTCCAACCACATCCCTGGGCAACCTGTTCCAGTATTTCACCACTCTCATTGTGAAAGACTTCCTCCTAATGCCTAACATGAATCTCCCCTGCTGTGGTTTCAAACCATTGCCCCTCATGCTATCCCCACAGCCCCTGCTGAACAGTCCCTCTCCAGCCTTCCTGTAGGTCCCCTTCAGATACTGAAATGCAGCTCTAAGGTGTCCCTAGAGCTTTCTCCTCTCCAGGCTGAACAGCTCCAACTCTCCCAGCCTGTCCTCATAGAAGAGGTGCTCCAGCCCTTTGATCATCTTTCCTTTGCAGTATACAGATCCAAGCAGTTCCCAGGTCCCAAGTTATGGCAGGATGTGTACAAGAGGTTCCTGCCCAAAAGAGAGCAGGATCAGCAGCCCCTGCTTCAGGAAGAGGTTCTGCACAATGGGGGTGGTGACATTCAAGGTCAAATTTGATATGGCCCTGAGCAACCTGATCTGGTTGGAGGTGTCCCTGCTGCCTGCAGGGGAGTTGGACAAGATGACCTTCGAGGCTCCCTTCCAACCTGATGCAATCTGTGAGTCTGTGAAGTGAGTTCCAGGAGCAGTCGTTAAGTGGAACCCCCAGACAAGCACTTGGAATTGCATTGTGGCTTTGGCTTCCCTCAGCTGTAGACCTGAAGTGGCTGTCCCCAGGCACAGTCCCTCTCTGTGCAGCATTGTTCAGCTGCTGCTGGCTGCTCTGCCATGCCACAGCAAGTTCTCTCTCTCTGGACATCATCTTCCATGGCTTTAGGTCACAGCCCAGCACAGCCACAGCCTGACAGGAGCCCTTAGTGAGCTGTGCTGGGGGCAGACAGGAGGGATCACACCCAGCAGCAGCCTCCTGCTCTGCCAGAGCAGCTTGGCCAGATCCCTCAGCTCAGGGAACTGCAGCCAAACCAGCTCGTGTCACAGAGCATGTGGGGCCTCTCTAACTTGATGTTTTGTGGCTCTCCTCCTTCCCAGCCCTGGACTTAAAGGCTGCCTTGATCCACAGGATGCAGTTGAGGGCTTTGAGAATGCCTGGAGAGCTGCAGGGGAATGCTGTGGCAGTGGCTGCTGCTCATGGAAGGCTCTCCTGATGCTGTGAAGATTATTTATTCATAATTGTGAATCCTTGGCTTATAATTAATTAGCACTTGCATGGCAGGCTGGGAAGACTCAGGTCCCAGAATCTGCTCTGCTGTAGCTTCTTTCTCATCTCCTCCTGCATCTCTTGCTTTCATTGCAAGCAGGTCAGGGCTGGAAATCATAGAATCATAGAATGGTGGGGGTTGGAAAGGACCTCTGGAGATCATCACCTTGCCAGAGCAGGGTCACCTAGAACAGGTCACAGAGGGATGCATCCAGATGGATCTTGTAAGTCTTCAGAGAAGGAGACCCCACAGCCTCTCTGGGCAACTTGCTCCAGGGCTCTGTCACCCTCACAGCAAAGAATTTTCTCTTTGTGTTGAGGTGGAATCTCCTGGGTTCCAGTTTGTGCCCATTGCCCCTTGTCCTATCACAGGACACCAGTGGAAAGAGCCTGGCCCCTTCTTGACACCCACCCTCCAGATACTTGGAACCAGTCTTCTCTTCTGCAGACTAAACAGCCCCAGGTCTCAGCCTTTCCTCCTCAGACAGTTTCCAGTCCCTTCAGCATCCTTGCAGCTTCTGTTGCACACTCTCTAGTGTATCCCTGTCCTTGAACTGGGGAGCCCAGAACTGAACCCAGTACTCCAGATGTGATCTCACCAGGGCAGAGTAGAGTGGGAGGAGAACCTCCCTTGACCTGCTGGCCACACTCCTCTGAACACACCTCAGGCCTTCTTGACCACAGGAGCACATTGATGTCCCATGGGTAACTTACTGTCCACTAGGACCATCCAAAACTGTTTAAGATGGAAACAGAAAAACAAATGTGGGAACACCAGTTCAAAAGGGACTCCTGCAACAAGGGAGCTGGCATCAAAGCCAACAGCTCTCTAGGGTGAGAAAGGTTCTGTGTGTTTAGTCCTTCTCAGCAGGCCAGGCAAAGCAGCAATTGCTTCATGGTGCTGGGAGAACCTGGTTGTGATCTGTCTTACAACTGGTTTTACAACCAGGTGGTTGCTACTGGGAGCACGCCTCTGATCTAGTCTGGTTTGAGAGGGACTGAGAAAGCAGCCTAGATCCTTCCAGGGGTCCTGCCAGGTTCAGTTTGAGTGAAGACTTTCAACACAAGAGGTTTGTAGGATGTGTAATCTCTGGGGGTGTTGGAGCCCTGGAGGTGGCTGTCCAGAGAGGTTGTGGAGTGTCCTCTGGAGAGCATCCAAATCCCTCTGGACATCATGATCCCTGAGCAACCTGCTGTGGGTGACCCTACTTTAGATGATCTCCAGAGGTCCTTTCCAACCCCCACCATGCTGGCATTCTTCAAAACTCCCCTGGAAAATGGAGGAAGGACAGACAGAAGCCCTCTGCTTTGGGCTGTGACCAGCACAAGCACTGCAGTGGTAGGTGTGAGAACCAGGGCATGAGTCTGCCCATGAGCGTGGGGAGAACTTGATGGATGTGCTGAGCTTGGCCAACACAGAGATATGCAAATGGAAACATCATCCCCAGGAAGAAGGGACTGTTGCTGGAAGTCAGACTCCATGGTTACATTAAAAGGGTTGCCCTGAAAAGATGAGGTCTGGAGCCAGGTTTTAGCTGCTGTAAGCTGGCAAAGCTTGGGTGGCTCTGAGATGACCTGCACTGCCAAGGCTGTGGGCTGCCAGCTGGGGCTGGGATTCATCCCTTTCTTCCCTCTTCCCAGAAGGAGATGTTCAAGCCCAGGCTTGTGGTTGCCTGGGCATCCAATTTCTGCCTTTGCTCTTTGTCTGCAGGTATGTTGGGGAGCTGATATCTGACTCGGAGGCAGATGTCCGTGAGGAGGACTCCTACCTCTTCGACCTTGACAACAAGGTACTGTATCTGAAGGTGTCTCGTGAGACAAACCCAAGGTCTTGCCTCTCCAAAAGAGCAGAGAGGCTCTTTGTGTCCAGCTTGATGCACAGCACAATCTGAAAGCCTGCAAACAGGAGGACTTCATTCTCAGGATCTAGAGGGGCTGAGGTAAAGCTTGGAGGGCTTCTTACACCTGTAGTGGAGCCCAGCATCCCTGGGCCACTGTGGTATGTGCTGCCCACACCACTTCTGGTGCAAGATGCTCTTCTGTCAAAGCCATTTGGGCAGCCTGAGGTCAGAGGTTCAGTGTTTGATGGTCCAGTTTGCATGTGCAGGCTTGGAGCTGTGCTGATTGCACCTCTGTAAGTTGTTCATAAAAATAGGAGCTGCAGGACTCAAACCTCATGTTTACTTCTGAAGGGCTTCATCAGATAACCCTGGCAGGGACTTGAGGCTTCTTCTGCTGGTAGTTCTCCTGCTCTGCTCTGAGGAGGGCTGCTCAGGGCAGAACTGCTTCGAACACTGTGAGCTAAAGCTTTTCAGAAGGCCATCAGTTCAGGCTGAGCTTGGGAAAGGAGAGGAGAAAGGTGAGCTGAGGACTCAGAGGAGAGAGATGGCTTCCCAGGAAGGCTGTAAACAGTGTCTTGTTTGTGTCATCAGAAGCAAGACAGAGACTGTTGCTTAGTTTTGTGTGTGTGTGTTTGGTTTGGTGGTTGTTTTTTTTTTAAAGCAACACACACCAGCTGCAGGAGGACAGGGAATGGTCCTGCAGTCAGTCTGGAACAGTGAGCTCAGACTGTCATTAAGAAGTTGAAAAGCAGCAGAGGCTTTGGGCCTCTGGTTTGGGCATTTAGGAGCCCACCTGGACTTTGTTTTGCCTTTAGGTTAGCCCCTGGTTGGCTGCCACGAGAGACAAGGTCTGTGTTTGCTCTTACAAAGCCTTCAGTGAAGCAAGGAGGGAGAGCTAAGTACAGGCATAGGCATCACCTTTTATCAGGGCATCTTCAAAGTGAAGTATCTGCAGAAAACCAAGCACCAAGTCATTGAGAGGTGGTGAAAAGAAGCCCAAGGGGCTGGATGGAGGAGGGCAGGGCAGAGCCAGCTGGATCCTAAGTGGACCTAAGTGATAGGAAAATCACCCATGGTGTGAGCCCCAACCCTGGGAGGAGCAACCTTGGGGTCCTGATGTGTCTCAGAGGGGTGGCCTGAATGGGTCTGAGCTGTAGTGAGTGTGGCTGGGTTGTTATTTCTGTTGTCCCTGTTCCTGGAGTTGTCACTGAGGGCCAGGTGCATGGTGGATGGGTCAGTGTGCCAGGTCATGCAGTCACATCCCATTCCATGTCTGAAAGAGGGCAAACATCACAGCCCAAGCTTGCTGCCATTGCTGGGTTCCCAGGAGCAGGACACACCTCAACTCTCAGCTTCCACTGGTTAAAGGGATGGTTCCCTTCTCTCTTGTACATGGTGGAGAGCACTGTGCTACTTCTGGGGAAGATGAGGTTGAGTTTTGGTTGTGGCTGCCTTCTGCTGGTTGACCACCCCTTTCCCATGGCAGGGCCACCCTCTGCACTCCTTGCTCCACACTTGGCCCTGCTGTGCTCCGGTGAGCAGCAGCAGTGGTCAGGGCTGCACATTGCTGCATCTGTGTGACCTCTGCCTGCAGGCAGGAAGGGTTTGCTCCAGGCTTTCTCCAGGCATCCTCCCTTCAAAGACACCCCAGTGCCTTCTCTCTCCTGAGAAGGAACCCTAGAATCATTTAGGTTGGAACAGACCTTCAAGAACATCAAGTCTCCAAGCATTAACCCAGCACTGCCAGGTCACCACTGAACCATGTCCCTCATCTACACAGCTCTGAAATCCCTCCAGGGATGGTGACTCCACCACAGTCCTGGGCAGCCTGTTCCAGGCCTTGACAAGCCTTTTGGGGAAGAAATTGCTCCTCATGTCCAACTTAAACCTCCCTTGGTGCAACTTGAGGCTGTTTCCTCTCGTTCCATTGCTTGTTCCTATTGGAGTTCCAAAGCACTCCAAAGCAGGTTCATGGTTTCTCCAACACCCTTGTAGCCAGGTGGGAAGCACTTTGCTTTGGGACTTGCCCTCCTCACCAGCTTCACAATGAGGACACTGCCTGTGCTGGTCCAAGCAGCAGGCTCCTTTCTTGGGAAACACATCTTGACTTGCATGGTGGAGAGCTCAGATTCTTCTGGATGATGAAGGCTTGTAGCAGTGGCTGCTGTTGTCCTCGTAGCTTTTCCATGGATTAAAGTGAGGGAGTGCTGGGAGTTAAACACAGCATTGAAATTGGAGCTGGTTAGCACTGTGTGTGATGTGAGACCACGTAGGGTGATGCCTCTTCCAGTCCCTGGGACATCTTCCCTGGGCTCCTGCAGCAGTGGGTGGTGTGATCTGGCTCTGCTCATCCATTAAGGATTGCAAGGTGCTTGCCCAAAAGGGAGCTGGAGCACCGCTAATGGATCCTTTTACTTTTGGCCTCTTTGCAACTGAAATTAGCTTCTGTAATTAAAGTCTCTGCTTTGCACAGTCATTCTCTGCTGCAATAAAAGAGCCCTGAGGGGGGTTCTTTTATTTTCATGGAAAACAAAATATTGCTGCTCTCTGGGAAGGGCCTGGCTGTGTTCTCACTTTCACTTTTATCTGCAAACCTCTGCCTTTTCTGGCAGCTCTGGCTTTGTGTTTCCAGGCTATTGTGTTCAATTAGAGGACAGAACGGATCTCTGCTCCCCTGTCCAGTGGCTGTACCCGTAAGGTGTCTGCTCCAAGCATCATAGAATCATGGAATCGTTTGGGTGGAAGAGGCCTCTGAGATCATTCAGGCCAACCATTGACCTAACACCACCATGCCCACTAACCCATGTCCCCAGGTGCCATGGCCATGCTTTTACTGAACACCTTCAGGGATGGGGACTCCACCACCTCCCTGGGCAGCCTCTGCCAATCCCTGACCACTCCTGCACCAAAGAAATTTTTCCTCATCTCCAACCTAACTCACTGCTGGCACCATTCCAAGCCATTTCCTCTTCTTCTATCACCTGATACAAGGAAGGAGAGACCAACCCCCACCTCACTGCAACCTCTTTTCAGGGAGCTGTGGAGAGCAATAAGGTCTCCCCTCAGCTTCCTCTCCTCCAGACTAAACACCCCTCAGCTGCTTCTCCCCAGCCCTATTCTCCAGACCCTCCTCTAGCAGTATGCACCAAAGTGGGGCTGGGGATTGCTGTTGTGCCAGCCAGTGCTAGGGGCCTTTGGAAGGCCTTTGTGCTGATGGGTGCCCTGCAGAAGGCTGTGTTTCAATACAGAAATGTGTTTAGTCCTTGTAAAGCCGCAGTGGGTGTCCTGCTCTGGCTGCTCTGGCAGCTCTGCAGAGCACTGCTGGGGCAGCTGGTGGTTTGCTCGTCTGTTTCATCTAAACAAGCAGCAGCAGCAGCAGCACTAAAGCTGCCCTCAGCTGATGCCAGCTGCACTGTTGTTCCCCAGGATGGAGAGGTGTACTGCATCGATGCTCGTTTCTACGGCAACATCAGCCGCTTCATCAACCACCTCTGCGAGCCCAACCTCATCCCCGTGCGCGTCTTCATGGCGCACCAGGACCTGCGCTTCCCCAGGATCGCCTTCTTCAGCACCCGCCACATAGAAGCCGGAGAAGAAATCGGGTAAGGTGCTGTCCCCCGGGGCTGCCCTGCCCTTGGGGAGCCACCACCTGGCTCTGGGGTGGAGGGAGTGCGGAGGGATGAAGGCTCAGCTGCTCCTGAACCGACTCGCTCCAACCCTTCTGAGTTTCCTGGGGATATCACAAAGCGTAGAATCACAGAAGGCATCAGGTTAGAAGGGAGCCTCAGAGGTCATCCTGTCCGAACCCCCTGCAGGCAGCAAGGGACACCTCCAACTAGATCAGGTTGCTGAGGGCCACGTCAAGTTCGACCTTGAATGTCTCCAGGATGGGACCTCAACCACATCCCTGGGCAACCTGTTCCAGTATTTCACCACCTTCATTGTGCAGAACTTCCTCCTGATGTCCAACCTAAATCTCTCCTGCTCCAGTTCAAACCACTGCCCCTCATCCTATCCCCACAGGCCCTCCTAAGCAGTCCCTCCCCAGCCTTCCTCTAGGTCCCCTTCAGATACTGAAAATACTGGAAACAGCTCCTAGCCAAAAAAAAAAAAAAAATCATGATCTGAAGCTCTGCAAACCAAAGATATTGAAGATACTGGAAACAGCTCCTAGCCAAAACAAATCATGATCTGAAGCTCTGCAAACCAGGGCAGCACCCAAGCCTGCTGACCCCAGCCTGTGCTTTGCAGTGAGCCCCATCTCTGCTTTGTCTTTTGCAGCTTCGACTACGGAGACAGGTTCTGGGACATCAAAGGCAAATTCTTCAGCTGTCAGTGTGGTTCACCCAAGTGCAAACACTCGAGCTCAGCGCTGGCCCAGCGGCAGGCCAGCACCTCCTCGTCCCAGGACACGCAGGAAAATGGGCTCCCCGACACCAGCTCTGCCACGGCAGCCGGCCCCTTTTGAGGCTCTGCTCCCCAGAGACTGACTGGTTTTAACCCTTTAGGTTCACATACTGTCTGAGTTTCCATTTAAAGAGAGAAAAAAAAAACCGAAAAACAAAACCAACAAACCCACACAAAACCCTTCAAAGAAAGAAAGAAAGAAAACAAAGGCACTCAAGGAAAGCCAGACCAGGGCTTGGGACACTTAGGGCTGTGCCACCGACTGTAACTTGAGGAATGAGTCAGAGCAAATCCCACCTCTCCCCAGTCTAGGCAAGCTGCTGGGTTTCCCAGGTGTGTGTGGAGGAGGGGGAGGCTGCTGAGTTTGATTTTTCCAGGTGAGTTGTCCTGGCCTCTGACTCTGCTGAGTGTGGTGCGAGCCCTGGAGAGCCACCGGTACCCGAAGGGATCGCTCATGCCCAGTCATCTCCACTTCACCTGTAATAAACTTGGAATACTTGATGGGACTTTCTTTCTGAAAGCCAAGGGGAGAGTGGGGAGGGAGAGGGAAAGGGAGGTGCTGGCCTTTGCCTTTGCTTGCCACAGCCCCCGGGGGCAGGCTCTGCTGGTCGCTCCGTGTTGGTTTGGTCGGTTGTTGATTTTTAATCATCGATTCCTCCCAGGATGTTGTGGTGGGGCCTTTGCTGAGGAGCCAGAGGCCATTCCTGCCAACCACCCTCCTGCTTACCAAACCCCACTGCCTCTATTTTTTTTCTCTGCTGATGAGAAGAAACTCTCAGTCCTTACAATCCCTTTGCTCCCTGGCTCTCTCCAGAGCCACCTGGAGACTCTTCCCCCCCTAGCCCCTGCTCCCACCAGGGCTCCTCCGTTACAAACCAGCTGCGGTCCGAGCCGCGTGGCTCCGTTACTGTCTCAGTGTTTGGTTCATCCATGGAAGGATCTCCCTCGCCCTGCTGCGAGAAGGGAAGGCTGAAGGGGGATAGTTCAAGACACTACTTAAGAACCCAGCTCTTTGCTTTTTTGATTTGGAAAGGCAAAGCAAATGATCTCCACAGAGAACCTCTCCTCTGCCGGGGAGGGGCGAAGTCCCGGCAGGAAGATGATCCCCGAGGCTGCCACCAGCTCGTCCCTTCCCCGTCCCTTTTCTCAACGCTGGGCACCTTTGCTGAGTTTTTAATTGACACAACTCTGAGGTTTCAATAAAACTGATTTCTCGGTTTGGGATTTTTTTTGTTTGGATTTTTTTTTTTTTCTTTTGGATCATTACCTAAACATTGGGGAATAGCATTAAAAACAAAAAATAAAAGAGAAAAGAAAAGAAACGAAAGAAAACAAACAAAAAAACCAACCAAAAAAAACTACAAAAAAAAAAAAAAAGGAAAAAGACAAAAAAAAAAGAAAAAAAAAACAACCCCAAAAAATGACAGCAGAAAAAAGAAACCACACACCAACACACACAACAAAACCCCCCCCACAAAACGGTGCTGATTCTGGTGTGATTTTTTGCTCACCACGTGAATATAAACTTATCAGTTGTATAAAAATAAAGAAAAAGAACAAAGTGATTTTAGTATAAAAAAAAAAAAAAGCAGGAAAAAACCAGAAAAAAACCTTTTTTAAATTGTTAGTATTGTAGTGTGAATAAATTTGCCATCACCTTTTGTGTGGTGGCTGAGCAGGTCATTATCTTAATTTTTTCTTTTTTTCTTTCTTTTTTTTCTTTTTTTCTTTTTTTTTTTTTCTTCCCTCTTTTTCCATTTTTTTTCTTTTTTCCCCCTTTTTCCTTTTCCTTTTCCCCCCCCCTTTTTTGATTGTTTTTGTTGGTTTTCCCCCCCCTATATCTTTAAATACTGTAATTAGTGCAGTAACAGCTTTGTTGGTTTGTTTTTGTTTTTTGGGGGGGGAGGTTCATCTCTTCTAGAACATTCATAATGCCCTCATGTCTATTATTATTATTATTATTATTATTTTGTTTTGTTTTGTTTTCTGTTAATGGTTTTGGACACTTTTAAAGAAGCAGCCTTTTGGCTCTGATCATTTTCTTGTTCTGTTTTCAATGAAATCAATAAAAACAAAGGAAAAAAAGGTGTTTTAAAAGGAGTTTGGCTTTTTTGTCTGCTAGGGTGGAGAGGGGTGGTTGGGGTTGGCTGGCCTGGGGTTTCAAGGCTGGTCACCAGGTCACAGAATTACAGAACTGTTGGAGTTGGAAGGGACCTCAGGGACAGAACTTTGGATGGGGAGGAGACCCTAAAAACCAGTGACCTGCTTTAGTCAGTGCCCAGTGCTGTGGCTGCTCTTACTCCCATCACACCTTTCCTACTGGGACTAGGCTAGTATCCAGTCTGGGATTCATAGATTCAGATTCCTAGACTGGTTTAAGTTGGAAGGGACCTTAAAGCTCATCCAGTTCCAACCCCCTGCCATGGGCAGGGACACCTCCCACCAGCCCAGCTTGCTCAAGGCCTCATCCAGCCTGGCCTGGAACACCTCCAGGGAGAGGGCATCCACAACCTCCTTGGCAACCTGTTCCAGTGTCTCACCACACTTAGGGTGAAGAACTTCTTCCTAATGTCTAATCTAAAACTTCCCTCCTGTAGCTTGGATCCATTCCCTCCAGTCCTATCACTACCTACATCCTAAAAAGTCCCTCCTCAGCTTTCCTGCAGCTCCCTTCAGATACTGGAAGGCTGCTGTAAGGTCTCCCTGAAGCCTTCTCTAAACTGAACTCCAGATCTCTCAGCCTGTCCTCATGTTGGCAGCTGAGGGTCACCTGTCCTGTGTGCTGCTCCCTGCAGATGCCACCTCTGCCTTCCTGCCCCCTAGGTGGGGCACAAGCTGTGGCAGTGCCCTTGGTCTGCAGAGGAGCAAGTCTCAGGCAGAGCCTTTCTGCAGCCCAGCCCTTGGCAGGAGCTCTCCTCATCAGCTTCTCCCTGCCTTGAGCAGCCCCTGGCTGTGCTGAGCTGCCTTGAACTGCACAAAGTGCCTCAGTGAGCAGAGCCTGGGGTGAGAAGTGACAGCACTGAGCAGGGTCAGTTCTGGTCCTGCTCAAACCAGGATACTTGGCTTAAAGGGGAAACTAGGAGAGCAAAAAGCTCCCCCTCTATGCTTCCAGGCAAAGAAGAAGAAGCCAAACTGTTTGCTTTCTGTTTAAAGAGGGGTTTGGGTTGGGTTTTAAATTTTGTGTCATCTCTCAGCCTAAAAGTCACCAACCTGGGGGCTTGGGCTCACTGAGGAGAGGCAGAGCCCAGTGCAGACTGGGAGGGACTGTGCTGCCTCCTCCTCACCTGCATGGAGGACAGTAAATGAAATGAAATCAAAGAGGCCACAGAGAGGGGTGAGGAGGAGAATCTCCTGCCTGTGAGCAAACCCCAGGGACTGTTGCTGATAGGAGAGGAGGAATCTCTGGGCTCTGTTGGCTTTTGCCTGAGCCAGCAGCTCCAGCTGAGGCAGGGGCTGGATTTGGGATTCATCTCTTGGGGGAGCAGTGCCAAGGGGTCCCCCTGAGCCCTGGGGTGCCAGGTGGGGGGGGTGCTGAGGCTGCATGACTAAGCAGAGCCACAGCAGCCTTGCCCTCAACCTGCACCAGGAGGAGAAGAGACTCAGTCACTGCCAGTCAATAACTCATGAAAATATTCATAATGGGCAGGAACAGCCTGGCCTGGTGCCAGCCAAGGCTGGGAGGAGTGGGAAGGGCTTTGGTCAGGGCCTCAGACACTCACCCACCTCACAGGAGCCTTCACTGCTCATGGAACCCTGTAGGTGCCCTCATCATCCTCAGTCATGAATTATCACAGAGAATGGTTTGGGCTGGAAGGGACCTTAAAGATCATCCAGCTCCAACCCCCTGCCATGGACAGGTTGCTCAAGGTCTCATCCAGCCTGGCCTTGAACACCTCCAGGGAGGGTTCCTCAACCTCCCTGGGCAACCTGTTCCAGTGTCTCCCCACTCTCACCATCAAGAATTTCTTCCCCATCTCCAGTCTCAATCTCCCCTCTCCCAGCTCAAAGCCATTCTCCCTCATCCTGGCACTCTCAGCCCTTGTCAAAAGTCCCTCCCCAGCTCTCCTGTAGCCCCTTCAGCTTGAGCACAGTGAGTGAGTGAAGATGTCTGGATGTTAGGTTTGTCTGATGAGATGGAACTGCAGAAAGTGCCACCAGGAACAGGCAGAGCTGTCAGGGACCCTTGGAGCCACCGCTGTGCCCTGGCACGTTGAGATCATTTAGCCATGGCTAATGCTAATTACAATCACACCTTCCAATACTGTATAATTAAGCATTGTAATGAACATCATCTGCTGTAATTGAAGGTGAGGAGTGGAAAACCCCCAGAGAAATCTGATCTCAGACTGGAACTTGCCTGGAGTCCCTGGTTTTCCTGGGGCTAAGGTGGGAACCTCCCCTGGTTTTGGTGCTGTGTGTGGGTCAGGTGCAGGTCCTGGGCACAGAGATTCACAGATTCACAAACTGCATCAAGTTGGAAGGGAGCCTCAAAGCTCATCTTGTCCAACCCCCCTGCAGGCAGCAGGGACACCTCCAACTAGAGGTTGCTCAGGGCCACATCAAGTCTGACCTTGAATGTCTCCAGGGATGGAGCCTCAACCACCTCTCTGGGCAACCTGTTCCCACCCTCATTGTGCAGAACTTCCTCTTGATGTCCCTGGGCTAGGAGGGGGTTTTGTGTGTCCTGTGCCCACCCAGGTAGCTGGGAGGGGGGTAACAGCCAAAACTGATTTCACAGAGCTGGAGGAGATGCTGCACTGCTCCCACACATGGGACATCCCTGATCCTCTTCTTCCCACTGGCTTTCCCCAGTGAAGGTCAGGGACTCTGAGCCAAGGTGGAGGTGCAGTGAGCTGGCCTGGACAGGCTGCAATGGCTCCTTTTGGGATGCTGCACTGCACCCACAGCTGGGGCACACTGGGGAGGTGCCAGCTGACTGCAGGAGCAGGGCTGGGCAATCTGAGGTGCCCTGTGGAGGGACTGAGCTGTGGCACAGAGCTGGGCTCCTTAGTCAGAGGGCAACCTAAAACACCCAAAAGGCTGCATCCATCTCCCTGCAGCTGCACTGGCCCAGGGAAGCCATAAAATCAGCCTGAAATACTGGAGCTGATCCAGCATCTTCTCTTCACAGGCTCCATCTCTCTGTCCCCCAGTGCTGGCCTCCCTGGCTTGAGGAAACACGAGCCAGGTGCTGGTTGTCCTGCAGCCCAGGTGGGGCTTACAAAATTTCTCCAAATGGAGGATTTCACCTGGAGTCTCATTTCTGAGGCTTTGCCACAGCTGGGAGAGGTTTTATTTTATCTGCCCAGAGCACAGAATATTCCCCTGTCTGCTGAAAGAGCTCCTTATCACCTTTTAATTTCCTCTCTGTGCTGCAGGGCTGGATGAGAAGCCACAGCCACTGTCAGGGCTGGCAGGAGAAGGTCTCCATGTCCTGGCTGCTGCTGCTGCCAGCCCTGCACCAGGGTGAGGTTCTCCTTTAAAGTCTGCAGGTGGGATGGGAATGATGAAGCAGGTGATGGGAGAGGCCACAAAAATGATCCAGGGGGAAGCCCTCTGCTGTGAGGTCAGGCTGAGAGAGTTGGGGTTGTGCAGCCTGGAGAAGAGAAGGCTCCAGGGAGACCTTCTGGTGGCCTTGCAGTGCTTAAAGGGCTGAGCAGAAAGCTGGGGACAGGCATCTGAGCAGGGCCTGTTGTGACAGGACAAGAGGTGATGGTTTGAAACTAAAAGAGGGAGATTCAGCCTAGAGAGAAGGGAGAAATGTTTGACCCTGAGGGTGGTGAGAGCCTCTCCCAGGCCATCCAGAGAGGAGGGAGCTGCCCCATGCCTGGAGCCATCCCAGGTGAGGTTGCCTGGGGCTCTGAGCAACCTGCTCTAGTTGCAGATGTCCCTGCTGACTGCAGGGGGGTTGGACTGGATGAGCTTTAGAGGTCCCTTCCAACCCAAACCATCCCATGGGTCTATGATTGTATGGGAGGTGCTGATACTGAGGGAGGTCAAGATCAGCCCACACCACCACCCCCACCTTCCCTAGGCCCTGGCACTGCTCAGACAAAGCAAACACTGCTGAGTGCTGCCTGGGAGCAGAGGTGGGGGGCTGCTGGTTTAACTGGGAGGCTGAACAAGGTCAGCCCTGCAACTGAAGTTTCCCACTCAGCTCTTCCTCTCCATCTCTGTTTAAGCAGTGTGAGAGTCATCCCAGAGCACCTGACCACTGCTCTGAGCAGCTGCAGGGGCTCCACCTTGCTGGGCAGAAGACACAAGGAGGTGATGTCCTCCTGGGTGCACCTGTGTGCCATGCAAGGTGGCAGTGCCCACCACCTTGGCTGAGCAACTGCACCACAGTGCCAAGAGAAACCAAAGCCTCCAGCTTGGTGCCAAGAAGTGTGTGGTGCCAGCTGCTGCTCCTGTGCAGGATGAAGGTCAGCCACAGGTTACTGAGGGCTTTTTTCCCCCCCCCCTGCCTTACACTGGACAGTTTAAGACTCATCTTGCCAGGGTGCTGGACCAGCTCATTTCAGCTCTGCTGTGACCTAGAAAGGTTGGGCCAGATGACCTTTGGGGTCCCTTCCAACCTGGCATTCTCTGGTTCTGTGTACCCAGCCTGGGAAGCCTTCATTCTCCTGGATCCTGGGCTGAGCCAACCCCTCGGGCTGCCTCTGCAAGCATCAGGGGGACTTCAGCAGCCCCTGCACCAAGGAATGCTCCCATGGTTGGCAAGTTTGTGTTTATAATGAACCCTCTGGGATGTGTGGGGAAGTGGAAGGAAGGAAACTGAGGCAGTGAGAGTGTTCTGACTGTGTTACACCCTGGCCAGCACATGCTCAGCACTCGCACAGGTGGGGTTTGATAAGCAGCTCTTCACCATCCTTTCTCTTGGAGGCCTGAAGGGTTTGCAGGTACCTAAGATGAAGCTCTTTGCCCTTGCTCCACCCCTAAACCTCCTAAAACCAGGGGGGTTGTGCTCCAGGGCTGCCAATGGTCTTATTGATGCTGCTGTTGGGGTGGGATCAAACTCATCAGCAGAGCAAACCTGCCTATCTGACCTGGTAGGAGCAGGGCATCAGCACAGCCAGCCAAGACTGCCTAAGTGCTTGCAGCTCTGCTATCACCAAGACAAGAGCTTATGGTAGGCAAAGAGCTGTTTGAAGAGGAGTCACTTCCCTGGCTGCAGAAGTCTCTGAGACTTCCGAGAGCAGGAACAGAAAACATTGGAGTAGTTGCATCCTATGTGCCCAGTTTGGATCCTGTGTGCCTGGTTAGCACGTTGGGAGAGTTCAACAGGCATCAAACATCTCAGCCTGGGCAGAGCAAAGTGCATTTTGGGCTGAGTTAATTTGGAGGAGGTGGCTGGGGAGCAGGGCAGGGTCAGGGGGTTGTGGGAACACCAAAGGATCTGCACCTGCAGGGTGTTATTCTCTTCCCCTCCAGGGATGCTTCAAAAGCTCAGTGCTGGGAGCTGTGTGCTGGTGCCTGACCTGGGCTCTGCTGTCTGACCCCAGAGGATCAGTGAGATGCTCTGTAGCTGGAACAAACTGGAGCAGAGGTGAGGTGAGGACTTGTGGTTTTGATAAGGTGGGAAATAGGAAGATCTGGAGGGCTAGAAGTCGTTTCTGCTGGAGGACTTGGGAGCCTGAGAAGGTATCTGGAGCCTGCTGGATGCAAAGCACCTGATGATGGAGAGCTTGCCCTGCCTTCTGAAGGAGCCTCCATCTGTGGTTTCAGAGTGAGGGTGATTTAAAGGGATGTGTTTGTCTGTGCTGTGTAACAAGCTTACCAAGGGAAAAAAAATAATCAGCAGCCCTTTGTTTGAAAAGCAGAAAGAGATGCAAGAAATCATTGAGATTTCTCTTCCTTCTTTCAGAAACCCCAGGCAGTGAATTAGCTGTGATGGGTGAGCAATAAAAGCCTTCTGTGTGGCTCCCTTGCACTAGATAAAGAAGCATAAAGCCTCAGTGATGCAGGGCTCAGGGTGGGCAGGAAAATGTTCCACCTGAGCAGCAGCAATTAGTGCACTTGGCTTTGTCTTTGTCGTGCTCTGTAGATATAATTCTGAGCAGCAGATAAGCTTTACCCAGACATAATAAGACAAACATCCTTTTCTTCTGCTGCTGGGAAGAGAATTTCTCTCAATTCATGCAGCTGTTGGAGGGAAAAAGAGCTGGAATAAATTGTTGAGGAGTTTGTGAAGAGCCTGTGTGGTCTGCACCACCAGCAAAGTGATGTGCAAATGAGTGAGAAGGGGCTGGGGAGGATATTCCCTTTTTCATCATCCCTTTGACACTGACTTGAGTGGGAGGGGAGATGGCAGGACTTGATCTTGGAGGTCTTTTATGACTCTGTGATTCTATGTTCCGGGAAATATTTGGTTTTGCTGAGGACTCTTGTGTTTTCTCTCCTGCTGTGCTGGGAGCTGCTGTTCCACCCATGGTGCAAATCTCCTGGAGCAGCTGCAGCTCTTCTGGGGAGAGCAGCTTGAGTTGGGCACCCAGTGGGATGCTGGAGCTGTGCACCTCGGGGTGGGAGGAAGAGCTGGAGTCAGTGACTGAGCAGGCAGAAACGTGGTGCTCAGCACCAGCATCCAACATGTGCACAGGGACAGGAGTGGGACAATGCCAGGCTGATGGTTGTGAGCGAGAGGCAAAACTGACTTCAGGCAACTTTGTGCTGATGCTCATTGTGCCCAGGCTATCCCTGAACTTCATTTGGGGATAGGTGGCCAGCAGGGAGTAGGGAAGTGATTGTTCCACCTGTGCTCAGCACTGGTGAGGTCACATCTCCAATACTGTGTTGTGACAGGACAAGGGATGAGGGTTTGAAACAAGAAGGATAGGGAAGTGCTGGAAGGTGTCCAGGGAAGGGCCATGGGGATGAGCAGAGGGCTGGAGCTGCTCTGCTATGGAGACAGCTTGAGAGAGTTGGGGTTGTGCAGTCTGGAGAAGAGAAGGCTCAGAGGAGACCTTCTTGTGGCCTTCCAGTATCTGAGGGGGCTACAAGAAAGCTGGGGAGGGACCATTTAGGGTGTCAGGGAGTGACAGGACTGGGGGGAATGGAAAAAAAGACAAACTAGAAATGGGTAGATTCAGATTGGATGTTAGGAAGAAATTCTTCCCCATGGGGGTGGAGAGACACTGGCACAGGTTGCCCAGGGAGGTGGTGGAAGCCTCATCCCTGGAGGTTTTTGCAGCCAGGCTGGATGTGGCTGTGAGCAACCTGCTGTGGTGTGAGGTGTCCCTGCCCATGGCAGGGGGGTTGGAACTGGCTGAGCCTTGAGGTCACTTCCAACCTTGACAATTCCGTGATTCCATAAAAGAGGAATAGGAAGAAATGTTTGACACTGAGGGTGGTGAGACCCTGGCCCAGGTTGCCAGAGAGGTGGGAGATGCTCCATCCCAGGAACCATTCCAGGTGAGGTTGTTTGGGGCTCTGAGCAACATGCTCCAGTTGCAGATGTCCATGCTGACTGCAGGGGGGTTGGTCTGGGTGACCTTTAGAGGTCCCATCCCACCCAAACCACTCTGTGGTTCTGTGCCTGCTGATGACTACTGACCTGTGTAAAACCTGTTTGGTTTCCCCCCATTATTTGCAATGTCTCCATTGTCAGTGGTCAGACAAGGGATGTGTGGCTGGGTCAAACACAGATGCCTCTGGCCTTCCAGCATGGCAAAGATCATCACAGAATCACAGAACTAACCAGGTTGGAAAAGGCCTTCGAGATCATCAAGTCCAACCTATCAACCAAACCATGGCACTGAGGGCCTCATCCAGTCTCTTTTTAAACACTTCCAAGGACAGTGACTCCACCACCTCCCTGGGCAGCACATTCCAAAGGCCAATCTCTCTTTCTGTGAAGAATTTCTTCCTGACATCCAGCCTAAACCTCCCCTGCAGATGCAGCTGCCCAGGGCAATGAGCTGCCCAAGGGGAGCTCCTGGTGCTGCCTGCATGATCCTGGTGGTGTCACCACCTCGTGTAGCTGGACTGAAGGAAATCTGCTTCTGCAGTGCATGATTCCTGCTGATGCTGGGCAGAGGGTAGGGACAGAAAATGGTTGTTGCTGGTTGTTGGTGAAGTGGCCCAGGCTGTGGGGCAGGCCATCAACCAGAGCAGCAATGTTACATTTCTCTGGAACAAGAGTTTTGCTGCCTATTGGATTCCGTTAAAAGAATTCAATTTAGAAAACATTATGCTGAGGAGAGGAGGAGGAGGAGGAGGGCAAAACGTTATGGCTAAATCATTTCAATTAACCATCCCAGGCCTTTTGTGCTAATTCAGTTGAAACAAGTGCTGCCTGCTCCTCAGAGATGCTCAACCAAGAGCACAGCATTGGCAAACATGGCTCCAACAACATCCATGAAGGCTTCTTCCAGCTGAGAGCTGGCCCTAGGGACAGGTTGCTGTGGTGCTGCTGAGCCTGAGCTCAGAGATTCACAGAATGGTTTGGGTTGGAAGGGATCTTAAGGACCATTCAGTTCCAACCCCCTGCTATGGGCAGGGACACCTCCCACCAGCCCAGGTTGCTCAAGGCCTCATCCAACCTGGCCCTGAACACCTCCAGAGAGGGGACATCCACAACCTCCCTGGGCAACCTCTTCCAGTGTCTCCCCACCCTCACTCTCAATAATTTCTTCCTCATCTCCACTCTCAGTTTTCCCTCTGCCAGCTCAAAGCCACTGTCTCTTGTCCTGTCACTCCCAGCACCTTGTCAAAAGTCCTTCCCCATCTCACCTGGACCCCCTCAGATACTGGAAGGTTGTTCTAAGGTCTTCCTGGAGCTCCTCAGATACTGGAAGGCTGCTCTGAGGTCTTGCTGCAGCCTTCTCTTCTCCAGGCTACACAGCCCCAACTCTCCCAACCTGTCTCCATAGGGGAGGTTCTCCAGCCCTTTGATCATCTTTGTGGCTTCCTTTCCAACAACTCCAGGTCCTTCTTGTCCTGGGGACACCAGAGCTGGACACTGATGCAGGTGTGGTCAGAGCAGAGGGAGCTCTTGAAGCAGAACAAAGAATGGAAAATCTGTGAAAAAGAGCTCAGATCCCTCTCGCACAGTCAGTCCTTGATGCCACTGACCTTGGCACATGGGATTTCTTGAGCTAATTCTTCCATCAGTGTCAACATCCTTGCACTGCCTAGAACTGGGCACATGAGCCAGCTCGATCCTGCTTGGAGAACAAACAGCCCAGATCCAAATGTGAAGCTTCATCAGAAGCCTCTGGCACTCATCCACACTTCTGCAAGCTAGCAGAGACTCGTGCTAGAGAAAGTTCAACTCTCTTTAGGTGATTGATTTTCCTTCCTTGACCTTTGAAGTGGTTGCACTTGCTCTTAAGAGACCAGCAAGTGTTGGGCTCTTTGCCTTATCCAGCTGTGCTTCAGGCTACTTCCCAGATTTGGATGACAGAAATGTTTACTTATGGCTGAGTGCTGGAAATTCCTGGGATTTCAGGTCAAAATCAAAGGAAACTTCTGGAAATTCCTGGGATTTCAGGTCAAATCAAAGGAAACTTCAACACTTGGAAGGTTGGGAAGGGTTGTAAAGCCCTCAACAACCTGTCTGGGCTTGTGCTGGGCTTTGTCTTCACCATATCTCTGCCAGCTTCCTGGACTTCTCTGTGCTTCCTAAGAGACAACTCTCATGCCTCCAAATCCCCTTCTTTGATACCCTAAGAAGATGACAATGGAGAATTGAAGACAGTTTTATTTTCTTTCCCAAAATATTTACATTGCCTCCTCTAGCAAGGAGAGGATTTAGAGGGCTTCTAGGAGGGGTGAGGAGGAAACACTAAGAGAGCAGAGCACTGCTCTTGGAAACTGTTGAGCTCTGTTCCTTTTCTGCCTCTTGCAAAGCAATAGGAGCCTGATGTGTTTGTTTCTCAGTGAAGTGAAAAACCTAACTGTTCCCATGGACTAATCCTGTACTGAACTCTCTGGAACAGGAACAGTAAAGACCTCAAGAAAGAAATATTCGAAACACTCTGCTGGGCTGCTTGGTTGTTGTGTGCTGGTGAATGCTGTAGGACTAAAGAGAGCAACCCATGTCTGATTTAAAATATTGAATTCTTGTCTTGGTTACATGGGAAATGAGTGAGGTGTTCAGAGAGGTCAGAAAATACAACTGAGGGAGGTGCTCAGAGAGGTCAGCAAAGGGGTGGAGAGAGAGCATGGCTGGCAGTGGGAGTGTGCTGCTGGACCTGGTGCATGCAGGCTGACTGGGCAAGGAAAGCTGGTGGAGCTGGGAGTGAAATGAAAAAGAGCAGAGCTGAAGGCAACTTGATCAGCCTTGCAGCCTCTCTTGGGCACTCTCCGGTAGTTCTCTGTCCCTCTTGAACTGGACACAATACTCCAGGTGTGGTCTCACCAGGGCAGAGCAGAGAAGGGGGGAGGAGGAGGAGGAAAACTTCCCTTGACTTGCTGGCCACACTCTTAACAAACCCCAGACTCACTCCTAGTCCTGCTGCTCTTGACCTTTAGCCCTTGGTGGGTTGCTCTGTAGCTTCAAGTGAGTGATCCCGTGGAGAGGCAGAGCAGCTACAGTGCTGGGAGCTGAGCTGCCCACCCTGCTCTCCAGCAGGAATGCACATTTCTATTCCACCCAAGTCATGATCCCTCCAATTTTCACGTTCCAGCAGATGATGTGGAATGGGCACTGAGTGCCCCATTCACTGGCAGAGGAATGGGTCCCTCCCTGCTGCCTGGGAGCCCTAATTACTGTGGTGAACTGGCAGAGCTGCCAGCTTGAGGCACTGGCTGTACATCTGTGTTGCCCCAAGGAGCAAGCAGAGCAGTGAACACCATCATTTGGCAGGGACATGGGGACTGGCCCCTTCCCTGGGGGGTGGGCAAGAGGCCATCACGTTGCTGCGCACATGGAAGAAAAGGGCCCCAGGGAGTGGAGAACTCCTGGCTGCATCTGGTCTAAGGGTCCTGGATTAACCAGCTGAAGCCCTGTGAGGAGAGGCTGAGGGAGCTGGGGGTGTTCAGCCTGGAGAAGAGGAGGCTCAGGGCAGACCTCATTGCTGTCTACAACTACCTGAAGGGAGGTTGTAGCCAGGTGGGGGTTGGGCTCTTCTCCCAGGCAAGCAGCAGCAGAACAAGAGGACACAGTCTCAAGCTGTGCCAGGGGAGGTCTAGGCTGGAGGCTAGGAGAAAGTTCTTCCCAGAGAGAGAGATTTGCCATTGGGATGTGCTGCCCAGGGAGGTGGTGGAGTCTCCATCCCTGGAGGTGTTCAAGAGCAGCCTGGGTGAGGCACTTAGTGCCATGGTCTGGTTGGTTGGATAGGGCTGGGGGATAGGTTGGGCTGGAGGATCTTGGAGGTCTCTTCCAACCTGGTTGATTCTATGATTCTAAGGCATACTTAGAAGCAGTATTTGCTCTGCTCTGTCCTGATGAGGCCACATCTGGAAGACAGTATCCAGTTTTGGACTCCCTGGTCAAGGAGGACAGGGACTTGCTGGAGAGGGTACAGGAAAGGGCTGTGAAGGTGACCAGGGACAGGAACATCTCTCTTACAAGGAAAGACTGCAAGATCTGGGCCTTTTTAGTTTGGAAAAGAGCAGACTGAGGGGAGATCTTCTCAGTGCTGATCAATACTCAAAGGGTGGGTGGCAGGAGGATGGAACCAGCCTTTTCTCAGTGGTGGGTGGCCAGTGACAGGACAAGAAGTAATAGGCACAAAGTCAAACATAAGAAATTCCATCTAAATGTGAGGAGGAACTTCTTTAAGGGTGGCTGAGCACTGGAATAAGATGTTCAGGGAGGTGGTGGAGTCCTCATCCCTGGAGGTTCTCAGGAAATGTGTGGCCATGGCACTAGGGGACATGGTTTAATGGCCATGGTGGTGTTGAGCTTTTCCACCCAAACCAATTCTGGTTCTGTGATTCTTGATGTGCAATTCTCAGCTGTGGTTTCTTCCCCTGATTTCCCAAGTTCTGGCATTGCTGTGCCAGTTGTGCAGCACTACCCAGCAAAACCCTTGCCCAGCTTTGCTCCATTGAGGCAGCTTCCCTTGTGCCTGGGTCAGCCTGTGCAGCCCCTGCCCTTGCACCTCTGTAGGGGGAGGGTTTGAAGTGGGAGCTCTTCAGCCACCTGAGTTTCCTTGCAATAAACCTTTGGTTGTGGCCTGTGCTGTGTTTGCTGATTAGAATGATCTCCTCAGCAACAGAAGCTCTCAGTGTCTCCTCCAAAGTGAGGAGGAATAATTAAGTCCTCTCACTAATGCAAATAAATAATGCCTTTGGAGAGTCCTGAGTGCATCATAAATCATCAGAGCTGTGTTCCTGAGATGCCACCTCCTCATGTCCTGGTGCTGAGTGATTACAGCAGGGCTTTATCATGTGTTGTGCACAGATCACCTGCTGGCCCCTAATGTCACTGCCTGAAGAGGTTGGTGGTGCTGTGCTGTCCCTGATGCCTGATTGTGACCTGGGATTGTTTTCTGCAACTCTTGTGTAGTGAGAATGAAATATCTTCCCTGTGGGGACAGGCTGTGAGAGTTGGGGCTGTTCAGCCTGGAGAAGAGAAGGCTGTGGGGAGACTTACCCTTCACCCTTTGAGTGACTAAATGAACCCACCACGGGGTGAAATCACTGCTCTCCTGTTCCAAGAAGAGCCTTCTTGGACAGAGCAGGGGAGACCTGCTGCTTTGGGAGGCCTGGCTGTGAGCTCTCCTGGATGAACACTGGCAGCTTCCCTCTGCTGAGACAGACTGGCTGCTTTAGTCTGGCCTCTTCATGGTGTCTGGCATGTGAGTCTGGAGAAGAGCTGCAGGAGCAGCTCTCTGCTACAGAAGCATCTGCCTGTTGTGTGGACCAGCTGCACTGAAGGGTTGTTGAGCACTGGAGTGGGCTGCCCAGCGAGGTGATTTGGGCATTGTCCCTGGTTGTGCTTGAAAGCTGTGTAGGTGTGGTGCTTAGGGATATGGCTTTGTGGTGGACTTAGAGTAGGGTTAATGGTTGGACTCAGTGATCTGAAGGTCTTTCCCAACCCAAATGATTCTGTGATTTCCCCCAGGGAATGAGAAGGAAGCTGTCCCAGGTCATGGTGGGCAAGCTGGACCCCTCTGCAGGGCTCTGGCTTCCTCAAGATGAGCATCGAAGGAAGAAGAGCTTGTGCTGGGCAGTGGATGCTCTGCTTCTGCCTGTTCCCAGGGCTTCTGGGGATGAGTGAGGGGTGATCAAGTGTCTCTGTAAATGTCTGGGAAGGTGAGGATGGAGGAGCTTTGTGGCATGGCACTGGCAGCTGTATGAAACCCAGTGCCAGCCTCGAAGCTGTGTCCTGTGCTCCCAGGGCAGCCAGACCCAGAGCTGGTGGCAGAGCTGCTGCTGATGCCTGGCAGAGCTGATGTCCCTGAGCTGGGCAGGGTGGTTCTGAACCTCCCCCAGCAATTTATCTTGCAAACCATCAGGCTTTTGGAATCTTGGATAAACCAGAAACCTGCTGGGTTTCTAAGGCCACCCTGCTGAGTGCCAGGGGCTGTGCTGGCTGCTGGCGGAGCCAAAGGCAGAGGCGACAAAAAGGGCGGTCCCCAGCTGCAGAGGTGAGGGATGTCCTGTCCCGCCCTGCCGGTGGGTGCGGGTCACGGGGGAGACCCACAGCCCCTCCTGGGATGTGGGGAGGGGGTGAGAGGAGTTTCAGTTCTGGCCGTGCTAGAGCAGAGGGCGCTGGAGCCCGAGAAAAATCCCGAGGCTGCGGCGAGTGGCTGCCCGGCTCCCCCCGCCCCGAGCCCTGCCCGGCTCCCCCTGCCCTGCTCCCCCCGAGCCCTGCCCGGCTCCCCCTGCCCTGCTCCCCCCGAGCCCTGCCCGGCACCCCCTGCCCTGCTCCCCCCGAGCCCTGCCCGGCTCCCCCTGCCCTGCTCCCCCCGAGCCCTGCCCGGATACCCTGCCCGGATCCCCCCGAGCTCTGCCCGGCTGCCCCTGCCCTGCTCCCCAAGAACCCTCCCCCGCACCCCCTGCCCGCCTCTCCCTAAACCCCTTCGGGCATCCCCCGATCTCCCCTCGGTGCCTTCTGCCCGACCCCCCCCGCTCCTCGGGTGGTGCTGATTCCGCCGCTGCGGTCCCACGGCTGCGGGGTGGCATCTGCAGGACCAATCTGTTCTCCGAGGTGACGATGATGGGCAGCTGCTCCTATCCAGGCTGGTGGCAGGCCAGGGGAGGAAGCTGAGCTGGAGGTGACTGGTTTTCCTCCGAGGCATCTTAGAATCCCAGGGTTGTTTTGGCTGGACAAGGCGTTTAAGACCACCGAGTTCTGCCATTGACTTTACCGAGGCTAGTGCTAACCTGTGTCCCTCAGCACCACATCTCTGTGTCTCTGAAACATCTCCAGGGACTGGGGATCTAACCACTTCCTTGAGGACCCTGTTCCAATGTTTGAGAACTCTTTCAGTGAGGAAATTTCTTGTGATGTCCAACCTAACCCCCCCGATGCAACTCGAGGCCATTTCCTCTCATCCTGTCCCTTGTTACTAGGGAGAGGAGTCTGACCCTGGAGCAGCCCATCACAGCCCAGTTCACACCCAACCTTGCCTTGCAGGTCCTTCAGGGTTTCAATATCACAGAATCACAGACTCATTTTGGTTGGAAAAGACCTTAAAGATCATCAAGTCCAACTGTTATTGAATTTTACCAAGGCTGGGGCTAAACCATTTCCCTCAGCTCCACATCTCTGCCTCTTTCAAATATCTCCAGGGATGGGGATTCAACCACCTCCCCAGAGAGCCTGTTCCAGTGCTCCTACCTTTTCCCCAGCAGCTCTGGACAGTCTGCAGACCCTGGCTGTGGTTTCTGTCTCTTTGCCACCAGCTCAGCTGCAGCATTTTCTTCATTCTTCCACAGAATTCCCCCACCTTGCTCCAGAGGGTTTCCAGCCCCCCCCTTCCTTGGCATCCTGAATTAGCCCTGAGCAGCTGGTACCTCCTGACAAATTACCTTCATATGCTGCTGACCACCTGCTTTTGCACCACCTTGTCCCCTATGTGGTCTGAGCTAGATTGTATGGTCCTGCTCTGACAGGGGGTTGGACTCAATGATCTCTTTGGGTCCTTTCCAACCCCTGACATCCTGTGAGCCTGGGACCCCCTTGGTGCTGGCTCTATTGCCTGAAGAAAAGCTTCATATTGCTTGTTTGTTGTTTCAGTGCAGCAGTCTTGGTCCAATGACTACTGCCCCCCAACTCCCCCATCCTGTGACCCTGGGGGGTTATTTTCAGGGCTTACCACATTTCTGCTGGGCTGCATACTTGTCCCCCCACTGCCATCTTCATGGGGGGCTCTGATTCCTTCACAGTCTTCCATCTGCAGTGGGTGGAGCCTTGTGGCCTCTGCCTGTGCCCTGGGCTGCTGCTGCTCCTGGCAACAGAGCTCATGGCACTGCCAGGGCTGGGTCTTTCCCAGGCCCTCTCCCCTTTTAGCATCAACCCTGGGGCTGCAGCTGCCAGGGACAGAGCTCTGATACTGTTGGCTCGTTGCAAGGAGGAAGCAGAGCCCTCTCAGCCCATCACTTCTCAATCCAAAGGTGTGAATCATAAAATCACTGAAGGGTAGGGGTTGGAAGGGACCTCTGGTGCTTAGTCCAACCCCACTGTTAACTCAGGTATGCCCAGAGCAGGTTGCACAGGAGCACATCTGGACAGGTTTTGAAAGTCTCTAGAGAAGGAGACTCCACAACCCCTCTGGGCAGCCTGCTCCAGGGCTCCAGCACCCTCAAACTAAAGAAGTTTCTCCTTAAGTTCAAGCAAAACCTTCTGTGTTCTAGTTTGTACCCACTGCCCACTGTCCTATCAGTGGCCACCACTGAGGAGAGCCCAGCCCCATCCTTATGATCTCCATGCTGTAGGTATTTATATGCATTAATAGACTCCTCTCTCAGAGGCCCAGGTCTCTAAGCCTCCCCTCATAAGTGAGATGCTTCAGTCCCCCATTCATCACTATGAGCCCCCATTAGGCTCTCCAGTAGTTCCCTGTCCTTATTGACCTGGGGAGCCCAGAACTGGACACAATACTCCAGATGTGGTCTCACCAGGGCAGGGTAGAGGGGAAAAAGAACCTCCCTTGGCCCTGTAGCAGCTCTGCCCTTCCCATTCAGGAGGAGCAATCCCTGTGGGATTTGCTTTGTCCCTGTGGGATTAGCTTTGTCCCTGGGGGTTTTGCTTCGTCCCTGCTCTGAGGTGTGACAGGTCTCCTGGGCAATGAGCTCATGTCCTGAGTGCATTTGCTGGCTCCTAACCCAAATGTTCTCCCACCAGTGAGAGAGAGCAGCCCCCCCACACACTTCATGGAGTGGTTGGTGCAGCAGGGCCAAGTGATGTGTTTAAAGGATTAACTCCTCCTTTGCCTCCTTTAGCCTCCCCTCACTCTACCATGGCAGCCAACAGAGAGAGCATGCTGGAGACTGCTGCATCATGTGTGTGACCACGAGAGATTAATTAAACAGTAAGCCCTAATTACTGAGGCTAAGGCTGACTGGCTTACTGTGCCTTGTAAAATAGCTGAATACTTAATTTCCCCTCCAGTGTGGACATAACTTCCCCCATTAGCTGAATAAACAATGAGCACCCAAGCTCAACGGATTGGTTGCCTGATAGGTGCAGGGTTTAAATGGAGCTATCTCCTGGTGCAGGTGTTTGGCTGTCCCCTGCCTGCCCAGCAGACACAAAAGAGTCATTTTGGAGTGGGTGGTTTGGGTTTTTTTTTTTTGCTTTACAATGCACCAACCTGCCCTAAGCCTGGGGGATTCCCTGCCTGCTGATACTATTCAGCTTTCAAGCTGCTTATCCACGGTGCTGGCATTTGCATTTCACCGCAGGTTGAAGGAAATAAAAAATAATGGTGAAGGTGTTGAAAAGGAGTAAAAGAAATCCAAACCCCAACTCCAAGTGCGTGGTGGTGGAAGTAGGGCATCTGGCTCCTGTTTCTGCCTTTCAATAGCTTCCTTAATAAGAATAATAGGTTGTGAGAAGGGAAAGTTAATCTGCAGCTCCAGAGCTTTTTGTTGTGTTGCTCCCTTTCTGTGTGCATTAACCTTGCAGATCTTGGAATGCTGTGGAGTGTGCATTGCTGGCTTTAGTTCCTCTTATTCTGGTGTGCTTCATGGTTCCTGGTCTGGTCCTAGACAGAGTAAGAGCACATGCACCCATTAACTGTAGCTCATTGAGTGCTTCATCAGACCTTCAGTCTGTCTCTTAAATTTATGCATTAGGTGGATGGGAGGTCCCGAGTGGCTTGGAAGCTTTGCTGAGCTGAGCACTCTGCAGAGGAAAGAGCATCCCAGATTCATAGAATCAGAGAATGGTAGGGGTTGGGAGGGACCTCTGGAGATCATTGAGTCCAACCCCACCTGCCAAAGCAGGGTCACCTAGGGAACACACCCAGACGGGTCTTGAAACTCTCCAGAGGAGACTCCACAACCTCACTGGGCAGCCTGCTCCAGCACCCTCACAACAAAGAGATTTCTTCTCCAGTTCAGATGGAACCTTCTGAGTTCCATTTTGTGCTTGTTTCCCCTTGTCCTGTCACTGGGCACCCCAGTGAGTCTGACCCCATCTGCTTCCCCTCACCCTACAGCTCTTACTGAGCATTGATCAGATCCCCTCTCAGCCTGCTATTCTCCAGACTAAACAACTTCAGGTCTTTCAGCCTTTCCTCCTCACAGAGGTTCTTCAGTCTCCTCAGCATCTTCATAGCCTCCACTGGACTCTCTCCAGTAGTTCCTTGTCTCTTTTAGGGAGACCAGAACTAGACACAATACTCCAGATGTGGCCTTACCAGGGTGGAGTAGAGGGGCAGGAGAACCCCCCTTGACCTGCTGGTCACACTTTTCTTAATGTACCAGAAGATACCACATTGCTGGTTTATGGTTAACTTGTTGTCCACTGGGACCCACAGGACTGAAGATGGTTCTTCAGTCCTCAGTTTCTTCAAAATCTTAGAGGACTTTGGGAATCTGAACCCTCCTGCACTTTGCCATTGGGCATCTCAACCCCACATCTGCAGCTGCAGACGTGGAGCCCTTCTCTGCATGGTCACTTCTGTGTCTTTTCTCTCTTTATGCCTGAAGAGCTTCGTTTGCCCATCACTCAGAAGATGACAAACTCTTGGTCCTTGATCTATCTGTATTTAATGATAGTGCTGAAAATAACCCAGGCAAAGTGTGTCTGCTCCTGTGGGGGGATGTGACACACACCTGACGTGCCAGGAGCTTTGCATAATGCACAGCAGACGTCTGTGGGGGACAAGTGCAGGCAGTGCTGGCTTGATGTGGAGAGGAGCCTGGGAGCAGCCTCTCTTCAGCTTGCATTAACCTTTGGGTGAGCAACTGATGGAAGTCCCAAACTCCTCTGACTCTCCTTTGCCAACCCATCTAGCTCCTGATCTGCACCAGTAGAGTACTGGTTCTGTGTTGGCCCTTAGAATGCTCCTCACTCTTGGATTTTAAGAGTGCTGCTCACACAGAGCTGAGCCAAGACATTAGTTTGTCTAAAGTCAGATTTGAAAAGATGTTTTGACATCTAAATGTTGAGAAGCATCTAGGCTGATTTTCTGAGGAGCTTAAGCAGAGGACAGGCCTGAATCTTAAGGAGGATTAGATGTCTAATAATTTTTGTGCTGCAGACAGATATGTACTGAAAGACAGGCTAGGGCTCATCAAATCCCCCTCTCTGATCAAGTCATCAGTTGAACTGAGGTCCAAAGCAATGGAAGAGAATGTGTGAGCCTGTTGCCTTTCTCTGCTAGTTGGTCAGTCTTGGAGACCAATGGCATAGGAAAGAGTCTTAGAAGTGCCAAGGAGAATTGTAGAAATGTTGAATGCTTTAGTTTGGAAGGGACCTATAAAGCTCATCCAGTCCAACCCCCCCTGCATCCAGCAGGGACCTCAACAGCTACAGCAGGTTGCTCAGAGCACAAACAACCTCAGTGGGAATGATTCCAGGGATGGGACTCTTGCCACCTCTCTGGGAAACTTGGATCAGAGTCTCGCCACCATCAGTGTCAAACATTTCTCCCTTCTCTCCAGCCTCAATCTCCCTCTTTTAGTTTCAAACCATCACCTCTTGTTCTGTCACAACAGGCCTTGCTCAAAAGTCTGTCCCCAGTGTTCTGCTTGACTCCTTTAAGCAGTGAAGGACCGGGAATCTCCCTGGAGCCTTCTTTTCTCCAGGCTGCACAACCCCAACTCTCTCAGCCTGGCCTCAAGCAGAGAGCTTCCAGCCCTGCCAGCATTGCTGTGGCCTCCTCTGGCCCTGCTCCACCAGGTCCCTGTCTGTGCTGTGCTGAGGACTCCAGAGCTGGATGCAGTACTCCTTGATCTCCTGGGCTGGAAGAACTGTGTGGTGCTGTGGATTTGAGGTGGTGCTGGCTTGGAGCTTCTTGCACTCCTTCATGCAGAGCTGAAATTACTGGACCAGGCAGACCCAGCCCTGGGGCTTTGCTGTCAATGCTCCCACCCCAAGCCATGAGCTCTCAGGGGCAGGATCTCTCTTACTCTGCATGTGCACACAGCTTGGGTAACTGTGCACAGGGTTTAGGACACTGTGTGACAGATAACACCGTGGCTATGACATGTGTAAGAGGAGATGTATCTTCAGGAAGCCTTTATTTCCCTTTTAGCCTTTTATTCTTGATAAGAAGCAACAGAGCATCTTCCTGCTGGCCTTCACTCTCTGGCTGTCACATCAAGCTGTTCTGCATCCTCTGGCAGGCTGGAGCACAAGACTCAACAGTTTTGTCTCCCTGTATGGCAGCAGGATTTTCTTCTAGTACAGCTGGTGCAAAATGCCTGCATGTGAGGCAGGAGAGCACAAGTTCCTGGTGAGTTGCTTTGCAGCCAAGCTGCATCTGGCCTGGAGCTGTGGACCTTCCTAAGGGGCTGGAAGGAGCTGTGCAATCTGTATTCTCTGGTTAGGTTTTAAAGGAAATCTGTTCTTGGGAGCTGCTCTGCCTGGGCCCAGAGATTTAAGCTGGATGGGGTTGGACTGGCTGTTCTGTTCTTCAACCTTGCAAATTCTGAGAGGCCTGCCCACCATTCTACACCCACTGAGCTCACCTGGACATAACACATGCCAGGAAACCTTGACCTTCACTCAAGATGTTGAGCAAGCTGCTCAAGGCATAGAGAAGGACCCCAGGGAGGAGTCAGAGCATGGTGGGTTTCCCTTCCTCTCTTAAAGGAAGGAAGTTTTTACTTTCCTGCTGCTGTTTCTGCAAAGGTGTCCTTCCTGACCTGCTCAGTGGGGGATGACAGCTTAGGGGTGTTGTGGTTTAAGGGGGATGTTGGGGCTGTGTTCCTAAATTGTAGCTATCACCCCTCATGTAGATCTTGTGTGCTAGAATCTCTGCAATAGAGCAAGCAGGAAATCCACTTCCATGGGGTTTAGCCAGAAAACTCCCGAGGGGTGGATTCAGACTGTCCCAGGAGTGCCTGTTAGCTGCTTTGCCAGGACAAACAGAGAATGCCACTGGTGCTTGCCATGGTCCAAGTGTCCCAATCATCTGACACACACAGACCTGCAATATTGGACCATTTTCCTCTGTCCTGTCTCAGCAAGGCTTTGGCTTTCCAGATGGAAGTGCTGCTCCATTAAACCCAGTCACCTGCCTCAGGCTTGGGATGGAGGTGAAAGTCCAGGGACATGCTTGGTTGCCTGGCAAAGCTGTGCAGGGAGGAAGAAGGCTTCTTGCTGAAGCCAAGGCAGGCAGTGCTGGAGAGCAGCATGATTTGCTCACCTCTGTCTTTGGGGCTTGTGAGGAGGAGCTGCTGCTGACCAAATCCATTTTTGCTTTTGTCATGAAATGCTCTTTTGCCCTGCTGTGGTGGCAGGTTACAGACATACAATTTATTTCACTGCCCCTGAATATTTTTTTTTTTTTGCTTTCTTTTAACTCCCCTGCTCTTTTCCTAATCTCAAAAAGCCCAACTAAATCCTGAATGCTTCCCCTCCCAAAGCCAAATAATCCTTGCAATTGCAATCTTCTTCTTGTCTTTAAGGCTTTCAGTGCTTAAGATCTGTGTGATCTTCCCTATGGTGTGAAAAAAAAAATGAAATCAAAACACAAAACCAAAAAAAAAAAAAAAGGAGAGGAAAAAAAAAAAAAGAAAGAAATCCCTGAGCATGCAGATGGAGAAAAGGGCGAGCTGTGGTTTAATAGAACATCCTCACGACACGCTCGCAGCATTTTCTTGCTGTCACAAACACCCCCACCACCCCGTCTGCTGACTTCACTGCAGTGCTGTGGTGTGGGGAGTTTGTTCCTGCAAGAGGCAGGATGGTTTGGTGGCTCTGGGAGGAGAGAATCATAGAATGGGTTGGGTTGGAAGGGATCTTAAAGATCATCCAGTTCCATACCATCGGCAGGGACGCCCCCCACCAGCCCAGCCCAGGTTGCTCAAGGCCTCATCCAACACCTCCAGGCAGGGGGAATCCACAACCTCCCTGGGCAGCCTGTTCCAGTGTCTCCCCACTCTCACTGGAAAGAATTTCTTTCTCATCTCCAGCTCAAACCCACTGCTTCTCATGCTGTAACTACAAGTCCTTCTAAACAGTCTCTCCCTAGCCCTCCTGTAGCCCCCTTCAGGTAGTGGAAGGCTGCTCTAAGGTCTCCCTGGAGCTTTAGACATCCAGTCTAAATCTTCCCCTCCTCCAGCTCTCCCCCTTGTCCTATCACTACAAGCCCTTATAAAAAGATGACTGGGCTGGATGGGTGGGTGGGCAAGGGGCAGATTCTCAATATCAGGTGAAGACAGCAAATTCTGGGGATTTTTCAAAGCTGTTGTGTCACCCACGCCCTTCCCTCACCCCCCACCTCCCCCCTCCGCTTTCAAGCATGAAGAATTGTGGAAATCAATGTAATTCTTCTTTCCAGATGCTGAGTTCCATCAGAAGAGGTGAGGGGTTATTCAAAATTAGCATTTCCCCTTCTAGTGGCTACTGCTAAAAAGAGTCACATTTTCCCACAACAAAACAGGAGCCTGCAGAACAGATTAGATTTAGTGACCAGAAGCAGAGCAGTGAAAAAATTCAGACTAAATAAATCAGCTGTGGGAGGCTTGATTTTTTTTTTTTCAGATGAAAAGCTAAATTCATTGTAGGAAAAGGTAGTAAGGATGGAAATGAAAATGGTTTTAGGGGAAACTTTCAAGAGAAAAGAGCATTTTCCTGCTGTGTTCAGCCTATGAGCTCAGAGCTCCCTGCACCCTCCTTCTTCCTCCCGAAAATAAACTTCCCCTGGTGACCCACTGGTGTGGATCAGCTCAGCAGTGCTGGGGGGGGGTGAAAATCGTAGGAGGAAACTAATTTCAATCTTTTCCCAGGGCCTGTTTGAGTGTAACAGGGATCTTGAGCCAGTGAGAGCTGGAGCAAGCTGGTGGCAGCCAAAGCCAAGGCCTCATTTCCCAAACACTTCAGCTTCCTTCTCCAGGCAAAGTTTTTCCCAAAGACTCCAGCATTCAGTTTAATCTGCAAATTATCCAAAATTGGGGTTGGGGAATAGTTCTTCTTTATCACATTCCCAGCACATGCAAGGGAAGAAAACCTATAGGTTGGAACTTCTCCTTGAGCAGGTCCTCTGGGCTTGCAGAAACTGGGTGGCCATGCCCCTGGCAGAGTGGTTGGTGGCTGTTGCTGGATCTGACCCTCAAGGCAGCAGGATGGGATGCACCTCTCTGCCTTGCTGCTTCCCTCTGTCCCTCGAAGGGCAAGTTCTTGGTGCTCCTGGCTCACCAGTGCTGCCTCTGAGGGTATCTTCTGGCTCTGCTGCAGTGAGAGAAAGCCCTTCAGATACCAAAACCCTAGGTAGGAAGCTGGTTTCTTCCAGAGAGTCACCCTTCCCAGCCCTTCTCTGTGCCACGTGTGGCTGTTGCCAGCCCTCTTGTCGTCTTCTGAAGCCAGCAGATGTTCTTGCTGCAGACTTGCCTAGTTGGTGGGTTGGTTTTGAACTGCTACAGCTTGGATGACTAAGGCAAAAAAAAAACACATTAGCAGCAGAGTCCAGGGTTCCCTTGCTCTGGGGGCAGTGAAAATGTCCCCCAGCTGGCAGCCCTGGCTTCTCTGGAGGGTCCCTTCTATAAGTCAAGAGCTTGTATGCCAGGTTTAGCCAGAATGCAAAAGCAGATCCCCAGCAGCTACTGCAGTGGCTGTTGAGGCGAGGAGCTCCGGGAACAAGAAGGAGTTAAACGTTTTGACTTGTGGTGGATGGGAGCAACAGAGGGTGTTGGAATAAACAGGATTAAAGGATTTCATCCATAAATACAGGATTAAAGGTATCCAGTGCTCTGCAGGAGTCATTCAAACCAAGGAGAAACAAAGTAAGTTGTCCAGAAGGGCGCACCTCTCTGCTTTGAGCGCACACTGCCCTGCACCATCTTATCCCCCTGCGACACCCCCATCTGTCCCTGAAACAGCGCTGAAAACCCAGGGGTTGGATCTGAAGGGAGCACCACCCCTTGCCCCCCACCCCCACTTCCCCCCCACCTTGCACTCCCGTTTCACACCGCACCCACCCACCCACCCACCACCGCTGCCTCCCAGCCTCCCCTGGGGCTCCTGATGGCACAGCCCTGGGGGGTGGGGGTGATGGGAGATCTGATGCCCAGCGCTGCCCGTGCCCCCGGTCCCCTTCCCCCGCGGATGGAAGCCCCCATGGGTGTAGCAGCTGGGCGCTGCACATCTGGCCAGCGGCGCGCAGGCGCGGGGGCCGCCTCTCCTGCTCTCCCCCTCCCCAAAAAAAAGCCGGCGGCACCCCCCCTCCTACCCGTCCAGACCGGGGCTTTGCGCACCCACGGAGCCCTGCGCAGGGGGCGGGAGGGTCGATCCCTCCTTCCCCGCCAGCTCGGGGAGTGGCCGCGGCTCTGCCGTATTTACCAGGGTGGGCGGTGGCGCCCGGGTCGGGCCGGCTCCATCCCTCCATCCCTCCCTGCCTCCCTCCGTCCCTGCCCGCCCCCCGGTGCCGGTGACTGGAGCGGGCGGAGCCGCGGCGGCCGATTGGCTCCGGGCATCACATGCGGCGGGGCCGGGCCGGAGCCGGAGCCGGAGCCGGGCTGAACTGGGTTGGGCTGGGCACGGCGGAGCGTTCCGACGGCGGGCACGGCAGCAGCGCAGCCCCTTCCCAGCCCGGAGCCCCACCGGTTACTGCTGAAGGGACACGCCGGCCACCACTACCCCCCGCAGTCCCCGGCCATGAGGTCGGGCCGGAGAAACGGCACCTGTGTGGGGAGGTGAGCAGACCCCCGGAGCCTTCCTCCTCCTCCCCGGGCAGCCAGAGCGGCGGGGAAGAGGAGCGGGTGGAGGAAGGAAAAAGGAGATTTTTCCTTTTTTTTTTTTTTTTTTAACCTATCTCAATATTTTGCTGCGATCGATCCCGACCCCGCCAGCGAAGCCCCCGGAGGGAGGAGAAGTGCTGCGCGCTGTGATGCGTCTTCCTCTCGCCTCGGCTGCCAGTTTGGATTGTAGCGCCCGGCTCCGTGCTCTGCGAGGATGGCTCGGTTTGGGGATGAGCTGCCCACCCGCTATGGAGGTGGAGGGCCGGCCGGGGCTGGAAGAGGGAGCAGCCGGCAAGGTGGCCCCCAGGCCGGCCAGAGGATGTATAAGCAGTCGATGGCTCAGAGGGCCAGGACTATGGCTCTCTACAACCCCATCCCTGTCAAGCAGAACTGCTTCACAGTCAACAGATCCCTCTTCATCTTCAGTGAAGATAATGTTATACGGAAATACGCCAAGAGAATAACAGAATGGCCATATCCTTTCAGGGAGGCTGTGTGGGCACGGTGGGGAAGATGGGGAGGGGGGAGACTGGGGGAAGAATGAGATTTCCCCCCCACACTCCATGGCAGCTAGGGCTGAAGGGCTGGTGCTAGTGTAGATGTGTGCGTGCGATCCGGGGTGTGCGATGGGTGTGTGTGACATGGAGCCGTGTGTCCGACATCATGCACGGCTGTCTGGCCGGGTGTCAGCTTTGCTGGGGACGGTGGAGTGTGCTGTGGCTGTGGCAGGGGTGTGTGTGTGAGGCATACGTGGCTGTCACTGGGTGTTTAGGTGTCAGATGTGCAGCTGGGAGACGTTTACATTGCCCAACGGTTCAGCCAAACGCAAAGGGGTCTGTGAGAGTCATGCTAATGAACCCTCCTTTGCCTTTCCATCTTAGAGCCTTTCAACTCTTCTGTCTCACTCTGAAGAGGAGAAGAATCGTGAGATAAAAATGGTGACACCTTAACATTGAAGCTGCATCAATAGCAAGGATGTTGATAGCCAAGCTACCTTGCAAAGCCCATTAAGAGAACCATTGCAGCCAGGTTTTTAGTGCATTACCTTCTGAACCCATTAGAATCAAGATGAATCTTGTCACTCAGGTTAGGTGAGCAGCCTAAGCTTAGGCTGTACTGAAAAAAAAAAAAGAAAAAAAATCTAGAAAGTATTTGTCACAGGGGGAGAGTGTAAGTGGAGAGAAGGATCAGCTGCTCTACAGGGGAAGGGGCAGATGCTGTCTGTCTCAGAACCAGCTCCCAGGCCAAAAAGCTGCAGAGCTCTTCCTCAGAAGGAGCCTTTGCTTGTGATGATGCACACAGTGGGGTGGTAAGCCAGGAGAAAAGGAAAGCAGACTGAGATTACCAGAGTGTAGATGTTGTGTGTGTGTACATTGCACTGGTGATCTCAAGGGAGCAGGTTGTTTTCTTTTCATTTGATATCACACACCTCTTAATCCTCAGCTAATAGCAGCAAGGCCTCCTCCCAGCTTCCTAGCAACACTTTCAATTGCCACAGAGGCCGGCTCCTCTTCAGCCTTCCCCAGTTTTCACTTCCCCAGGGGCTAACAGGGAAAAAACCCCCAACCACCAGTGGAGTGCATGCACTTCCCATACCCCTGAACACACAGACACACACACAGACACACACGCACATTGATCTTCCTGCCCGTGTTATAGCATCCCAGGGACTGCTGTACTTCCTCAGCCATTTCTCCTTCCCTGCAATCAAGTCAGAATAAACAATCCCCGAAGTCAGAGCATGGCGTTCCTGGCAAGGCCAGGCGCAGTCTGTCCTCCCCTGCCTCTTGGGTGACTCCTCTGCGTCTGTTTCTTGAAGTGTGGAGGGGACCCATCCCTTCAGCAGTGTGTGAGGGGGACCCATCCCTTCAGCAGCGCCACCGGCCCGTCCCCGCGGCGGGGCTGCCTCTGTCCGCGGTGCTGAGCGCAGCTGAGCGGAGCTATCCGCGGTGCTGAGGTCCCAACGGAGCCATCCGCGGTGCTGAGGAGAGCTGTCCGCGGTGTTGAATGCAGTCCTCCACGGTGCTGAGCGGACCTTGATGCCCCTGGTGCTAAGCTGAGCCACCAGGGTGGCGAGCAGACCCCTCCGCTGTGCTGAGCAGAGGTGTCCCCAGCCCTGCGGCCCCACTGCCTCCCACCAGCGTGGCTCCACCCTGGGAGCGCAGGGGCTCATCAGTGCTCAGGGCAAAGGAGAGGGCTACCTAGTGTCAGGTTTGTTTCTGTCCTGGGAGGTTGTTGCCTTCAAACATTCGGGCAGGGAACTGTGAGGATTAAATTGTTTATTCTCCCTAGGAGCAGGCATCGTGATCCAGAAGCAGCTCATGATTTGGACATGATCTGGATGTTCTAAATCCAACTTTTCTAGTCCATTGCTTATCTGTGCTGTGTTCTCAGGTTAAAGGCCAGGGAATTTCTGAAGAACAGTTCAGCAGATGCCATGCAGCCATATCTTCTATTTTAGGGCAGTTTAGCATATTGATCTCATTTAATAATAATAATAGTAGTAATAATAATAGTAGTAATAGTAATAATAATAGTAGTAATAGTAATAATAATAATAATAATAATAATAATATTTTTGGTTTAGTTTGGACCTTTTGTTTTCTTGCTCTCCACTTCATTGAGCAGCTCAGATTCTGTATAAGTCACCAACTCTCTCTGAGAAGAGAGGCAATCTCCTATTTTTCTTCCAAAGACACCTCAGAAAGAACTGAGCAAGTCGAGGAGACTGAATGCCTTCAAAAAAGATCTTAGAAGGCTCAACTAATGCAGGTAGAAATGGGATTTGGATGAGGCTCTCCTTGTGTTGTCTACTGTCTTCTTTAACTTCTGGTCCCCACTCCATTTGAATACATGATCCTAGCTACAATCATAGCCAATTGTATTGTGCTGGCTCTGGAACAGCATTTGCCGGATGGAGACAAGACGCCTATGTCAGAGAGACTGGTGAGTCGTATGCATTTCTTGACTTTTTTTTTTCCCTTTCTGATCTAACACCAAAAGCAGTCAGCCAGCTGGTGTCACGAGGGCTTGTGTCTCCTTTGAAGATCCACACATAAACAAGCGGGCATTGACTGTCACAGTCAGGGAAAATAAGTCAGCGACAACAAGTCTGACTCTAACCTCCCAGTCCCAGCTTCACAAGAATGCTTCATCACTCCAGCCAGCCCCGCCTGCCTGCATCTTACAATCAGAAGAGCAGCAAACTTAGGTTGTCTGTAAACCAAGAGAGGAAGGGACAGCCAAATGCTCAGGGTTATCTGTAGAATCAAATGAACCTCGGTGATATTTTCTCAGGACGTGGTAGAACAGGGGAACCTTTTAGATTCGAATATCTTGAGGCTTGTAGTGATAGAATGAAGGGGAATGGATTTAAGCTGGAAGAGGGGAGATTTAGACTGGAGATTAGGAAGCAAATCTTTAGAGTGAGGGTGGGGAGACACTGGAATAGGTTGCCCAGGGAAGTTGTGGATTCCCCCTCCCTGGAGGTGTTCAAAGCTAGGTTGGATGAGGCCTTGAGCAACCTGGGCTGGTGGGAGGTGTCCCTGCCCATGGCAGGGGTTTGGAACTGGATGAGCTTTAAGGTCCTTCTCAACCCAAATTATGATATTTCAGCTCTCAGCAGATATCAAGGACCCTACAAAGCAAACTTTGGGTTTAAATGATTAGACCCTCCAAAAAAAAATCCCCAAAAAGACCAAAAAACAACCAAACCCAAAGCAAAACAAACAAAGAAACAAAAAACCCCAAAACCCAAACCAACTTACAGAGGGAGTTCTGTAGGCTCTTTGGGAATGAGTACAACTACCTTATTTCAAAAGAAAACACAAGAAAAGCTTTAAACTCATCCTTCCATTGCAGGCAAAACGGCTAATAACTTGGTTTGCTTTTTCTCCTGCTGCTAGTGATCGGAACATCTCTCATGCCAAAATGCATTAATCTTGGTACACGTTCAGAGGATGAATAAATATGGATCCATATGTGTTTTACATGTAGATATTAACCTATGCAAACAAAGCTGACATTAGGCTGGCTGCCAAAAGCTAGAGCCTCTGAATGCTGATTTCTTCAGGTTCCAAGTTTGGTCTAGAAAGAGCTTGAGTGTCAGCTAGTCGCAACTCCCAGTTTGGGAATCAGAAATGTTTTGTTTGGACAGACCTTTAAGATCATGGAGTCCAATCATTCTCTAACTGTACCAAGTCTGGGGCTAAGCCATGTTCCTCAGCCTCACATCTCTGTGTCTTTTAAACCCCTCGAGGGATGGGGATTCAAGCACCATCCTGAGCAGCCTGTGCCAGTGTTTGAGAACTCTTTCAGGGAAGAAATTTCTTCTAATGTCCAGCCTAAACTTGCTGCAACTTGAGGCCATTTCCTCTCATCCTATCACTTGTAACTAGGGAGAAGAGACCAACACCCACCTCGCTCCAACCTCCTTTCAGAATGCATCCAGCCGTGCTGACTGCCCACCCACACTGTGTTTGCTTAGACTCTTTCTGGTTTAAACATTTCTGCTTTAGAAGAGATGAGGAAAAAATTAAGACCAAGCATGTGCAGTGATCTTCCTGCCATTCAACATGTCCTTGTGTGTTTTGGGCTTGGCCAGCAAGCCAAGCCTGGATTTGTCAGCAAAGCACAGGGTTAGACCCAGGGTGATGACCAAGCTGGGGAAATTTCTTCCTGAATTAGGAGCATATAGACTGATGAAGAGGAAAAGGGGTGGTGTGGCTGCTCTGGCTTGGTAACCCCATGGTGGGGTGTTCTTTTAGAGCAGTAGTGATGGTCAGCATGTTGTTTCCATCACAGAATCATAGGATTGCTTTGGTTGGAAAAGACCTCTAAGATCATCCAGTCCAACTACTGACCTAACACCTCCATGGCCATGAAACTGTGTCCCACAGTGCCATGTGTACACATATCTTGAACACTTCCAGGGACAGTGACTCCACCACCTCCCTGGGCAGCCTGTTCCAATTCCTCACCACCCTTGCAGGAAAGAAATTTTTCCTTATCTTCAACCCAAACCTCCCCAGCCCAATTTCAGGCTATTTTCTCTCATCTTATCACCTGATATTAGGGAGAAGAGACTGACCCCCATCTCACTACGATCTCCTTTCTATGTTCCTCTACATCCCTAGCTTTATAAGGGCACCCTAGAAGCTCTTTATTGGTCCTTTCCCCCCCCATTAATTCCATTTTACAACATCCAGCACAACACACACTCCTCCAGTTGCCTGCATCCCAAAGGAAGGCACTGGGATTGTGACCAAAGTGCAGGATGATGGAGCCAAAGGCAGCGTCCACCCTGTTAGCTCTGCCTGGGTGATGAAGGAGGAATTAACCCTGGGATTTTTGTCCCCAAGACCCATTATGCAGTGTTGTCTTTGATCCAGCTGTTCTGAAGCCATTTTAACCACAGCACATTTGTAGCTCTGAAGCAGAAAAGGGACTTACCATGGAAAAAACAGTAAGAATATTTACAAGTCCTGAAATACTTCCTGTTTGCAACATATGCTGGAAAGGGTGAGGATTGTGAACAAGAAAAACTGACTTTTGATTTTCAAACTGCAATCTCTTTAGAATGCTCCTGCTGCTCCCACAAACTGCTACAACTCGATGTTAAAGCAGAATGGGCAAACGTTGCTGGACACTTAGAGGTTTGTTGAGCCAAAGCAGAAGTCCATGCAGAACAGCAGGTGCTTTATTGCTGCCTTTGGCAGGAACAGAGTTGACCTTATTTTGCTTAATGACTGATGGATATAACTTCCCTTCTCTTGGGTTCATTAAAATCTCCAAATTGGAGTGAGGGCTCATCACACAGGAGTTAATCAGATCTTAGGGGTATGAGATGCACATCACAAGCCTTTTATGACTGAGAAATGTAAGCAGAGTTGGTGAAGAAAAAAACCAAAGCTGCCCAGGTAATTTGTGCCACAGACACAAAGATAAAAATCTGAAGGCTGTCTGTCTGTTAAAGCTGAGAGAAAGAGGGAGGAGGAAGCCATACAAACACTTCAGGATTATTCTCTTCTAATCAAAATTTTCTTCTGTGTGTCTCCCCAGAGAGCCAAGACACAAACCTGCAGTGCAGTCTCACTTGGCTGTTTCCTGTGCTCATGCTACTTGCTGAGCAGGGTTAATTAAACACATGGGAAGAGCAAGTGATGTCTCAGTACTTGCAATGCTGGGAGAATTTGAATGCCTGACTTAGGAGGAATTGTCCCCTGTCTGTATTCTGTATGTAGTTTGTGGCACAGAAAAGCATTATTTGGCTTGAGGATGGAAATTCTGGTCACAACCAGGGCTCTGATAAAAGACCCATCTGGTGGTCAAAGCATTTAGTGGTTAGCTTCAAGTTCTTGTTCTTCAGACAAGAGAAATGAGGCCATTCTTCCCTGAGCAGCAAAACCATAGAATGGTTTGGGTTGGAAGGGATCCTAAAGATCATCCAGATCCAACCCCACCACCATGGGCAGAGACAGGTCCTACTAGACCAGGCAGTTCAAGGCCTCATCCAACCTGGCCTTGAACACCTCCAGGGAGGGGGCACCCATGACCTCCCTGGGCAACCTGTTCCAGTTTCTCACAACCCTCCCTCTGAAGAATTTCTTCCCAATCTCCAGTCTAAATTTCCCCTCTTCCACCTTCAATCCATTCCCCCTCATCCTGTCACTCTCAGCCCTTGTCAAAATCCCCTCCCCAGCAATCCTGTAGGTTCTTCAGATATTGCAAGGGAGTTATATAGGTTTTCCTGGAGCCTTCTTTTCTCCAGGCTGAACAGCCCCAACTCTCTCAGCCTGCCCCCATAGGGGAGGTTCTCCACCCCTCTGATCATCTTCGTGGCCTTCTCTGGACCCACTCTAACAGCTCCATGTCCTTCTTGTGCTGGGAGCACCAGAACTGGATGCAATAGTCCAGGTGGGATCTAGTGAGAGCAGAGTAGAGGGGGAGAATCACCTCCCTTGTCCTACTGGTCACCCTTCTTTTGTTGACCTATCCCCTAGACTCTTGCCTGCTCTGAGCTGGGAGCCTCTGTGTGCTTTGGCTGCTGGAGGTGTTTAGCTCATGTCAGTAAATGTCCCCTGGAACAGAGGTGCCAGAGTCTTGCTGCTGTCCATCTGCCTGAGTGCCTTAGCCACCACGCTGCAGTCAACCTCTCTCTGTTCCCGTAAATATTGCATTGTTTGTACACACTGGAGTCATGCCAGCTGAAAAGATGCTGAGGGAGTTGTATTGAGTGGCCCAGAGCCTGGTGTTGAGAGCTCCAAATGTGGGAATGTGAGCTTCACATCTGAGCCCTGAATGGCCTTGTAGGTGTTTGCCTTGCTCACAGTGCCCTTGGTTGTCCAGGCTGAGGCATGCTCCTGCTCTCTCTGTCTCCTTCCTCACTTTTCAGTTTTCTATGAGAAGCTTCAGTAGACCATAGATTTGTCCCAGCCTGCCAGAGATGTGAGAACATGCAGGAGAGGAAATGTTTTTTGTGCCCCTTTCTGGGGGACATCCTGTTTGAGGAGCCCTGTGGGTCTGTAGGACGTTCTTCTGCTCTGAGCATTTGGCTCCCCTGGGTGTTTTAGATGTGAGGGCAGAACACAATCTTCCTCAGATCTTCAGCATGGCAGCTTCTGCACTTTGCTGATGGGTTTAGCTCTTCAGCCCATCCACTGGCACCTTCTCTAGTCACACCTGAGCTGTTCACATCAACCTTTGCATGAAGGAAGCCTTACACACCCAATCCTATCAAGACTTCCACATCCAAAGGCCAAGGAAAGACACTGGGACAGGGACTAGGGATAGTAATGACTTTCCAGACTCAGAAGTTGTTCCTGATCTGAAACCTATTGATTAAATGTGTGTTTGGCCCAGCCTCAAGCTTTGCTGTGCCCACATCAAGCAACTTGCTGGCACAGCTGTGGCTGCTGCCCAAATTCTCCACCCTCCTTCCAAGCATGCACGCTGAGCCTCATTATCCCCTGCATTCCCACCCTTCAGGCCAGGCAGCAGCACAGTCTCCTGTCTGAGGGTGGCTGCAGGGCTTCCAGATTGGCAGTAGTGGCACCTCAGTGCTGCACAGGACATGTCACCCATGTTATGTGAGTCTTCTAGGAGTGAAACATCTGCCTTTCTGTACCAAGCAGACTGAGAGAGCTGATTCTGCCACTCTGCTCTGCTCTGGTGTAGGTCTCTCTTGGGTCACTGTGTCCAGCTATGGGACACCAACACAAGAGAGACATGGACCTGCTGGAGTGGGTCCAGAGGAGGGCCACAAAGATCATCAGAGGGCTGGAGAACCTCTCTTACAAGGGCAGGCTGAGAGAGTTGAGGCTGTTCAGCCTGGAGAAGCTTCAGGGAGATCTCGTAAATACATTTCAATATCTGAAGGGGACCTATAGGAAAGGTGGGGAGGGACTGTTCAGAAGGGCCTGTGGGTGTAGGACTAGGGGCAATGGTTTGAAAGTGGAGCAGGGCAGAGTTAGGTTGGACACCAGGAGGAAGTTCATTGCAAAGAGAATGGTAAAATACTGGAACAGGTTGCCCAGGGATGTGGTTGAGGTCCCATCCCTGGAGACACTCAAGATCAGGCTTGCAGTGGCCCTGGGCAGCCTGATCTAGTTGGAGGTGTCCCTGCTGCCTGCAGGGGCTTTGGACAAGACGACCTTGGAGTGTCTCTTCCAACTCAATGTAATCTGTGTCAGTGAAGTGGTGTGCCCAAAACATGGGCCAGTGCTGGGGCAGAGCTGGGCAGGAGCTGCCAGCCTTGTCAAGTGAATTCTTGTATCCAAACTGCTTTTTTTTTTTTTTTTTTTTTGGTGTGTGTGTGTCTCCAAGACTTGACATTGGTCTTCTCTCTGTAGAAGAGAACTAAAATCACCTTTTGTCAGAAGCAGAAATGCAAACTGCACACAGCTGTGCATCAAAGAGGAGCTCAGCAATTTGGCTGTGCTGCTCAGAATGGAGAAGCTTTCCAGCTCCTTCCATCACACACAATCTTGCCAATACCTTTTTACATCTTCAGCCCTCACTGCCTAATGGGGCACAAGTTTTATTATTTATCAGGCTGCACTGCCTTTATTCTTTGGCTAGATCAGTGTGAAAGTAGACAGCTTAACAAAAGACCCTCTCTCTATCTCCTCTTATTTCCCCAGCTACTCACTCCCAACCCTCTAAATGACAACTTCTCTTCCTAATACCTACCCAAGCCCATCTGTGAGCCTTTCTACTTCTCTAGAAGCTGAGAAGAACTTCTTTGACCCACTTCCTAACAGCTTCTGTGTAGTCCTAGCTTTGGGAAGAGCATATTCTGTCAAACTCTTGAGTACCTGAAGCCTGCCTCAGCTGGGAGCTGTAATTGCAAGGCACCTGACCTAGATTGAGCAAATGAGTGGTGGCAGAGGAGATACAAAGCTTCCAGGAAGTGAGGGAGTAGTGCATGTGGGTAAAGGTAGGGCTTGAGGGCTTCTTTTTTTTTTTTTTTTTCTCTTTTGTTTTGGTGTTAGAAGAGTTATTTTTGGAGGCTTGCTAGTAGTTGTGGGATGGAATGACAGGCTGGGTTAGGAGGCCTTTGTCTGCAGAGATGTGGGCTGCTTGTTGAAGCAGAAAGTGGTGTGGGGTTAAGGAGTGGTGCACCAGGCTGTCAGAGTGCTCCTGTGTGCACAAAGGGAGAGCAGAGGAGCAGCAGCAAGGTAAGCTCTGACAGAGGGTTTTGAGGGAGGTTCTCCTTCCCTCCTTCTGTGCTGGTGAGGTCTCACCTGGATTCTGTGTCCAGTTCTGGGTGCCCTAGCTCAAGAAGGACAAAGAACTACTGGAGAAAGCCCAGTACAGGGTCATGAAGATGCTAAGGGGACTGGAATGTCTCTCCTGTGAGGAAAGGCTGAGAGATGGGGCTGTCTGTCTTGGAGAAGAGGAGGCTGAGGGCTTGCTTACAAATATCCAAGGGGTGGGTGTCAGGAAGGTGGGGCCAGACTCTTCTCAGTGCTCCCCATTGACAGGATAAGTGAAAATGGATACAAACTGGAACCCAGGAAGTTCCATCTAAACATGAGGAGAAACTTCTTTACCATGATGGTGGCAGAGCAGTGGAACAGGCTGCCCAGAGAGGTTGTGGAGTCTTTTCTGGAGAATTGCAAGGCTCACCTGGATGTGTTCCTGTGTGACCCTCCCTAGGTGACTCTGCTCTGACAGTGGGGTTGGTCTTGATGATCTCTGGAGATCAATTCCAACCTCTACCATTCTGTGATTCCTAACCCTCTTCTTCCCTATTTTCTTTACTGGGATGGAGTCCTGGGATGTCTCCAGTTCCTGCTGTGGAGAAACTGCTGGGAGAATACCCTGATTGTAGGATTTCTCTGAAGGTCATAGAAAGTCTGCTGGCCTTGCCTTGTTCATGTTTTTCTGTGGGTAGTTAGCACTGTGAGGGGTAGTTGGAGTTTCTCAGTCTGTCAGGGGTAGCTTCTCTATCCTCTGAGCAGTGTCAGGGGGGCTCTGTGGAGGGCAGAGGGCCTGGAGGTGCTGCTGTTTGTATACACAGCTGGAGGAGAAACTAGTTTGGGGTTTGTGTTTGCTTTCCCTTCCACTTCAGCTCAGCAGTCCCCTGCTCTGTTTTGCTGCCTGGCCAGAGTGTGTGTGACCTGCAGAGGGCTGCTCCTCTTGCCTGGCTGTGGGGGAGGGGAAGGTGGAGTTGGATGGGCTGTGGGGGAAGGGAAGGTGGAGTTGGATGGGCTGTGGGGGAAGGGAAGGTGGAGTTGGATGGGCTGTGGGGAAGGAAGGTGGAGTTGGATGGGCTGTGGGGGAAGGGAAGGTGGAGTTGGATGGGCTGTGGGGGAAGGGAAGGTGGAGTTGGATGGGCTGTGGGGGAAGGGAAGGTGGAGTTGGATGGGCTGTGGGGGAAGGGAAGGTGGAGTTGGATGGGCTGTGGGGGAAGGGAAGGTGGAGTTGGATGGGCTGTGGGGGAAGGGAAGGTGGAGTTGGATGGGCTGTGGGGGAAGGGAAGGTGGAGTTGGATGGGCTGTGGGGGAAGGGAAGGTGGAGTTGGATGGGCTGTGGGGGAAGGGAAGGTGCAGGAGAGAAGAGATGCTGTTGGTTGAAAGATGAAGTACACAGAGGAGCTGGGGTCACTGAGGTGTGCAGGGATGTGAGGTGCTGCTTCCTAGGGAACAAATCTTTTATTCAGCTGCTGATGGAAGAGCCTGCCCAGAAGTAGTAATTGCCAACAGCTGTGAGGCATTTTCTGTGCCTGACTCACTGAGTTGGGTGTACAATGATGTGCCAAGTCCCTCTTTGGGAGGGGGATGCTGTTATGTGGCTCTTCTAGGTGTGAAAGATCTGACTTTTGTGAACAAGTAGTGTGTCCAAAATGTGGGCCAGTGTTGGGGCAGAGCTGGGCAGGGGTTGCCATCCTTGTCAAATGAATTCTTGCAGCCAAACTGCTTCTTTCTTTGTTTTGTGGCCACAAGACTTGACATTTGTGTTCATTCTGTATAAAAGATCTAAAATCACCTTGGGTCATTAGCAGAACTGCAGATTGTAAACAACTGTGCAGCAAAGAGGAATCTTCACAGCAACATTCAGATTGGAAAAGACCTTCAGGATCACCAAGTCCAGCTCTTTGGCTCTGCTGCTCAGAAATGCTGAAGAAAGATTTCTAATCTCTTAGTTTGGTAGTTTGCTCCCTTTTGGGGTAGGGTTGCTTTGCTTCCATTGACTTCAGCTGAAATCAGAGAGCTGAGGCACCTTTGGGAATTGGTTACAGGTGCCAAAGCTAATGAACACCACCTGGAGATGGATGCCCATTGCTTACACCTCTTGTTTTGTTCCCATTTCTTGCTTCTATCTTCCTTCCAAATGTGAATGCTTCCATTTGGCATCGAATTTTTGTTGAGACATATATATATAAAAAAAAAAAGTATAATACTGAAGGATTTGGTGCCACAAAGGGGAAAAATAAAATAGGTTTAGTGAAACTGTGGAGAGTAAGCTTGGTTTTTTCCTTTTTTTTTTTTTTTTTTTTTTCTGTCTAGTGAGTTAGGACACAAAGCTGTGATCCCATGGTGTGGTTTAGTCTGCACCATGGGTCTGAGACACAAACCTCACTGCTCCTGCTGGGAAGGAAGGAAAGGGAGTGGGGATTGCTCCCTGGATCAGATACACAGTGAAAGGAAACCAAAGGAGACTGGAAAGTGAGAAGATGGAGGCAGAAAAGTGAAGGAAGGACTGATGGAATAAGTGACAAACAATTTCCTGCCAGTGTTTGCAGGCTTGCTGTGCAAGTGGGAAGCACAGGTTTTCTTCCATGGCAATAGCTACATAAATAGAATCATAGGGGTTGGAAGGGACCTCTGAAGATCAAGTCCAATCCCCCTTGCCAAATCAGGGTTACCTAGGGCAGGCCACACAGGAACACATCCAGATAGGTCTTGAAAGTCTCCAGAGAAGGAGATTCCACAACCTCTCTGGGCAACCTGCTCCAGACCTCCAGCACCCTCACAGTAAAGAAGTTTTCCCTCATGTTGAAATGCTCTCAAGTAGAAACATAACCTTAGAGCAAAATTTCAGCATCAAAATTCCCTCCAGGATATTAAGAGAAGGTGGAAAGTGTGAGGTGAAATGATTGAAATAAAAACCAGGTGGAATTTCCAATGTAAAAAGCAAAATGCCAAAAAAATCCCAAACAAAGCAACCCTCCAGATACAGCCCAAACATTTGTCTGCTGATAAATAATAATGAAATTCTTTTTCTGTGCTTCCAGTGAATTTCAAGCTTTTGCTTTTGGGTCTGTTCAGAGAGCTGACAAGGGCAGGAAGTTGGTGCTCAGGGTTGTTTTGTGATTCCTGCTGCCAGTGCAGCAGCATTGGGTATAGAATCATAGAATTAGATTTAGGGTTGGAAGGGACCTCAAGGATCATCCAGTTCCAAATCCCTTGCCATGGACAGGGACACCTCACACTACAGCAGGTTGCTCACAGCCACATCCAGCCTGGCGTTAAAGACCTCCAGGGATGAGGCTTCCACCACCTCCCTGGGCAACCTGTGCCAGTGTCTCACCACCCTCATGGGGAAGAATTTCTTCCTAACATCCAATCTGGATAGTTTTGCTCCATTCCCCCTAGTCCTATTACTACCCAACACCCTAAAAAGTCCTTAAGCAGCATTCTTGTAGCTCCCTTCAGATACTGGAAGGCCACAAGAAGGTCACCTGGGAGCCTTCTCCAGACTGAACAGCCCCAACTCTCTCAGCCTGTCCTCATAGCAGAGGAGCTCCAGCCCTCTGCTCATCCTCGTGGCCCTTCTTTGGACACATTCAAGCATGCCTGATGTCTCCCTTTTTTATTCTTTTCCAGGATGACACTGAGCCCTACTTTATTGGAATATTTTGTTTTGAAGCTGGCATAAAGATCATCGCCCTGGGGTTTGTTTTTCATAAAGGCTCTTACCTCCGGAACGGTTGGAACGTGATGGATTTTGTTGTGGTCCTCACAGGGTAAGTGACCATCTCTTGCCTGAAGGTTAAGGGGCAACTCTGCTTTGATTTGTGTTGTTTTGCAACTGTGGTGTGAGTGATTTTTTTTTTTTTTTTTTTTTTTAATGAAGTAGTGCCAAACCCCTGCATTTCTGACCTTACTGTCTTTAAATAACGGCGGTTGTGCTGGGTGAGTCGCTTCAAAGTGTTCTTTGAACCAACTAAAAGAGGGTTTTGAGGATCTTTAGTTGTGTATCTGCTGGCATGTCCCTTGGCCAGATGCTCACTGACGTTTCCTGGGCTGTGCACTAGGTGCTTGAACCTGATTTAAATCAATCTCTCTTCTGACATGACAGGATGGCTTGAAAAGCCTCTGTGGTGTGAGCTAATGAATTAAATGCCTCCCATTTCTGAGCTGTTGCAGCTCTGACAGGAGTGAAGCTCCTGCAGGAATCAATTTGGTCTGCTTGGGAAAAAAAAAAAAAAAAAGAACTTCCCTGAGAATAATTCAAAGGAAAATGTGGCCTGTGCTTTGTATCCTGGGTTGAAAGGTTTCATTGATTACTTTCTTGGGAAGGCTCCTGATACATTTGTGTTGTACATTGCAATGGTTTCTTTACCTATAGAAACGTGGTGGCTAATGAGAAAGCAAACCTGAAGTAACACCTTCTGGTCTAAAAGTGTGTTTGAAATCTCCAAAGGCAGTGTTAGGAGGATGTTCCCTGTGCTTTGCACCCTGGTTTGAAGTGTTTCATTGATTTCTCTCTTGGAAAGGCTTGCAAAGTTTGTGTGTTATACCTTGCAATGCTTTCTTTGTCTCTATAATATATGAACACAGTGGGTGAGGAAAACACAAACATTAAGTAGCACTTTTGGCCTAACAATTGTGTTTGCAAGAGTTAAATTCCACTTGTGGCCTGCAAGGTTGTGTTTGAAAGCTCCAAAGGAATTGTTGCAAAGGTCTCTATGAGGTTCTGATCTTGCAGCCTTTACCTGGGAAGGGTTTCTGGGGGAGTTTTCCCCTGGAAAAGCGCAGTCTGGCTCTTGTGATGAATGTGCACTCCCTCACACACCTTCTCTGCTGTTGTCTGTGATGAAGAGAGCATTCTTTGGCTGGGTCGGTGGTGCAGAATAGGATGCTGGTAGGGAGGGAAAGTCCTGCATCCATAGCCAAATGTGTTCATTAGATGCATTATTGCTGTAATTCTATTTGCATTCAGCGCTCCGTGCGATAGGGCAATTGAGATGCCGAAGGGAATTCTTTATGTGTTGAGAGGAAGAAAATAAACATGCAGGGCTTGCTAGTCCTGCTGCTGGGGCTGGGTGTGTTTGATCAATAGGAATTTCAGTGGAGCCACAAGGAGAGTTGAATTTACATACCTGGAAGCATGAAGGTGGTGGGGGTGGGTTAGCAGGGTAAATCAATTATTTGTGCTGATGGAACATTCCCATTCCTGGTTAGCACGGTGCCCTTTTGTGTGGTAAAAACAATAACTCAAGAATCAAGGCCCTGATTCAGGGAAGGACTGTGGCATGTGGCTTGATTTATCCTTCAGCACAGCAGTCAAGTAGATGTTTGAATCCAGCTGACTCCAGCAGTTCTGTATATAACAGGTTAAGGAGATAGGTGAAAGCTTTCCTGACGTACAGCTGAATCGTTTGGGTATGGTTTAGATGTGTGGGTTTATAAACATTACCAAACCTGATCAATAGCTGAAGGGTGGGGGGACATGAAGATGAGCCCAGACTCTCTTCAAAGGCACCCAGTGGCAGGACAAGGGGCAATGGGAACAAACTAAAACCCAGGAGGTTCCATATGAAAATGAGGAGAAACTTCTTCGGTGTGAGGCTGCCCATAGAGGTTGTGGAGTCTCCTTCTCTGCAGAGATTCCAACCCCCCCTGGCCATTGTGATCCTGGGCAAGCTGCTGTGGGTGCCCTGTTTAGCAGGGGGTTGGACTGGGTGATCTCTAGAGGCCCCTTCCAACCCCTGCCATGCCAGGATTGTGGAGCCTTCTGCTAAACACAGGCAAAGAATCAAAATAGATTTTTTTTTTTTTTTTTTGAAAACTGGCTGGCTGGGAGAGATTCAAAGTTCTGCAGCAGCAGCAGCTGTGGCAGAGGGGTGGTGTGTGTGTGTGCCCTGCCTCTGGAATCACCACCAAATGTTTGATGCTGCAGGCATGATCCCAGCACCTTCCTGGCGCTGGCTTTGCGGTGAGCGCTGCGTGCTGGCACTGTTTGATCTCTGAGTGTTAATTGTGGCCCAGTGCCTTGATTAGGCAGCTGTAATGAGCCCCCCCTGCCATCTGCAGACATGCCTCTGCTTCTGAAGTACAATCCTGTTAACGTCAAAGCTGCTGGTTTCCAATGGTGACACTCACTGAGCTGAATGAAACCGTCTTGTGCGTGGACTTCCCACCAGGCAGGGAAGGCAAAAGTGCAAACAGGTGAAGTCCAAGAGCCATCTGCACTGGGAAAATGCAGAGCTCTCATCCTGGAGTTCAAGGGTTGGATTAAGAGAGGTGTTTGAGCTTGTGCCAGAGTTTTGGTGTCTGAGGGGGGACCTTGCTGAAAATAACAGGGTTGTTGGTGTACTTGGCTGGAGAAATGCTCTCCTGAACCTGGGGCTGTTGGCGTGCTTGGTTGGAGGAATGTCCTCCTGAGTCTGGGGCTGTTGGTGTGCTTTGTTGGAGGAATGCTCTCCTGAGTCTGGGGCTGTTGGTGTGCTTGGTTGGAGGAATGCTCTCTTGAGTCCGGGGCTGTTGGTGTGCTTGGTTGGAGGAATGCTCTCCTGAGTCTGGGGCTGTTGGTGTGGTTGGTTGGAGGAATGCTCTCCTGAACCTGGGGCTGTTGGTGTGCTTGGTTGGAGGAATGCTCTCCTGAACCTGGGGCTGTTGGTGTGCTTGGTTGGAGGAATGCTCTCCTGAACCTGGGGCTGTTGGTGTGCTTGGTTGGAGGAATGCTCTCCTGAACCTGGGGCTGTTGGTGTGCTTGGTTGGAGGAATGCTCTCCTGAACCTGGGGCTGTTGTTGTGCTTGGCTGGAGGAATGCTCTCCTGAACCTGGGGCTGTTGGTGTGCTTGGTTGGAGGAATGCCCTCCTGAGTCTGGGGCTGTTGGTGTGCTTGGTTGGAGGAATGCTCTCCTGAACCTGTGGCTGTTGGTGTGCTTGGTTGGAGGAATGCTCTCTTGAGTCCGGGGCTGTTGGTGTGCTTGGTTGGAGGAATGCTCTCCTGAACCTGGGGCTGTTGGTGTGCTTGGTTGGAGGAATGCTCTCCTGAACCTGGGGCTGTTGGTGTGCTTGGTTGGAGGAATGCTCTCCTGAACCTGGGGCTGTTGGTGTGCTTGGTTGGAGGAATGCTCTCCTGAACCTGGGGCTGTTGGTGTGGTTGGTTGGAGGAATGCCCTCCTGAACCTGGGGCTGTTGGTGTGGTTGGCTGGAGGAATGCTCTCCTGAACCTGGGGCTGTTGGCGTGCTTGGTTGGAGGAATGCCCTCCTGAACCTGGGGCTGTTGGCGTGCTTGGTTGGAGGAATGCTCTCCTGAACCTGGGGCTGTTGGTGTGCTTGGTTGGAGGAATGCTCTCCTGAACCTGGGGCTGTTGGTGTGCTTGGTTGGAGGAATGCCCTCCTGAACCTGGGGCTGTTGGTGTGCTTGGTTGGAGGAATGCTCTCCTGAACCTGGGGCTGTTGGTGTGCTTGGTTGGAGGAATGCTCTCCTGAACCTGGGGCTGTTGGTGTGCTTGGTTGGAGGAATGCTCTCCTGAACCTGGGGCTGTTGGTGTGCTTGGTTGGAGGAATGCTCTCCTGAACCTGGGGCTGTTGGTGTGCTTGGTTGGAGGAATGCTCTTCTGAACCTGGGGCTGTTGGTGTGCTTGGTTGGAGGAATGCTCTCCTGAACCTGGGGCTGTTAGTGTGGTTGGCTGGAGGAATGCTCTCCTGAACCTGGGGCTGTTGGTGTGGTTGACTGCAGAAATGCTCTCCTCAATCCAGGGCTGTATCTCCAAACCCAGTAATGAATTGCAGGGACCTATACTAGAGAGAAAAAGGTTGCCAAAGCTGCAGCTTCACAGAGAGCATTGAATTAGTGTTTTCTCTGTAGCCTGTGGTGATTTGCTCTGGATTTCCTGGATCCTTATTCACGGCTCACTCCGGTGTTGCCATGGGTCTATGCTAGAAAGCGACATCTCCTCTGCCTAGGACTGAGGCTTCCTTCACTGCCCACAAACCCTTTGATCTGCTCATCACCTCCCCTGGCTCAGCTAGCAAGGAGAAGCCTGAGCAAGGCTGTTTATTGGGGACAAACATCTCCCTGGCATTTCTACATCGTGACTTCAGAGGCAGGTTGCTGAGGGAGAACATTTCCCACTGACAAAGCTTCTCCAGGGAGGGGCTCTGAGGGGGTGACATAAGTGGGGCTTTAATTTTCTTTTCTGTGGAATCACAGATCAGAGAATGGTTTGGGTTGGAAGGGACCTTAAAGGTCATCCAGTTCCATGGGTAGGGACACCTCCCACCAGCTCAGGTTGCTCAGGGCGTCATCCAGCCTGGCCTTGAACACCTCCAGGGGGGAGGCACCCATAACCTTCCTGGGCAACCTGTTCCAGTGTCTCCTCACCCTCCCTGGAAAGAATTTCTTCCTAATTTCCAGTCTCAATCTCCCTTCCTCAAGCTTCAATCCGTTCCCCTCCTCAGGGAAGGTGGCCTCAGATTTGCATGGGTCAGAAAACCATCAAGCAGGTTCTGTAATTTATTAGGGAATAATAACAAGGAAATTGCTGACCTCCTTCTGAATGTGTTCTTAACAAATATAGATAGGTAGGACAGCAGCTTTTGAAATATCATTTTACTTCTCAAAAAGCTTTGCTTTGCCATATGTGCAAGATTTCTACTGGAAAAAAATAAAATGTTGCTTCATGTTTCCCAGGCAGTGATCAGTGTTCAGTTCCTAAGCTCAGTTTCACTGGATGCTCAATATTATGGAAGGCTTTTGAGTTCTCTTTTCTTCTTTTTTCCCCATGAGTGGGAGAGATCATAGACTCATAGAATCAGTCAGGGTTGGAAGGGACCACAAGGATCAGCCAGTTCCAACCCCCCTGCCATGCCCAGGGACACCTCACACTACAGCAGGCTGGCCAGAGCCTCATCCAGCCTGGCCTGAAACACCTCCAGGGATGGGGCCTCAACCACCTCCCTGGACAACCCATTCCAGGCTCTCACCACTCTCATGGGGAAGAATTTCTTCCTCATGTCCAGCCTGAATCTCCCCACTTCCAGCTTAGGAAAGATCAGGAAAACACATTTTGTGACCATGCATGTGGAGCTGTGTACCTGCTAATCCTGCCCAGTGCATAGGCCATGAGGATGAGCAGAGGGCTGGAGCACCTCTCCTATGGAGACAGATTGAGAGAGTTGGGGCTGTTCAGTCTGGAGAAGAGAAGTTTCTGAGGAGACCTTACTGTGGGCTTCCAAGGGGGTTACAAGAAAACTGGGGAGGGACTTTTGAGGGTGTCAGGGAGTGATAGGGCTGGGGGGAACGGAGCAAAACTAGAAGAAGGTAGATTCAGATTGGATGTCAGGAAGAAATTCTGCCCCATGAGGGTGGTGAGACACTGGCACAGGTTGCCCAGGGAGGTGGTGGAAGCCTCATCCCTGGAGGTTTTTGCAGCCAGGCTGGATGTGGCTGTGAGCAACCTGCTGTGGTGTGAGGTGTCCCTGCCCATGGCAGGGGGGTTGGAACTGGATGATCCTTGGGGTCCCTAACAATTCTATGGATGTCAGGAAACCTGCTCTCATTTTCAGCTTTCAGCTGAAGCCCCTGAAAGCACAGAGCAGCTCTGCTCTCCTTTGCTGTTTCCATAGGAAGGAGGCCAGGCAGTGTCTGGGTGTGCTTCGGAGGAGGCTGTGGGGGAAGGCTCTGCATCGATCCAACTCACCCTTATGTAAATACTACAGTGAACATTCACTAACCCTTCCCACCTCCTTTTTTTTCCTCTCCCAACCTATGTTTTGTGGCAGCTTGGTGCCTTCATGCTGGCATTAGTGATAAATATGGATTTTAATTTTTTTTTTTCATTTACCTGCACTGATGGATGAGGGTTTTTTCCCCTTCTTTGGTTTTTTGGTCACAATCAGACAGTAGAAGTTGTTAATCAGAAAACAAATCAGGGCTGTGCTATCTGCAGCCAGGATCAATATCTTATTGAGCTAAACTGGAGACTAACAGATAGGGGCTCAAAACAGCTTGGCTTGCTGTTCCAGAAAACACTCCTGCAGATTCTTTCCCCAGCACTGCTCTGCTGCCTTGTTTACTTCCAAGGAAGCCTTTGGATCTGCTGCTAACAAAGGCCTGGGAAAAGAACAGGTTCTGCTCCTGAAAAGACGGGATTTGCCATGGAATTTTATTTTTTTTTTTCAGTTATTTTACAGTCTCACAATATATCAGAGGTAGAAGGGACCTCAAGAGATCATCAGGTCCAACCCCCCTGCCAGAGCAGGATCACTTAGGGTAGCCTGCACAGGAATGAATCCAGGTGAGGTTTGAAAGTCTCCAGAGAAGGAGACTCCACAACCCCCCTGGGCAGCCTGCTCCAGGGCTCTGTCACCCTCACTGGAAAGAAGTTTCTCCTCCTGTTGAGGTGAAATCTTCTATGTCCAAGTTTGAACTCAATGTTCCTTGGCAATGTTCCTCACCCCCTCCCCTTGACACCCACCCCTCAGCTATTGATAGACATTGATCAGATCCCTCTCAGCCTTCTCTTCTCCAGACTAAACAGCCCCAGAGCTCTCACAGGGGAGATGCTTAAGTCCCCTAATCATCCTCATGGCTCTGTTGGATTCTCTCCAGCAGTTCTCTGTCCCTCTTTCTTGTTAACTCCTCCAGCTGCAGCTGAGGCTGGAGGAAAGCTGCCCTGCCATGATCTGCCTGTTGCTCTCCTGGAGAGCCACAAGGATATTTTATAGCTCCTGCTCATCTTATTTTCACATTTTTATGGGTTTGCATTTGCTCCAGTGATGACATCACGCCATGAGCAGCTCCACATCACAGGAAAATGCAGTTTCCCAGCTGGCCTGGGACTGTATCAGCTTAATGCACTTTTCCCAAGGTAGGAGTAAAGAGGATTTTTTTTTTTTCACTTGATTGCTGTAACCTGTCTTGGGGTGAAAACCTCAGAAACCCACAGCTGTCTTGGGAACAAAGTCTTCCCTACATCCAACCCCTCAGATGGCAGTGGAAGGAGCTGTGAGGCCTCAAGGGCTCAAATCTGTTCCTGTTGGAGTTCATGGGAAGAATTCTCATGATATCCTGGGCTTTGGATACAAGAGCCCAAACAACTGCTGAATTAAGGTCCAACCATTCCCTCCAGCTGGAGCTGGTGTAATAGGGTGCCTGCTAAAGGGAAAAATACAAGGCATGGATAAAATGGTCCTTACCTTCCTTGTTACCCAAAGTTCAGGTGTCTAGGAATTTTTTGAGAGAAAATATATGGACCTGTTGGCTTTAAAGCTGTGTGGTCCAAGGGGACTGTCCATGGTTGTGTTTTGGAGCCTGTTTATACTTTTGGCTTCATCATTTCCTGGGTGATGGGTCTCATGGTTGAAATGCACACCACAAGAAGAGATGATGCTTATCTCTTCTTTTTTCACCACTAGCTACCTGAGATTTTCACTCACACCCTCTAGATTTTGGATAGTAAGGCCTGAAGAGTAATCATTCCTTTTTCTGCATGATTGTGGTTTTGTGAATCTGCAGCATTTCCCTAGTCAGAGATTTTTTTTGTTTGTTTGTTTTGCTGCCTTGTCCAGAGAGCTTTTCTGTGCTCCACTGACCTCTGTTGCTGTTCTGGTCCTTACCTAATTCTCTCATATCCTTTTGGAAGCAGTGACCACAACCTGGTATAAATAAATGGAGCACTTGAAAGGACCCTGCCCTGTCCTCTGTGAGCAGAGGTAATTTTTTTGGCTTTCAGGCAGCCTGGAATAAACACTCTTGAAGAGTCCTGGGAGCTTCATGAGTCAGTTGGATCTGCTGCCTGGATCTCTGGGTGGGACTGGCAGAGAGTGAGTGTGCCAGGTCTGGAGGTGCCAAATGATGTGCACAAAGCCTCTGTGCTGTTGCTGATGTCTTGGTCTGTAGGGAACAAATTGCAAAAGCCAGAATGATCTTGATTGTCTGGGTGCCTGAGAAACGTGCTCCTAGCTCCTGCCTGGTGCTGCTCACCATTTGGAAGGTAACTCATTGAGTAGCATAATAAAGACCTGTTCATCCTTGATGCTAGTTTTGCTAGTCACCAGGATCATCTTAGCATGTGGGCAGTCTGAGATGCTATTCCTGGTGCAGTGTATGAGGAGCAGCAGCAGCAGCAGCCTTGGTTGCAGGGATGACTGTCAAAGGGGGAGGCAGAAGAACCACCCAGCCTGGTCTGTGCAGCAGGCTATGGACCCCTGGGCTTTCAATTCAAGGTAGATGTACTTCTTAAAGTGGGGAGTGAGATGTGAAAGTATTTGAGAAGAAGTCTGCTGAAAGACTGGGATTCCTAAAGCTGCCAAATACACAAATAATCCTATTCTATAGCATTTTATTTTTCTTCACAGACATGTTCCTGTGCATTCAAAAGCCCTTGCACCAGGACATCTGAATTATGGGGTCCTGTGTGACTGCCTCTTGTGTGCTCCCCATACCACCTCAATCCTGTCACCCACAGAGCTGTGGGACAGCATCATTTGTAAAAAGCAAGATGAAAATGACTGAACCCCCTTTGGGTGCCCTGCCAGCATCATGATCAGTGCTTTGTTTGTAGGCTTCAGATCCAGATACCTTGGGAACAAAGGGTCAAGGAGCAGGGAAATGAAGATTTCTCTCTGCTTTCCCAGCATGGACCTTTTGTCACTTCTGTGCTAGAAAGCAAAGCTCAGCAGCATCAGGAGGTGGGAGAAATGGCCACTTGAAGAGGGCCAAGCTTCATCTCAATGAGCTGCCACGAGGGAAAGGAGCAAGCCTGTTTGCCTGGCTATACAGTAGGGGGGGTGGTGGTGGACTGAGGCTGATTGCCATTAACACTGAGCATGAGTCATGCAAGAGCAAAACCTCTACAGATTTTAATGGAGCTAATCCTTGTTTTCAATTTCTATTGTGCTCCAGTGATGGATGGCTACTTGTTGGCTCAGAAAAGCTAAGGGTGGCTTCTGAAATCAAACCAGATCAAAGAACTGGACAAGGCAAAGGGAATTTTCCTGTTCTGAGTGCAAAGTGCCCCAGTATGAGGCAGTAATGGGGGGGGAAGCACATGGGCTTATTCTGAGGCAGAGAAAAGGAGTGGTTGGTGAATGGAAGGGAAAAGGGTGTGGGAGGTCTTAGTTTGAATAGCCAAATAAGTTTGAAGTTCTTCTATTCTCTGTCCCTTCACCACCTGGGCTCTTGGGAAGCTGAAGTTGTTCCCTTTGAAGGAGAAGATGCTGGAGAAGGAGGAGGAATTTACGGGCTCTAACCCTGCCTTGGCAAGTGTTCCTGTTTCCTTTTATGCCCTACTGCAGCCAGGTTTTCCCAGTGGGGCAGCAGGCTCCTTGGGAACTGGAGCTTGCTTTCCCTCTGGGCTCATTTCACCTAGCAAAGGGGGTCCTGGGCCATGCTGAGCCTGTTGGAGTGTTAATTAGGGCTCATGTCTCTGCTTTGCTACTTAGAGTGGCTTTTGTGCATTGATTTTTGGTGGGGGTGGGTAGACACAGGTTGAGCTAAGCAGGTGGGTGTGTAATTGGGTGGCTGGCTGCTAAATTAGAAGGAGACTTTCCTGAGCAGAGGAGGTCTCAGGGCTGTGCTTCCAAGGAGGCTACAGATGGTCACAGCCCCTCAGAGGACCTGCAGGTGGAGGGGGTGGCCCTTCCCTGACAGAAGTTCTCCTTGAAGCATGGCTCTGCTCTGGTTGTGGCAAATCAGATGTTTCAGGTCAGAGTACTTCTCAAGGGCAAAAAGATAATGAGATTGATGTGCATCTCTCCTACTTTATTAGAGGTGGCTGCAAGGTATTGGACACCTGGTATGGGAGCTGATAAACAAGGGGGCTGCACAACAAGGAGCCAGCAAGTTGGGGCACAAAGAGCTCTATCCAGAGAGACAGGAAACAAACACTTCTTGAAATTTCCATCCTGTGCTACTTTCTGTGTTTCCTGCCTGTTTATGCTGCTTTGAAGCTTTCTATTCACAAAGAAGGGAGTGTCAGGCATCACCTGAGGGTGCTTACATCTCCCTGCCTTGTAGGAGGTGAATTTGGGCAGCTGCAAAGTGCAGTCAGATATCCTGAGTGAAGGGAGGTCTGCTTTCACATCACAGCCACGACTTTATCATCACAGCCAGGCAGGATCATTAGTCCAGAGTCCAGACAACCTTTTTCAGCTTTTTATGGCTCTCTAAAGGAAGTTGGAGGCAGGAAATACTGCCTTTTGTTGAAGGCACCAGCTGGACTATGCAAAATCAGTGGTGGAGACTGAAGGTGGGGAAAGGACTCTGTACCTTATGGCCTGCTCCTAATATCTGGTCCTGCCCTAGTGATGATGTAGTGTGGGCATCTGCTTGGCTGCTTGCTCTTCTCTGGAGGTGGGAAGCATTGCATCCCTAGCTGCTGTCACAGCTGGGTGTGAGTGCTAGGGATTCAAAACTGAAACAGTAGCTGTGGAGAGATCTAACATTTATTGTCTTCATGCTTCTCAGTTGAAAAATGGACAGAGCCCCCTGCTCAATGAGAACATCCAAGTCCTCTCTGTGGTGAAGAGAAGTCTGAGAGGGAATCTTATCAATGTTTATGAATATCTGAAGGGTGAGTGCCAAGAAGAAGGGGCCAGGGTCTTTACAGTGGTGCCCTGTGATAGGATGAGGGGCAATGGACACAAACTGGAACCTAGGAGCTTCCACCTCAACATAAGGAAAAACTTCTTTACTGTGAGCTGGAGGCCCTGGAACAGGCTTCCCAGAGAGGTTGTGGAGTCTCCTCTGGGGAATTTCAAGACCCATCTGGATGTGTTCCTGTGTGGCCCTGCTTTGGCAGGGGGTTAGACTCAATCATCTTCAGAGGTCCCTTCCAGCCCCTACCATTCTATGGGCTTGTGATTATCTGAGGAGAGCCATGCAAGATTTCTCAGGCTGCTTGTTCTCAAATGTTACTTCTGCTGGGTCTCAGTGCCCAAGTGGTCAGATTTTGAAGGCAAAGTTGTCTGCCCATCTGAGATGGTAAGAACCTGGCTGTGATTGTGGAAAAGAATGAGACTTTAGAAGATCAGACCAGTTTGAATTGTAATCTAATCCCGAGTGCTAGGAGCAAGAGTGTCTCCTTTGCATGTGCATCCTTGGATCCACAACTTATCCCTGAGGGTTTTGGGTGCTTTGGGACCATTACCTTCCTCAGGGCTCCCTGAAAACATAAGTGAAGCTTAGTGGAGGTGGAAAATGGATATTCCAGTTTGTTCTTTCTGATCCTTTATCAAGGTGTGTGGGACCTTCCTGCCAGGGCAAGGCTTCAGTGCTATGAGCTGGAATTGGGAGAATGAGTGGCTTCAGGTCTTGGTGTAGGTAACTCAAGCTCTGGGGTCAGTACCTGGAGATGATTTTCAACACCAAGTTTAGGCTCTTGGCTTAATTTTAACTATTAACGGATCTTCTCTGTGCTGAAGAATCTGAACTGGGATGGAAGGGAGGGGATGCTCTGTGCATGAATTCACTAATGCCAGTGGCTGCAGGATGAATCAGGGCAGTGTTCTTTGCATGGGCTTCTGGCTCAGCTGAGGCTGAGAAGTTGTGCTTCCCACATGTGTCATGTGGCAAACCTGTAGTGTGAGCCAGAGGGTTTGGGAAATTGCTTGATGCTTACAAAGGAGCATGGCCAGCTCTTCAAATATGCATGAGAAATCTTTCCCTGGTGGCATGGTCAGCATTAGCTGAATCAATGGCTGGCAATAAGCATAAGGCTTTGTGTCTCCTCCCTCCTCCATTTTCCTCCATGCTGGTGGTCAGGAAAATCACCTTTCATTATTTTTGATGAATAAATGAAACCCTGATTTGATCAGTGATCCCAGGGTGGAATATTGAGGCAACAGGTCAAGTTTTTCTGGTGGATATTCCTATATTCTTCTGTGATAAAGAGAGGAAATGGCCTGAAAAAGTGCCAGGGGGGAGGATTTAGGATGGAGATTAGGAAAAATTTCTTTGCTGCAAGGGTGGGCAGGGATTGGAACAGGCTGCCCAGGGAGGTGGTGGAGTCACCATCCTGGGAGGTGTTCAAGAAACCTGTGGCTAGGGCACCTGGGGCCATGGTTTAATGGCCATGGTGGTGTTAGGTTGGAGGCTGGGCTCTATCTTGGAGGTCTTTTCTGGCCCCCAAAATTCTAGGATTATTGCTGTCAGTGCTGGAGAAGATGTCTTGGTTTGAAGAGCTGGCTACAGAGGGTTGTGTGTGTTTGTGTAGGTGGGTCTCTTGATCAGCTGTGGACCCTTAAAACCAATCCTTTGAAGTCCACCCCTGTGTTTAAGCCCCAGGTTTTATCTAGGAATAGATTTGGCTGTTGGCTCAGCCCAAGTCAGCTCATGTTGGGCTGCCTAAGATTCAAGCAAGGGAAGGATCAGAAGTAGAGACTGGAGAGGTGCTGTGCTTCATACAAGTTGTATGCTGGGCTTTCAAAAGAGGAGAAGGCTTCTCCCAGCTTGTCACACCCAGACCATAAATCTCTTTGGAGCTGTGGTGAAAGTTGCTCCTTAGGGATGTTTCTGGAGAGAGACTAAAGAAGTTTCCTTGCCTTAGGGTCATTAAATGTGTAAAAACTCCCTATAGGGATCTGCCAACCAGCAAGCACCCAGTGTTAGGGCAAGGGTTTAGGAGCATGTTGATGGTCCATGGGGGGGAAGGAGAGGTAAAGGAGTGAAGGACAGAAATGAGCTGCTTGGAGGAGATGAAAACTTTCAGCTACTGAATGTCCTTGTGTTGGAGAGCTCTCAAACTAAACTGTAAATCAGAAATACTTAGTTGGATCTAGCTTGGTTCTGGTTCAAAGAGGGCTAAGAATTTAAATTGGAACTCTTGGCTTGTTTTCCAGTTAAAAATAAAAAGGGAAAAAAAAAAAGCAAGTCTGAGAGACTGAACTGTCTTTTGGCTTAGTTCCCCATCTCAAACATCCTGAACCAGCATCCTGGAATAAAGTTTGGGCAAGGGAGCTTAGGAGGAAGGCTGTGAAAATGATTAAAAGGTTGAAGAAATGTCTATTTAAGGAGAAATGAAAAGGGTGAGAGAGTTAAAATTAAGAGGAAAAGTCTCATGAGGGTGAGAGAGATAAAGAAAAAAAAAAAAGGAAACATAACTTCCCCTGTCTATTTTTGACAGGATTCAGAAAGCATCAGTAAAGAACTTGAAGTTTTAGAACTTTTCTTTGCTAATGGAAATGTAATTAACTCATGGAACTCATCACAAGGACTTGCTTCAGCTGCAATGGTCTTGGTGTTGGTCTTGAGACCAAAGGAGCCTGAAGATCATCTGCAGATCCATGAGGGAGGAAATAGACTTCTGAGGGAGGATGATTGGGCCCTGTTTGTGGTGCTCCCTGAAATAAGTTAGGTGGAGATGTGAGGAGGCTGTTTCATAATTGTCTTTCTCTTGATCTTGTAATTTCTTCTGAATCATGCTGGAGACCATGAATCTGGAGCAGCAGTGCAGCCTTGTTGCAGCAGGACCCAGCAAACACAGCTCTGGATGCCAAGGCTACACCTGGTCTTTTTCTCCATTCAGTGATATCAGTAGGAGCAGTGGTGTTCCATCACCTCACCTCTGGTTTAAAGATCAATCATTGTCTTGTGAGCTGTGCTGCAGCTTAGAGAGAAACTTCAGCACTCCAGGGTTGTGCTAAGTGTGCCCTGGAAGCCTGCAAGCCAGGGAAGCTCTGGGTCTGAAAATTGTCACTCGTTGAAAATGAACCCAAGGTGGTTTCTGCTAAGGTGGATGCCCCTTTGCTAAAGGGGTTCTGGTTTTGTACAGCAGTGAGGGCTGGCACCATCAGGCCAGGTGCTGCAGAGGGATTACTCCTCTCTTTATGGTGGCACATCACCTTGACCTTACTATGGGAAAAGAGAGCTTCCCTCGGCTGTGGTCTCCAACCTTTGCAAGATTTGGAACACGGAAGAAGGTTCTGGCAGGTGAAATTATCTTCTCAGAGGGTGGCCCTGTCCTAAATGAGGTTGCAGTCAGACCTGAAAACATCCAGCTGCTAGAAGTCGGGCACCAGACCTCCCCTGCTGGGTAGGAGTGTTAACAAACCTCCTGCCCGATGCCAGAGGCAAAGCTCTGCTGCTTTCCTGGCCTCCAGTGCTGCATGAAGGGTAGCAGCCAAGAGCTGTGTAAGAAGCCTGTGGTTTGGGTTGGTCCACTGGGTAGTAAATGGGTAGGACCTCTCTTGATGGTCACCAGGAGTAGGTCTAGGGGAAGGCTGAGATGAAAGCCTCAAGTCTTGGCTTTCCACTGTATGCAAACCACTGTATCCTGGCTGCTCTGGCTGCAGGACAAAGACCGAAGTCCAGCACTCCTTATGTGTCTTTTTAATCCCATTCCTCTCAAAAGCTCACAGCCATGTGCTCCATGGGAGTCATCCTGTATCAGTCCAAACCCATTTAGCTGATGACATCCTCATTACTGATCCATGCAGATTATCTCTACCCTGAGAAATGTGCTGAAACTTTACCTTTCCTGTCCTCTGCTGCCAAATGCAAGCCTTGTGTAGCCACCTCCTGAGCAGAAGCATGACAAATGGCCTCGAGTTGCACCAGGGGAGGTTTAGATTGGATGTTAAGGGAGAATGTCTTCAGTGAGAGGATCACCAGGCAGTGGTGGAGTCACCATCCCTGGAGATACTCACCTGGATGAGGTGCTTAAGGACATGGTCTAACAGTTGTGGAGAGGGAGGTGTTGGGTTATGGTTGGACTCAGTGATCCTCAGGGTCGTTTCCAAGCAGGCAGTTCTATGATTCTATGAAACTCCTGAAGTTCTGTGATCATACTGATGTCCTAGCCTGGACTGACAGGGTGAATCCTGAGCTTGTCGTGTAGTTAAATTATTTTTCTGTAGTACTGAATAAAGACCTTAAATTGGTTAGGTGCAATGTAAGGACATTTGGAAACACAAAACTTGCCTTCCAGTTGGGGCAAGGGGAAGAGCAGCACTCCATGAGCCACTGCAGTCTGCATATTTTTTTCCCCCTCCCAGGTTACACCATTAAAGCTAATTATAACAGGTATAAAATGATGGTAACCCCTGACTTTCACAAGAGGTGAAAAGAACAAAGGAAGCTCAGCATGATCCAATTTCCTTCCTTTAATTGGAAGGTATGAGAGAACATGAGACTAGAGCAGCAGATAATGCTGTACCTGAGAGATCAAGGATAGTGCTTTCAGTCCTCTTGCCTAGCAGGCTGGATAATGGAGTAGGATTTTTGGGTGTCCTGTGATTCTTTGCCCATGTCATTGGCTAATAAAAAGATTCTAGGCCACTGCGTTTCTCTTGCATCCACAAAGATGATCCAAGGGCTGGAGGACCTCTGTTGTGAGGACAGGCTGAGGGAGCTGGGGGTGTTCAGCCTGAAGAAGACTCTGAAGGGGCCTTAGAGCTGCCTTCCAATACCTGAAGGGATCCTACAGGAAGGCTGGAGAGGCACTTTTCATTAGGGTGTCTAGCAATAGGACAAGGGGGAATGGTTTTAAGCTGAGGAGAATAGGCTTAGACTGGACTGTATGAAGAAGCTCTTCAGTATGAGGGTGGTGAGACTCTGGAATAGGCTGCTCAGGGAGGCTGTGGATGTCTCCTCCCTGGAAGCACTCAAGGCCAGGTTGGATGAGGACTTGAGCAACCTGGTCAAGTGGAAGGTGTCCCTGTCCACATCAGGGAGGTTGGGAGAGGTGATCTCTAGGGCCCCTTCCAATTGAAGCCATTCTCTGATTCTCTTCTTGAAGACTGAAGGTGATACTGGTGTCCAAATTTGTACTGTGCTAGTAGAAAAAGGCAGGCTGGCAGTGGTGAGAAGCGAGTTGAAAATGCCTCAAAAAGAAGTAAAAATAAGTCTGTAAAAAAAAATAAATATATATATATGTTGAAATCAAGGGAGGAGAATTTGAATCAGAAGTAAAATAGATGGTACCAGCATAATCTTCTAGAAATGCAGCTGCTCACTCACAGTGAGTGGGAGAACCTTGCACGGAGCTCAGCGTTCGTGTACCGTGGGGAATGTGTCAGGAGGCTGGCGTGCCACACGGGGGGGACTGCAGCTGGGGGTGTCTGTCAGATTTTAACCCGAGGAAAGATTGGCCCTTTGGGGGAGGTGACATGCTTGGAGGCAAAATGTCCAGAAGTCTTGTCACTGATTTGCTGGAGAACCAAAAAAAAAATTACAAAGGGAATGGCTCCACTTTTGCTGGAGCAGAGGTAGAGAGCAGAATGGGATCCATGGCCAGGGCAGTCCTTCAGGTTGATGTCCTGGTTTTAAATTGCTTGGGGCATGGGTAGCCTTTGGTGCATTCAGGGAGTGAATAAGAGGGAGAAGTTGGAAGTCCCTGCCTGGTGCCTGTGTCCACAGGAGGAGGCTGGAGGCTGGGAGGGTTTATTGCAGCACAAGCGTTGCTGAGGCCATTGACTGGAACCACTTGCCAGGTTCAGCTGTTTGGCTTTCCAAGGCCTGATCTGAGGAATCAGCCAAAGTCTGCTTGGTGTGAAGGAGCCCAGAGAACCAAAGCAAGCAGGGCATGGATTTTTTTTTTTTTTTTTTTTTAAACCCTGGAAGACCTCCAGCTCATCAAATAGTATTTCTGCTTCTGCTCCCTCTAGGGCTGCCCTCCTGTCTTGCCTGTGTGGTAAGGGTGAGAAAACCTTTCCTTGTAATTGCAGACCTCTGGTCTCTAGCAGTGATGGGATCAATGATACATGGCCTGGAATAGCAGTGGTGGGATCAATGTCACATGGGATGGAGTATGGGGAATTAGCGTCATAGAATTGTTCAGGGTTGGAAGGGACCTCAAGGATCAGCCAGTTCCAACCCCCTGCCATGGGCATGCCAGGGATGTGAGGGACACCTCACACTACAGCAGGTTGCTCACAGCCACATCCAGCCTGCCTGCAAACACCTCCAGGGATGAGGCTTCCACCACCTCCCTGGGCAACCTGTGCCAGTGTCTCACCACCTTCATGGGGAAGAATTTCTTCCTAACATCCAATCTGAATTTACCCACTTCTAGTTTTGCTCCATTCCCTCCAGTCCTATCACTCCCTGACACCCTAAAAAGTCCCTCCCCAGCTTTTTTTGTAGTCCCCTACAGATACTGGAAGGCCACAATAAGGTCTCCTGGGAGCCTTCTCTTCTCCAGACTGAGCAACCCCAACTCTCTCAGTCTGTCTCCATAGCAGAGGTGCTCCAGCTCTCTGCTCATCCTCATGCCCCTTTTCTCCAGGTCACTGCAGTACCTCCTTGCCCATTAGCAGGAGTTTTCTTGTAGCCCTCTCCTTGTATCTCTGGAAACCTTGATTCCTAGGCAGGAAGGTTTGGGTGAGGTTTAATTTCCATCTAATAGGCTGTTAAAATCTTCACATCGTTTCTTTGAGAATGCCATTAAAAATCAATTACAGTAATGGGGCTCTGCTGGAGATGTTCTCAAACATGGACAGGAGCAAGAGAAGTGACTTTGCAAAACAGGGCCCTTGGCACTGCAGACATTTGCTCTGCTTCATCTTCCCAGGCACATGGCTGGACCAGACCTGATTCTTGTTATTAGCTCTGTGGAAGCTGCCCAAGCTGTTCAGGAACAGATGGGAGATGTTCTGCCCCGTGGTGTAAACCTGTTGTCACCGGGGTCAGGAGGCAGTAATCCTCTTGCCCTGTTGTAGATGCTGTCCCCCCCATGCTGTTGGGCTCCTTGCCTAAAATCAGCCCAGCATCCCTCTCAGCTCTGGTAGCTTTTTGAGGCCTTGGCCATCCAGCTCTGACTGCACAGCAGGTATCTGCCACCTTAGAGATCTGTGGTGCTCCTTGTGGCTGACGTTGAGGTGTGTCCATCAGCTTCTCATGCCATGTGACAAATGGTTCATGTTCTCACCTCTGGGCCCAAACAGGAGGACTGTCCAGTGGCTGGACACCAGCCTGGGTGAATGGAGATCAGCTTCACTGTGTGATGGCCACCAGAAGCTGGGTCACTTGGCCCCATCTGGGAAATAGCAACACTGCCCAAGTGTGTAAGAGAGTTGAGGCAAAAGCATTGGAGCATCCTCTGGTAAGGGAGGTTGTGTGGCTGTCTGAAATTATAGAGTCATAAAATTGTTTTGGTTGGAAAAGACCTTTAAGCCCATCCAGTCCAACCATTCTCTAACTCTGACAAGGCTGGGGCTCAGCCATGTTCCACATCTCTGCCTCTCTCCAACACCTCTAGGGATGGGGATTCAACCACTTCCCTGTGCCAGTGTTTGAGAACCCTTGCAGTGAAGAAGTTTCTTCTAATGTCCAACCTAAACCACCCCTGGTGCAACTTGGGGCCATTTCCTCTTGTCCTGTCACTTCTTACTAGGGAGAAGAGACCAACCCTCATCTGACTCCAACCTCTTTTCAGGGAGCTGTAGAGAGGCAAAAGGTCTCCCTCAGCCTCTTCAGGCTGAACATCCCCAGTTCCCTTAGCTCGTCCTCTCCAGACCCCTCACCATCTTCATTGCCCCAATGGTCAGAGAATGCTGTTCCCATCCTGCCTGCACTGAACAATGTCTTCACCTCTCATTCCCAGTTTGCAATTTGCCATCCTCTCAAATCTTATTTTATGCACACCTGTGAGCTGTTTTTCCACACTTCCCACCTGTGGAGCACAGGTCCTCCTCTTCACCCGCAAACCAGGGGTCATACTTAGGTCTGCTTTCCTGTTTAGGAAAAAGTGACTTCAGCAAAACAACCAATAAAAATCTCTCAAGCACTGGGAGAAATGGGCTGAGGACCCACGTGGCTGCTTCTGTGTGCCTTGACTGAAGGACTTCCAAGGTGCAGCCGAGAAGAGCCCTCCCTTGCCTTTGCTGAAGCATTGACGTAGGGCGACAGGTAGAAAACTGCTGATCTGGTACCCTTCAGCAGAGCTGCCTCCTGTGCAAGGGCTTCAGTGGGTGTGTTATCACTCTTCAGATCCTGGGGCTGAAATCTAACACAGCACATGAGCTCCTCAGGCTGCCTCCCCTGCCTTGGCACTGCTGCCAGCCACCTCGTGCAGCCTGCGGCTCGGCTGGGGCTCTGCGGGCAGGAGATGCTGCAGGCCCTGGGAAGGTGACTTGATGGAAATCATCAGTGAAACCTTCAGGCTTTGCTTTTTCACCTCGGTGCTGGATAAGTGGTGTCCCTCTCAAGAGACTCCAGTGGGTGTTAGTGGGGCTGGGGCATGAGGCAGCCTCTCCTGCAGTGCGTGGAGCAGAGCCTCAGCCTGTGCCTGCTGCAGAGCTGCTTCCCTTCTGCTGTGATGAAAGCAGATTCTCAGCAGCACAAAGCCCACCTCCTGCCACTTCCCACCTCATCCAGCCTCGAGGCTGGCTGGTGTGAGGAGGATCACTCAATCCATGGGTGTAACCCTGCAGCAGGGAGATAGAAAGGATGTAGCTTGGGACCAACCCCAGCCAGCCTCCCAGCAGAGTGTTCCTGGAAATGGGAGATGTTGCAGGCAAATATCTGGGAGAAGGGGAATATTTTTTTTTTTTTTTTAGCCTGTCTCTTGCTGTTCATTTTCCCCCTGGCACGGGGCTGTGATTCCAGGAATCCTGGCTATACATGGGAGCTGCCTCTTGAACAGGGAGATAAGTAATTAAAGCTCCCAGCTTTCTCCTTTTCAGACTTCTTGTGCTTCTTCAGATGCAGATGGAAGATGGGGACAAAATGTACAAGCTGAGATCTAACATCCTGCTCCAGCATGGAGCAGGTGAATGAAAGAATACAGAGACCATTCAGAGGGCTCCAGGGCTGCTCCTGAAGCGAGCAGAGATGGTTGGATGCTGCCAGGTGCAGCCTTTCTTGCTGTTGCTGCCTTTCTTCCCCTGTAATTAAGTAAATTTAGCTGTCTGATAGGTATGGAAATGTCTGTGGAGCAACTGCTTTGGCTGTGCAAGTTGCTGGTAGCTTTGGAAAAAAAAATCAAGGAAGTGGATTAATGCCACATAAAAGTATTGACAGAAGTGAGTTTCTGATGAAAAGCAGATTTGAAAGGCAGAAATATTGGGTAAAACGTCAGAATGGTTTGGGTTGAAGGGACCTTAGCAATTATCCAGCTCAAATCTCCTTGCCATGGGCAGGAACACCTCCCACCAGACCAGGCTGCCCAGAGCCCCATCTAGTCTGGGCTTGAACACCTCTGGGGGGAGGACATCTATGACAATCCCAAGCACCAATCCAGGCTGGGCAGGGACTGGCTGGAGAGCAGCCCTGAGGAGAGGGACTTGGGGGTGCTGGGGGATGAGAAGCTCAACAGGAGCCAGCAGTGAGCACTTGCAGCCCAGAGAGCCAAGCAGAGCCTGGGCTGCAGCAGGAGAAGTGTGGCCAGCAGGGCAGGGAGGGGATTCTCCCCCTCTGCTCCACTCTGCTGAGACCACACCTGGAGCTCTGTGTCCAGTTCTGGAGCCTCTGTTCCAAGAGGGATCTGGAGGTGCTGGAAGGTGTCCAGAGAAGGGCCATGAGGATGAGCAGAGGGCTGGAGCTGCTCTGCTATGAGGACAGACTGAGAGAGTTGAGGCTGTTCAGTCTGGAGAGGAGAAGGCTCCCAGGAGACCTTCCTGTGGCCTTCCAGTATCTGAAGGAGGCTACAAGAAAGCTGGGGAGGGACTTCTGAGGGTGTCAGGGAGTGATAGGACTGAGGGGAATGGAATAAAGCTGGAAGTGGGGAGATTCAAGCTGGACATGAGGCAGAAGCTCTTCCCCATGAGAGTGGTGAGAGCCTGGAATGGGTTGTCCAGGGAGGTGGTTGAGGCTCCATCCCTGGAGGTGTTTGCAGCCAGGCTGGATGAGGCTCTGGCCAGCCTGCTGTAGTGTGAGGTGTCCCTGGGCATGGCAGGGGATTGGAACTGGCTGATCCTTGTGGTCCCTTCCAACCCTGACTGATTCTATGATTCTATGACCTCCCTGGGCAACCTGTTTCAGTGTCTCACCACCCTCACTCTAAAGAATTTCTTCCTAATCTCCAGTCTAAATCTCCCCTCTTCCAGCTTCAATCCATTCCTCCTTGTCCTATCACTGCAATTCAAAAGTCCTTCCCCAGCTTTCCTGTAGCCCTCTTCAGGTGTTGGAAGGCTACTCTAAGGTCTCCCTGGAACCTTCTCCAGGCTGAACAGCCCCAGTTTTCCCAGCCTGTCCCCACAGGGGAGGTTCTCCAGCCCTCTGATCATCTTTGTTGTCTCTGTTCAGGAGTCTCCGTGCTTGCTGTTGCAGAGTGAGGACCCAGCCTCCAGAAGCTAAACCTGCTTAGACTTATGGTTTCACACCAAAGCTGGGGTCCTTGGTATTGATCTACTGTGGGTCTCCATCCCCTGAGGAGCTGGGGTGCTCTGAGTCACCCTGCTCCGCCCTTCCCTGATGGAAGCCACTGCTTGTGCTCCTCATTGAAGGGTATGAGGTAGCTGCGATGGAGTGCACTGAGTGGGTGAACATCAGCCTGGGTGCCCATGGGATGGTGCAGGCTGTGCTGCAGGGTGCAGATGACCTCCTCATTCTGTCAAATATTAACTTGTATCTCTGTAAGATGCCTGCCCCTGGAACCTTTTACAGTCTCTGCGTGCAGCATGTGGTGGGTGGTGTCCAGCTTTGTTCCTGGGGGGTGGCAGGGAGGAAGGCTTCTTCTCTGCCTCATCCTGGCTACACCTGTGTCATGAATGGGGGGGAGGCTACCTTCCAGGGAGCACAAAAACGCTCTGTGGGGATACTCTTAGGAGCAGGGACAACCCACCAGGCACCTGGTCCATCTCCAGGCTGATTTGTCCTGTCACAAAGCCAAGCTGGTATTCCAAAATCATTTTCTGCACAGTGAGGAATATGTAGGGAATGGGGAAGTGTTGAGGTGTCTGGCACTGTGTCTACTCCATGCTGGTCTTTGATCACCTCCATGTCTCTCCAGCTTTGTTTGAGGCTGCAGAAGGGATTGTGCTAATCTCCTTTGCCATCTCTGCTGCTTGGTGCACAGCCTGGGCTCTTGTTCACAGCTCACTGTTCCAACCATGGGCTGGAGATGGAGAATCTTCATTCCCTTCCAGGTCACTTTTCATGCACCTCATTGCTACAGCAGGAGTGCTTCACACATTAATTCACTTTCACAACACCCCTGTGAGGTAGACTCCGATGTTTCTTCTTTGGGGGAGGAAAGGGAGGTATAGAAATATGAAAGACAAAAGCAACCGTTAGTTTTTCACTTAATACTTTAAAAGGATGATTTGGGGATGAGCAATGGGCTCATTTCTCCTGTGTGTGGGCTCATTCCCTTTCCATCTGGAGGGTGTCCAGAGAAGGGCAACAGAGCTGATGAAGGCTCTAGAGAACAGATCTGGTGAGGAACAGCTGAGGGAACTGGGGTTGTTTAGTTTGGAGAAGAGGAGCCTGAAAGGAGGTTGGAGTGAGGTGGGGGTTGGTCTTCCTCTTCCTCTTCCTCTTCCGAGGAAGTAGCCTGAATTTGTGCCAGGGGAGGGTTAGGTTGGAGATTAGGAACAATTTCTTTGCTTCAAGGGTGGTCAGGGATTGGAAGAGGTTGCCCAGGAAGGTGGTGGAGTCCCCATCCCTGGAAGTATTTAAGAAACGTGTGGCCATGGCACCTGGGGACATGGTTCAGTGGCCATGGTGGTGTTGGGTTGCTGGTTGGACTGGATGATCTCAGAGGCCTTTTCTACCCAAACAATTCTATGATGTTTAGGTTGAACATTAGAAGAACCTTCAGTTCAAGGGTTCTCAAACACTGGAACAGGCTGCCCAGGGGGATTGTGGAGTCTCCCTCTCTGGAGATGTTCAAAACCTGTCTGGATGTGTTCCTGTGTGACCTGCTCTAGGTGGTCCTGCTCTGGCAGGGGTGTGGGACTGGATGAGTTTTTGAAGTCCCTTCCAGCCCCTAACATTCTGTGATTCCATGATTTTTAGAGCTTCTCTTGAAATTCCTGGAGTTATCTTGATTTAAGAAGGGGCCCTGCAAGCTTCTGGAGTTTTCTTACCATCCCCCTTGATTTAGGAAGCAGCCCTGGCATACAGTTCCTAAAGAATGCTCAGACACCTAGAAAAGTTCACCTAAAAGTAGAAAGCTCTCAACAATGCAGAGGTGGGAGTGCAGGGCTTCATGTCTGCTGCTAACTTGGTGTATTTCTCACCTCATACTGCGTAGGGAGGGGAAGAATCCTGTAGGTGCTGGTGGCAAAGAACATCTTAATGGACTTTTTAGCTTCAAGATGACAGTTTATGCAACCTGTACTGAATGCTCATCTGAAACCTTCTACCACTCACAGAATCACAGAAACATTCAAGTTGGAAAAGACCCTCAGGATCACCAAGTCCAACCCGGAACCCTACTCTACAAGGGTCACCCCTGAACCAGATCCCCAAGCACCACATCCAAACCACCTTGAAACACATCCAGGGTTGGTGACTCCACCACCTCCCTGGGCAGCACATTCCAATCCCTGACCATTCTTGCTGGGAGAAAAATGTTGCCTACTGTCCAGTCCAAACCTACCCAGTGGCAGCTTGAGGCAATTCCCTCTTGTTCTGTCACTAATTACCTGTGAGAAGAGACCAGCAGCAGCCTCTCCACAACCTCCTTTCAGGTAGTTGTAGAGAGCCAGGAGGTCTCCCCTCAGCCTCCTCTGTTTCACCCTAACCATCCCCAGCTCCTTCAGTTGCTCTTCATCAGATTTCTTCTCCAGGCCCTTCCCAGCTTCCTTGCCCTCCTCTGCCCTGGCTCCAGCACCTCCACATCTCTCTTGTGTTGAGGAGCCCAAAACTGGACACAACACTCCAGGTGTGACCTCCCCAGAGCTGAGTCCCAGGGGACAATCCCCTCCCTGCTCCTGCTGGACACAGCATTGCTGATCCCAGCCAGGATGCCTTTGGCTTTCTTGGCCACCTGGGCACTGCTGGCTCCCATTCAGCTGCTTGGCCATCAGCACCCCCAGGTCCCTTTCTGCCAGCAGCTTTCCAGCCACACTGCCCCAAGCCTGTAGAGTTGCTTGAGGTTGTTGTGACCCAGGTGCAGGATCTGGCATTTGGCCTTGTTGGAGCTCACTCATCCTATCATTTAGCTCTCTTTGCCATCTGTTAGTGAAAAGGGATTTCTGAACTTGTTGTTGATATCTGCACTGTGAAGGGTTGGGGGGAAAGAAACAACCCAACCGTTAGTGGTATTATTTCTTTGTTTGGTATATTGTGTGTGTGAGGAGGAAAATGTCCAAGAATAATTGAGATGAATCAGTTTGCTATATGTGGCTTGCTTGAATATTTAACATCTAGAGCTCTTGTGAAGCAAAAAGGGGCAAGGAACAAACACTGTTTATTTTTAGGATGAGCAAGTGGATGGAGCTGCTGGCCTAGATTGTGTACTCCTTCCAGGAGCAAAGGAGGAAACAATCCAAAGCAGAGAGTGGCTTTGTGCAGTGGGAAGGGTTTCTTGTGCTTAGTGAGGCTGGAAAAAGCAGTTGGTGGTCGTGCAGAGTTGTTTCAGTTGTGGAGGGAATAATTAAGAAAGGCCTCATGGAAACCTGGAATGAAATCTCTTCCCTCTTCTTGAAACCAGTTTGATTTCAGCTGGCCAAACTGGAAATGGTCTCAGTTAGATATACTTCAGTAAAGTAAGAGAAGAGCTTCTCCCTCTCTCTGCCTCTTCCCCATTCAACCCCAGGTTATTCCTCTGGTCAGGGGCTGTGGGCTGCCTGGGGAAAGAGGCTCCCAGAGCTCACTTTGGGCCAGGACTGTTGTAGATGGGAAGGTTCCCTGGGACTCAGAGGCCACCTTAAGCCTTTTTGTCTCCACAGAACAAGACTGGGCATGTTGCATGAGGTAAGAGGGGAGCTGGCTGGTGCCAACCTGCAGGAGGGGTTCATAGAATCACAGAATGGTGATCCTGCATCCTTAGTCTTCTACCCTTCATGTCCTGCTCCATGGCAATAAGGTCTCCCCTAAGCCTTCTCTTCTCCAGGTTGAACAAACCCAGCTCTCTCAGCCTTTCCTCACAGGGCACTTGTTTTCCTGGCCAGTGGTCACTTCCTTGCTCTCCTTGCTGTCCCAGTATGAAAATCTGGGGAGTTTTGTTGCCATTTTCCCCATTGCTCCTCTCTCCTGTGCCATTCCTGGCTCTTTGCATTGGTTTCAGTGGAAAACAGACCATAATGCTACTGACTGGCTGGAGAGAACCCAATGGAGAGCCACAGGATGCTTAGGGGACTTGAGCATCTCCCCTGAGAAGAGAGACTGAGAGCCCTGGGGCTGTTTAGTCTGGAGAAGAGAAGGCTGAGAGGGATCTGATCAATGTCTATCAATAGCTGAGGGGTGGGTGTCAAGGGGAGGGGGCCAGGCTCTTTTGGGTGGTGCACAGTGATAAGCCAATGAACAATGAGTTCAAACTTGAACAGAGAAGATTTCACCTCAGCATGAGGAGAAACTTCTGTACAGTGAGGGTGACAGAGCCCTGGAGCAGGCTGCCCAGGGGGGTTGTGGAGTCTCCTTCTCTGGAGACTTTCAAACCCCACCTGGATGCATTCCTGTGGGGACCTGCCCTATGGGATCCTGCTCTGGCAGGGGGGGTTGGACCTGATGATCTCTGGAGGTCCCTTCCAACCTTTAATGTCCTGTGGTTCTGTAACCTACTCACAAAACCTCTCAAGTGTTTGTCAGATGGGTTATGATTAATCTCCAGATTCAGCCATAGGTGCAGGTGAGGAAGAAGTGCCTGTGTTCACTGCAGCCCTTCCTGGCAGATATTGCTGTTACTTTAAGACCAAGACACACTGCAAGGAAGGAAATAATAGGTTGGAGGGGGGGAGGTGGGGTGGGAAATTTTGTCTTTGTGCTGAGAAATGGAAAATTTCTACCCCAAAGAAGAGTATTTCAGGGAATGACAACTCAATAGCACTGTAGTTCTTTAATTCATTCCCTGTCAAATGATTCTTATTTTTATTGGAGGAGAGAAGCATGGTGTGGGGCAAGTTATTTGGCTGCCTGCTTGGGGACCAAAACAAAATAGGGAAATCCATGAGCAGACATTCTTAGCTTGCAACTGGGGAGACTGGGATACAGAGAAGATAAAGGATGAAGACTCCAGACTATTGCTCTTGTAATTTGCATTTTGTGGGGATCTATAAAATTAAATCCCAATTACATTAGCTTGAAGCAGGAGTCCTTACCAGGCAGAGGGAAAGCTGTCTGCAACATTAAACGTTCACTCAGACTAGTTTCCTTGGAATGAAATCATTAGCACTAAATAGCTGCTGCTCTTGCTGAGGTGGGATCATGTTCTCTGTGTTTTAATAGCAAATCTAAAGCCATTTTGAAGAAGGTTTTGTTTTGGTTTGGTTTTGTTTTGGAAGAGAAAACACATTCTTAGCCATGTGATCCTGCAAACATGCTTGGATGCTTCTTGCTCCAAAGGGGACAGGCAAAGCCCAACTGACTTGGGTTGATTTGTGTGATGGACAGCTCTGGTGCAACTCTAAGCAGAAGTTTTATTCTTCCTTCCCTTTAATCTAGTGGGGTTTAATAAGAGGTGTCCCTACCCATGACAGGGAGTTGGAATTGAATTATCTTTAAGGTCTCTTCCAACCCAAATCATTCTGTGACTTCATGATGTCACTCAGCCCTTCCAAAAGAGTCATAATGGTTTGGGTTCTGTAGTTGTGTGCTGCTGCTGTTCCTATAGCATGGGCTCTGGATGCCTCTTGCTGGCACCTACAGCTCTGAGGATGTTTGGTGTGTCAAGTTCTGCACAAAGATAAGAAGGTGAGGGAGCTCCCAAGGATCCTTCTTTTTCCCAGCTCAAGAATGTTCCTCTTGTGTACAAAAGAGGCTTTTCCACATGTCCATCCTTACTGCAGCACTGCTGTGTGGTAGTGCTGGCTGAGACCCTTTGCCACCTGCTGCCTGGCCAGGTGGGTGCCCCTCATCTTTGGAAAGGGCCTTTCCTTTGGCCAGTGGGAAAGGCAGAGGCTGTGTGTTCAGGTTTTAACAGTTTGCTGCAGGTGGTGGATCTTGAACACTCCTTTTACCAACTTTAGTGGGCTTCAGATCAGTCCCAAAGTCTTTTGACTGCGTTTCATAAAATCACGGAATCAGTCAGGGTTGGAAGGGACCACAAGGATCATCCAGTTCCAACCCCCCTGCCATGCCCAGGGACACCTCACACTACAGCAGGCTGGCCAGAGCCTCATCCAGCCTCCAGGGATGGAGCCTCAACCACCTCCCTGGACAACCCATTCCAGGCTCTCACCACTCTCATGGGCAAGAACTTCTTCCTCACTTCCAGCCTGAATCTCCCCACTTCCAGCTTTATTCCATTCTGTTTCAGAACAGAACTCCCAGCTTGGGACTGGCTTGCTTTGTGCAGCTGCCCACAGAGGTCCCACTGGCTTCTTATGGCTCCACAGAGGGCTCAAGGGGGTGAAAATAGAATGGTGCCACATCTGTACAGGGCAAAGAGCTGAGCCCTCCTGCTTAATGGCTCTTTGTGCTCACCTTCTTCCAGACCAACATGCACAGGTTGGGGCACAGCTGTGCCACTTGTACACTCCATGGGCAAGGGGTGGGAAGGCACAACATTGCTGGTTGGGGACCTGTCCACAGCTGCTGGTTGGGTCTGCAGAGCTCCTGCACCCCGCTGAATTATTCCTTCAGCAATAAAGAGAATCAGATCGACAGCTGAAATATTTTCTCTCTTTGTAATGCTTCCTCTTTTTGGTTTGGTTTTTTTTTTTTTTTGACTGAGAATTGATGGCTCTCTTTGTGCTCATAAAACATAGAAAGCACATCCTCTGTCCTCTTCCAGCATCTCTGGCGTCACTTTGAATCCATCACTTTGAAATGATATCATTGCAAACAGGGAGCAGGGTGAATAATGAAGTCTCTTGAACCCTACTCACTTCGAATTAATGTCCTTTACTGCAAGTAATTACTGTCCCATAAACGAATTCTTTGGTACATCTGAACAAGGCTTTCTAGACCCTCATGCCACCAAGTCCTTCAAACTGTCCCTTTCAAGCTGGTCTGAACCAAAAATAGACAGAGACTTCAGGGCCTGATAAGCTTGCAGCCCTCTTAGCTTGCAGCCCTCTTAGCTTGCAGCCCTCTTAGCTTGCAGCCCTCTTAGCTTGCAGCCCTCTTAGCTTGCAGCCCTCTTAGCTTGCAGCCCTCTTAGCTTGCAGCCCTCTTAGCTTGCAGCCCTCTTAGCTTGCAGCCCTCTTAGCTTGCAGCCCTCTTAGCTGGTTTTGTAGAACTATTTGAGGTTGGGAGTGAGGCTGGAGCACATCTCTGGATAACTTTGTCCCAGACACCAGTGGGATTTGCCCTGTTGCTTTTTAAGTCTCCAAGCAGCAGCAGGCTGATTTTTGTAGCTCATCCTTGACCCTCCTGGAGCAGATAACAAATGGTTGCTGTCATCTTCTGCTGTAAATATTTTCTACTTGTTCTAAGGGCTGTGAGTAGCTACTTCCAGGAACATCTCAGGATGGGGTTTTTGCAGATGAAAGGAGAGGAAAAGCTCCAGAGCTAGGTGTAGGCTAACATAACTCATGTCCTCCTGTCAGGCTTGCTTCTGTTTCTCAGTGCCTGTGGCACAATGAGGGAAAATCTGTCCCCAGTTATTTCCTGTGCAGCTGAGAAACAACTGGTGTCTCTGGCTGTCTGGAAACCTCAAACCTCTCTTCTCCAGAGAATTCTTTTCTTCCCACTTCACCAGTGCTTTGTGACTGATCTCCTTGGGTTCTAAAATTGCTCTCTTGGGCATAGCTGATGGATCAACTTGCTGTCTGAAAGGAGCCTTAGCAACGTGGATGGTGTAACCTAGGGATGTAGGCTTCTCCTAGGCTGGAGAAAGTGGGCTGAGGAGAATCTCTTGAGGCTCAATAAGGCAAACTTGAGGTCCTGAACCTAGGTGGGGGCAATCCTTGATATCAGTGCAGGCTGGGGGATGATGAGATTGAGAGCAGCCCTGCAGAGAGGCACTTAGGGGTGTTGGTGGATGAGAAGCTGGGCATGAGCCAGCAGTGGGCACTGGCAGCCCAGAAGGCCAAGGGCAGCCTGGGCTGCATCCAAAGCAGTGTGGCCAGAGGTGGAGAGAGGGGATCCTGCCCCTCTGCTCTGGGGAGACCTCACCTGCAGGGCTGAGTTCTGCTCTGGGACTCCAAACACAATAAGTACATAGATCTGCTGGAGCAGGTCTGGAGGAGGCCATGAAGGTCTGGAGCACCTCTGTTTTGAGGACAGGATGAGAGAGTTGAGGCTGTTCAGCCTGGAGAAGAGAAGGCTTCAGGGAGACCTTAGAGCAGCATTTCAATATCTGAAGGGGACCTACAGGAAGGCTGGGGAGGGCCTGTGGTGATAGGGTGAGGAGCAATGGTTTGAAACTGGAGCAGGGGAGATTCAGGTTGGACATCAGGAAGAAGGTCCTCACCATGAGGGTGGTGAAATACTGGAACAGGTTTCCCAGGGATGTGGTGGAGGCTCCATCCCTGGAGACACTCAAGGTCAGACTTGGTGTGGCCCTGAGCAACCTGCTCTAGTTGATGTCTCTGTAGGGAGGTTGGACAAAGATGACCTTTGGGGGTTCCTTCCAGTCTGATTCATTCTATGATTCTGTGATACTTTCACAATATTTAGGATGATTCCTCTGTCTCACAGGCTGCCAGTCAGATGTTTCCCTCTTTCTTCTTTTTTTTTCTTTTTGTGTGCTCTGCACTGCTATGTTTTCCATTTGTCATTTTTTTTTCCACCATTATTCAACCAGTTCTCATAAATCTGACCCCCGTGATTGGCCTTTTTGCTCCTTCTTATCACTGAATCACAGAGCAGTGGGGATTGGAATTTATCCTTTTCTTTTTAACTTATTTTTAACTAAATCAATGCAAGGATTTGAGCATGTGCCTAAGGTCTCCAAAAGTGCCTGGAAGTCTTAGGAATTGGTGTGGCCTCACTGCTGGGGAAGACAAAGAATTGAAATGGTTTAGTGGACATGGAGCTGTCAGGTAGAAGGTTGGAAGTGATGATCTTAGAGGTCTTTTCCAACCTTAATTATTCTGTGACCTCTGGATATCATTTGGAAGATCATGCAGAGCAGGTATCACTTGAAACAGGATGGCCATGAGCACAAAGCCATGCAGACAAGTCTTTTTCCAACCCAGAGCCTCTCAGGATGTGGAAGAGTGGCCAACATAGTGGAAAGAGCTGAACCTGTTGGGGTGTTAATGAATCTGCTCCATAATTACTTTGTTTCATAATGATTAGTTGGCACCAGAAGCTTCAGGAAAAATCTGCCCCAACCTGCATGGCCGTTGGTCTGTGTCCTTGAGCAGGCACTGACCCAATCAGCCAGAGCTGTTTCAAAATGTAAATATAACCTCTTGGCTCTCTGTCTCCCCACCAACCTCTGGAGCCTGCAGATCTGCATTGGGTCTTCTGAGAGAAGTTTTCAAAAGAGGTTTGACTTCTCTCTCTCAGGCTTTGGATCACAAGTGAGATGGCCCTGATGAGCTAAGCAAATGAATGCACTGCTCTTGGGCCATTTCATCTTCATAAGGGCCATTTAGCACTCTTCTATTAGTTCTTTTTTTTTTTTTTTTCCTGCTGGTGCAAAGAAGCTCTTCAAAGTAAGTGTCAAGGAACTTGATGCAGACAATTGATGCCATCCTCTGAGCTGTCCTTGCCAGCCTAGCTTTAAATATCTCAGATGACACCGTGAAAGGCTCCCCGCAGGGCTGTGAGAATCCAGAATGAATGAGCATCCTTGGATTAAATGATGATTAAGTGCCTGATGAGATGGGATGAATGAGGTGCTGCAAGGCAAGAACTCCTCCATTATCACAGCTGACCTGAGGCCACATTTCCTCCATTTCCCCATCTGCAAAAATAGGAGGTCCTTGCACCAGGAGTTGAGGTTGAAGTCCTCAAACCAACTTGCTCTGGAGGCCAGAGATCACCTTTCTGCTCATGGCACCCACCCCAATGTTTCTGCACCAGTGATAAAATTCAGTAGAAACTTTCTTATTCATAGATTCACAGAAGGTTTGGAAGGGACCTTCCACTAGCCCAGGTTGCTCAAGGCCTCATGAACCTGGCCTTGAACACTTCCAAGGAGGGAGCATCCGTGATGGTCCTGGGCAACCTATTCCAGTGTCTCACCAGTCTCAGTCTGAAGAAGTCACTACAAGTCCTTCTAAGAAGTCCCTTACCAGCTTTCTTGTAGGACCCCTTCACATACTGAAAGGATGCTCCAAGGTCTCCCCAGAGTCTTCTCTTCTCATAGAATCATAGAATTGTCAGGGTTGGAAGGGACCTCAAGGATCAGCCAGTTCCAACCCCCCTGCCATGGGCAGAACACCTCACACTGCAGCAGGTTGCTCACAGCCACATCCAGCCTGGCTGCAAAAACCTCCAGGGATGAAGCTTCCACCACCTCCCTGGGCAACCTGTGCCAGAGTCTCACCACCCTCCTGGGCAAGAATTTCTTCCTAACATCCAATCTGAATCTACCCACTTCTAGTTTTGCTCCATTCCCTCTAGTCCTATCATTACCTGACACCCTACAAAGTCCCTCCATAGCTTTCTTGTAGCCCCCTTCAGACACTGGAAAGCCACAAGAAGGTCTCCTCAGAGCCTTCTCCAGACTGAATAGCCCCAACTCTTTCAGCCTGTCCTCATAGGAGAGGTGCTCCAGCCTGAACAACCTGTTCTCCAGGATGAACAACCCCAACTTCCTTAGCCTGTCCCCATAAGTGAGGTTCACCAGCTCTCTTAAATATCTTTGTGGCTTCTTCTGGACCCTCCAGGTCCTTCTTGTGCTGGGGGCACCAGAACTGGAGGCAGTGCTGCAGGTGGGGTCTGAGCAGAGCAGAGGGGCAGAATCCCCTCCCTGTGCTGCTGCTCTCCCTGGATGCAGCTCAGCACACAGCTGCCTGCTGGGCTGCCAGGGACCATTGCTGGCTCCTGGGGAGTTTGTCATCAGACACCCCCAAGTCCTTCTCCTCTGAACTGCTCTTGGGCCATTCCTTGCCCAGCCTGGATTTGTGCTTGGGATTGCCCTGACCCAAGTGCAGGACCTTGCACTTGGCCTTGCTGAACTTCATGAGGCTGGCTTTGGCACACCTCTCAAGCCCGTCTATGTCTCTCTGGATGGCATCTCTTCCCTCCAGCACGTCAACCAGACCACACAGCTTGGTGTCATCTGCTGTGATGGACTAAGATATGAGGTAGATTTGTTCTTAGACTGATATCCTTTGGGTGAGCCCTGTACCAACTCAAAATGTCTTCACAAAGTTGTCTCCTAAGCAAGTCTTCACAAGGCCTGATGGAGACCATTGTGCTTCCAGCTCCTGTACAGCTTTCACTGGGGAGCTTGCAGCAGCTGGCAAGCAGGCAATTATCAAATATCTCATGAAAGAAGAGAGAAAAAACGTAACTATCACCCATCTTCTAGGAGAGGAAATGAAGGAGGGGGGGTAGAAGAATAGTAATAAAGCAAGAGAGAAAGAAAATGCAGTCTTCTTGATGTTTGATTTAGGCAGCTGCCTGCTTTTTTAAGACCAGGAAGAGGAGCAGGGTACAGAGCATGCTAAATTTCCTCCTCCTCCTCTAGAGCTCAGTGTGAAGCTCATTGCAGATCTTCCCAGTGCAGATAGAAAAGTGAAGCCCCAACTCAGCAAGGTCATGGAGCCCACATGGCACTTCTCACTCAACTGTTGTTTTTTTAGTCCTAGCATCCTGGCAGTGACACATCTTAGCAGCTGCCTCCCTGAGCCTTCCTTGCACCTTTAATTGCATATGGGTTCCTCTTAGCTTCCTGGCCAGATCTTTAGAGCATCATTGTAGGTTGGGAAATAGCTCCCTGCCACCCATCACAGTGGTTGCATCCGTGGGCTATGGGAAGTGACTCCTCCAGAAGCTTGTAAAACCTGGAATTGTTGCAGTTAAAGAAGACCTTGAAAATCATTGAGTCCAAAACATCCAGGTGAAAACTGGGTATCCGAATGGCTTTTGATGTCCTAGAATCATAGAATTGTTTTGGTTGGAAAAGACCTCTAAGATCAAGTTGTTGAACTCAGCCTAACACCATGGCCACTAAACCATGTCCCCAAGTGCCATGGCCACAGGTTTCTTGAACACTTCCAGAGATGGTGACTCCACCACCTCCCTGGGCAGCCTATTCTAATCCCTAACCACTCTTGCAGGAAAACATTTTACTAATATCCAAACCTCCCCTGACAAGTTTCAAGCCATGGATAGATTGTTCAGATGGTTGTGGTGGCTGAAGATGGCACAACTGGAAAATGACCAAGTCTTTGCTTAGAGGCAGTGCCACAGTCCTTTCATGTGTGTTTCCCCCTCTACTCCACTCTGGTGAGACCCCAGCTTGAGTACTGCATCTAGTTCTGGAGCCCTTATTACAGGAAAGATCTGGATGTGCTAGAACATGTCCAGAGAAGGGCCATGAGGATGAGCAGAGGGTTGGAGCTCCCCTGCTATGGAGACAGGATGAGAGAGTTGGGGTTGTTCAGTCTGGAAAGGAGAAGGCTCTGAGGAGACCTTCTTGTGGCCTTCCAGTATCTGAAGGGGGCTACAAGAAAGCTGGGGAGGGACTTTTGAGGGTGTCAGGGAGTGACAGGATTGGGAGGAATGGAGCAAAATCAGAAATGGGAAGATTCAGATTGGATGTCAGGAAGAAATTCTTCCCCATGAGGGTGGTGAGACACTGGCACAGGTTGCCCAGGGAGGTGGTGGAAGCCTCATCCCTGCAGGTTTTTGCAGGCAGGCTGGATGTGGCTGTGAGCAACCTGCTGTAGTGTGAGGTGTCCCTGCCCATGGCAGTGGGGTTGGAACTGGCTGATCCTTGAGGTCCCTTCCAACCCTGACAGTTCTATGATTCTGTGGTGTTGGATAGAAGTTGGGTGGGCAAGGCTGGCTGCTGATCCTTCTGAGCTAAAGGGACTTGCAAACTCAGGGGCTGTGCACGGGGGAAGAAGACAATGCCTTTGCCAGCTGCAGGAGATTTGGTAGGAAAAGAACTGGGTTTGCAAATGGTGACTTACAGGTTTGGGTGCTTGGTGAGCTGGACAAATGTCTGGACAGGCTGCCCCGTGGGGTTGTAGAGTCCTTTTCTTTGAGAGTTTCAAAACCTGCATGGATGTATTCCTGTGCAGACTACCTTGGGTGAACCTACTTTTGGCAAGGGGGTTGGACTCAATGATCTCTGGAGGTCCCTTCCCACCTCTCGAACATTCTGTGATTCTGTTCTAGGGCTGTTGGCCACCTGGACTCTTACTTAGGAAAGGCAGCACAAAGTTTCTTAGCTGTGGTTTAACCTTGAGTCAGGGTCTGGGGCACACAAGGTCTCCTTCATGCTCATTTTCTAAACCTTTAGTTCTGCCATGTCTGTAAGAGCTGTTTCAAATTTGTCCTAGCACAAGCAGTGTTCACTGAGTACACTGAACAAAGGGCTCTCCAGAAGGCCAAAGAGATGGCTAAGGGCATCCATAGAGAAAGAAGCAGTCTCATCAAGGAGAAAGACATGAGATTAAAAAAGACCTCTGTTAATAGCTGAGTTGAAAGATGGAATTTTCAACCCAAGAAATGGGGAAGGAAGGAAATGTGAAGTGCTTTATTTTGGATGCCCTTAAATACATTGCTTCTCTGTGGTTGACTTTATGCTCTGAAACAGCACTGACCTAAACTGGAAATAAAAATTAATTAAATGACTCAGCCATCAGAAATCCCTTCCCTTCTGCTCACACTGAGTTCTTGGTTGACCTAACGTTGCTTTTTCCCTGGGAAAGCATCTGGCCTTGCAAACTTTTCTGAGGTCTTCCATTTGGAAAAATTCAAAATCCAAAGCTCCCTTGCCCAACTCCAGGTGTCCAGAATATTTTTTTGCTTTGGTTCTATGCTTAGAAATATGGCAAGGGATTTTTTTTTTTTTTTTGACCCCTTTCAGGAAGTATCTGCAGTCAGGATTTTCTAGTCTCCTGTGAAATGCTTTCCTCTTCAATTAGAAGAGTCCTGTCTGCTGACATGGGAAGGGCTGGAGCCTGATGGGGAAACAGGGCAAAGTAAATACAGGAGAATAAAGGGACCAAAAGAATATTGGTGGTAGTTCTTGAATCAAGCCTTGAAAGGTTTTTTTGTTTGTTTGGTTGGGGTTTTGTTTATTTGTTTGGTTGTTTGTTTTTTTTTTGGTGTTTTTTTTTTCTGTGTAAAGTAGACATCCAGCTCGATGTGAGAAAGATGGTTTTATTCTGTTTATCTGGATTGTTTTGAAATCTCTGTTCAGGAAGCATGTGGGGAGGAGAGTATTGAGTGATCCAAAGCAGCAGCAGCATGTCTGTGGTCTTCTGTGGACTTCAACACCAGAGGGAAACACCTGGAAGAGAACCAATTCCTCTGTGTGACGTTTGGCCATCGCTGGTGGCAGGTCCCGGCTGTTAAATTGTTTAAGATATCTGAAGGCTGCACTGAAAGTGTTCAGACCTTAGGAGGAAAATAAAAAGTGCTGAAAGGGTAAGAATCACCTACCAGCATTTTCCTGGAAAAGGGGGAGGGTTGCAGAAGCTTTTGTAGAACAAAGAGAAGGTTGATCAGAAAGGGCTGCAGTCAAGCAGATGATGTGCCCAGGCCAGAGGCAGAAAGATGCCTCTCTAAAAAGTTCCTTGCTGAAAGCATAAAGCGATCCTTGCTCCATGGGGACCAAACCCTTTTAATTCTCTCTTTTTCCTTGGGAGGAAAATGGGGTTTGTCAGTGATATTTTTTAATAGTTTTTATTTTCATTTACTTATTTATTTTTTAAAAATTTTATTTCTTATTTATTTTTAAAAAATGTTATTTATTTAAAAAATGTTATTTAGTTTTTAAACATTATTTTTTATTTATTAAAGAGGTTATTTTAAATTTTGTTTATTAAAAATATTGCTTTTTACTTTACTTTTTGCTTTTTACTTTACCTTTTGCTTTTTACTTTACCTTTTGCTTTTTACTTTACCTTTTGCTTTACTTTCTGCTTTTTTATTTTTATTTTACTTTTTATTGTCCTTTATTTTTTATCTTTATTTTACTTTTTATTTTACGGTTTTGTTATTTTTTTGTTTTTTTTTTTTTTTGTTTTTTTTTTTTTGTTTTGTTTTTTTTTGTTTTGTTATTTTTGTTGTTTCTGTTATTTTTGTTGTTTCTGTTATTTTTGTTGTTTTTGTTTTTTTTTTGTTTTGTTATTTTTGTTGTTTTGTTTTTTTTGTTGTTTCTGTTATTTTTGTTGTTTCTGTTTTTTTTGTTGTTTTGTTTTTTTTGTTGTTTCTGTTATTTTTGTTGTTTTGTTATTTTTGTTGTTTCTGTTATTTTTGTTGTTTCTGTTATTTTTGTTGTTTCTGTTATTTTTGTTGTTTCTGTTATTTTTGTTGTTTCTGTTATTTTTGTTGTTTCTGTTATTTTTGTTGTTTCTGTTATTTTTGTTGTTTCTGTTATTTTTGTTGTTTCTGTTATTTTTGTTGTTTCTGTTATTTTTGTTGTTTCTGTTATTTTTGTTGTTTCTGTTATTTTTGTTGTTTCTGTTATTTTAATTTGAGTTTAAATTTTATTTTTATATTAAAGTTTATTCTAAATGTATTTTTTATTTACTTTAATTTTTAAATTTTAAAATTATTTTATTTTTATGTCATTTGAAATTGTTTAAATTTTTAAATTTTGATTTTATTATTTTTACTTTTATGTAATTATTTTATTTTATCGAAACCCTTGCCCTGGTTACTTGAAGTCAAAGATGTTCACAGAAAGTCTCTTCATACCATCAGACCTTCCTGTTCCTACCAGGACTGATGAATTTCTGAAATTCAGATATTTCAAGATTTTTTTCCCATTTTGTTTGTCCTTTTTCCATCTTCAGCCTCTGTATTGCTGGGGTATAGAAGGGGCTGATCAGAAAGCTGAGGACAGAGGGGACAAGTGGTGATGATTTGAAACTAAAAGAGGCAGATTCAGACTGGAGAGAAGGAAGAAATGTTTGACATTGGGAGTGGTGAGAGCCTGGCCCAGGCTGCCCAGAGAGGTAGGAGCTGCCCCATCCCTGGAACCATTCCAGGTCAGGTTGTTTGGGGCTCTGAGCAACCTGCTCCAGTTGCAGATGTCCCTGCTGACTGCAGAGGGATTGGACTGGATGAGCTTTAAAAGCCCCTTCCAACCCAAACTGTTCCATGATTCTAATGTCTCAGAACACAGTGAGGGTTTCGTGCTCTTTGTGCTTACAAAACAGGGCTCTGGTGAGGAAGAGGAGGAAAACTCTTCCAGGCAAAAATCCCGCTCAGCAGCCACCCCTTCTCTCAAACCAAGGATTTGTGTGTCTCTTCTGCCTCTCCTTGAGAGGGAGAATGATCTGAAGCTGAGTGAAAAACGATCACAGGGTTTTCAAAACCAGTTCCTGGATGGAGTGTGCCAGCTGCCAATCAGCCCCGAGCGCCGGATGCTTGTCTCCTTGTGTCTGGGCTTTTTTAGGCTCTGAGCTGTGCAGCAGTGGCTTTGTCTTACAGCCTGTTTGTACACTCTACCAGAAACCAATTTGCCCCAGATGGCCCTGGTCCAGTTGTAAGCCAGTCCTGAAAGCCCTCAGGGAGGAGATGAGCAGCTAGGCTGCCCATCCTTATTCAAACACTTCCTCTCTGCAGACATTCAAGACCCACCTGGATGTGTTCCTGTGTGACCTACTGTAGGGGTTGGACTGGATGAGCTGTCAAGGTCCCTTCCAGCCCCTAATATTCTGTGATTTCTTCTGCCTTCAAGTGTGTGTTCAAATATCTATTCACACATGTTTTGGTTGGAGCTGGGAGGTTTCATACCTTCATACCCTCTTTTCTCAGGGTCTCACAGAATGGTTTGGATTGGAAGGGACCTTAAAGATCATCTCGAACACAGCCCTGTGAGGAGAGGCTGAAGGAGCTGGGGGTGTTCAGCCTGGAGAAGAGGAGGCTCAGGGGAGACCTCATTGCTGTCTACAACTCCCTGAGGGGAGGTTGTAGCCAGGTGGGGGTTGGGCTCTGCTCCCAGGCAAGCAGCAGCAGAACAAGAGGACATAGTCTCAAGCTGTGCCAGGGGAAGTTTAGGCTGGAGGTGAGGAGAAAGTTCTTCATGGAGAGAGTTGTAAGAGGTTGGAATGTGCTGCCCAGGAAGGTGGTGGAGTCACCATCCCTGGAGGTGTTCAAGAGGAGATTGGACGTGGCACTTGGTGCCATGAGTAATCATGAGGTCTTGGGTGACAGGTTGGACTTTGATGATTATTGAGGTCTTTTCCAACCTTATTGATTCTGTGATCTAGTTCTAACCCCCATACCCCCATGGACAGGGACACTTTCCACTGGAACAGGTTGCTCAGCCTGGCCCTGAACCTTATCTCATGGTGCTTGTCCCACCAGTTTCATCTCTCAGCTCAGGAAAGAGCAGGGCAGGTTTCATCTAATTTAGGAGGAAGATCCTAAAATGTTGTTGAGGATTTTATTCAATGGTTCTTTTTTTCTGGGTTTGGGCACAGAATCATAAAATGTTTTGGGTTGGAAGGGACCTAAATATCAGCCAGTTCCAGACACCTTCCACTAGACCAGCTTGCTCAAGGCCTTGCCCAACCTGCAGGGAAGGGAAAATCCACGGTCTCCCTGGGCAACCTGTTCCAGTGTCTCACCACTCTCCCTGGAGTGAAATTCTTCTTAATCTCCAGTCTAAATCTCCCTTCTTCCAGCTTCAATCCATTGCCCCTGGTCCTGTCACTACAAGCCCTTGGAAAAAGTCCCTCCCCGGCTCTCCTGTAGCCCCCTTCAGGTACTAGAAGTCTGCCCTCAGGTGTGTGGTGTGCCCTCAGGTGAGTTGTGTGCCCTCAGGTGAGTTGTATGCCCATTTGGGACCAAGTGCCTCTTTCATTTCACATGGGATCTTCCAAAGAGGAGCCATCTCTAGGGCAGTTAAGCTGGAAAAGTGCATGTTTTATATGGGTTTTACCTATATTGGTCCATCTCTATATGCTACCCTCCCCTCACCCCCACATAGATACTTTTGAAGCCCTTTCTTCCAGTGTTCTTAAATTCCAACCCTCTGAAAATTTGCTTCTAATTTCAGTGAATTGCAGTTTTTCAGCAGAAGGGGGGCTCAACCTTAGCTTCCCCAATCATCATGTCCAAAGATGTTTTAATTTAAGGAATCATTACATCTCATTTTAGGTTTTATGAACCTATTTATCTGCATTTGCAAAGAGCCCACAGATGATCCAGGACTGCATTGGACCAGGTCCTGTGCAAATAGGAATTGGATCTGAAACCAATTAGAGGCTCAATTTCAACATGTAGGACAGTCATTAATCTCTGGTTTGCCAGACATTAATAGCTACTTTCTCCAGGACAATAGCTGCACATCTACATTTGGGGAATGGGATTCAGCAGAAATTAAGCTTGCAAGTAAGGCAGTAATTGTTGCATCCCTGCTAGCAGGAAAGATGAGCAGCAGCTGGTTTAGCACTGATTGTATAATGCGTTTGTTAATGGTCCAGGAAAGTGGGCAGTGAAGATACAAGGGTCAAAGTCTCGTGTAATTAGTGAGATTAGCCAAGACTGGGGGATTTCAGGAGGTGGGGACCAAGCTGGCAGGATTGGCAGGATGATTGAAGGCAGAAGTCAGAGAATCCTGGGATGGTGGGGGTTGGAAGGGACCTTTGAAGATTGAGCCTAGGCCCCCATGATAGAGTAGCATCACCTAAATAAATCAACTAGGAACACATCATGGAATGGTGAGGGTTGGAAGGGACCTTTGGAGATTGAGTCCAGCCCCCCTGATTGAGCAGGATCACCTACCATAAATCAGCCAGGAGCACATCACAGAATGCTAGGGGTTGGAAAGAACCTCTGGAGATCAAGTCCAGCCCACTCTGCCAACGCAGACCTAAGGCAGATCACACAGGAATGCATCCAGGCAGGTTTGAAAGCTCCAGAGATGGAAACTCCATAATCTCTCTGGGCTGCTCCACAACCTGCTCCAGTGCTCTGCAGCCCTCAAAGTGAAGAATTTTTTCCTTATATATATGTGGAAACTCCTGGGTTCCAGTTTGTGTCCATTGCCCCTTGTCCACAGAAAGGCAGCTTACACCATGGAATCTGAGCTTCTCATCTGATAATTGCACTCTTAAGTGGGTTGCAAATGGGGAAGAGGGGGTGAGGAAAATCCAAGTGATGCTGTGAGGAGTGAGTGGAGCATCTACTCAATGCAGGGCAATAGTGATAAACACAGGAGGGTTCAGCAAGACTGAAAAATAATTATAGAATCACAGAATTGTCAGGGTTGGAAGGGACCACAAGGATCATTCAGTTCCAACCTCCCTGCCATGGGCAGGGACACCTCACACTACAGCAGGTTGCCCAGAGCCACATCCAGACTGGCCTTAATAACCTCCAGGGATGGAGCCTCAACCAGAGGCTGATGATGGCAAGGGACAAACAAAATGAAATAAAATCTTGAAATACCTGGTTTTCAGCAGTCTATCTGTCCTGGTAGGAACAGGAAGGTCTGATGGTATGGACAGCCTTTCTGTGAACATCTTTGACTTCAAGTAACCAGGGCAAGGGTTTGGTTAAAAAATAAAATAATTACATAAAAGTAAAAATAATCAAAACAAATAAATAAAAATTGTAATGACATAAAAATAAAAAATAATTTAAACATTTTAAAATAAAATTAAAAATTAAAATAAAAACAAAAAGTAAAATGAAAAATAAAAAGAAAATAAAAATAACGTTATAATAAAAATAATATAGAAATAACAAAAAAAACCCCAACATAAACAAATAACATAAATAGTATAATAAAAGTAAAATAAAAAGTAAAATAAAAAAAACAGACTGGCCTTAAAATCTTTGAGGGATGACACTTCCACCACCTCCCTGGGCAACCTGTTCCAGTGTCTCACCACCCTCATGGGGAAGAACTTCTTCCTAAGATCTACTCTAAATCTTCCCTCCTCTAGCTTGGATCCATTCACCCCCAGTCCTATCACTACCTGACACCCTAAAAATCATGGAATCATAGAACTGTTAGGGTTGGAAGGGACTTCAAGGATCATCTAGTTCCAACCTCCCTGCCATGGGCAGGGACCCTCACCAGCAAAAAGTCCCTCAGCAAAAAAAAAAAAAAAACCTTTCCTAGTTGCTCTCTGCTCCTAATGGAGTATAGGGAGTAAAAATAGAAGGTGTCAAGATGAAACCCAGAAGAACTAAAGCAATACTAATGAAAAGTCTGGGGTCATTTAGTGTAAAAGAGATGACTAAATGGGAACATGAGAGGTGTAAAAATAAGACAGGATAGGCCAGTGAATCAGCAGCTCCTTCTCTTATTTATGAAGTGGAAATTACATGTAACTGTTGGAAATAGTAAAACCAAAGCCCCCACATGGGAGGAAGGAAGGTGTTTGTACTTCTTTTTTGCAGAGGAGACAAGCTGGGCAGCTTAGACTTGAGGGGTTATGAAGGCTGAGGCCCTGTCTATGTGACATCTCAAGAGGGTTCAGCATGGCATTAGAGGTGTGGTGCCAGGGTTGTGTTTCACAGAATCACAGAATTGTTTAGGTTGGAAAAGCTCTCTAAGGTCATCAAGCCCAACCATCAACCCAACACCACCATGGCCATTAAGCCATGTCCCACAGTGCCATGGCCACACATTGCTTGAACACCTCTGGGGATGGGGACTCCACCACCTCCCTGGGCAGCCTATTCCAATCCCTGAGCACTCTTGCAGCAAAGAAATTTTTCCTAATCTCCAATCTAACCCTCCCCTAAGGCAACTTGAGTCCATTTCCTCTTGTTCTGTCAGTTGATTCCATGGAGGAGAGACTGACCCTCACCTCACTCCAACCTCCCTTCAGGGAGCTGTAGAGAGCCAGAAGGTCTCTCCTCAGCCTCCACTTCTGAAGAAGCAGCAATCCTAATTCCTTCAGATGCTCCTCACAAGACTTGTTCTCTAGACCCTTCATGACACCTGCAAGCCTGGGAGGGAGGGAAGGAGGTGAGTGGGAAACACTCTGGGGTCTCCTGCTTTGTCTCCATAGCATCTCATGGAACTGTAGAATCATTTTGGTCAGATGAGACCTTCAAGATTCATAGATTCATAGAAGGGTTTGGGTTGGGAGGGTCTTTGAAGATCACCCAGTTCCAATCCCTGCCATGGGTAGGGACACCTTCCACCAGCCCAAGTTGCTCAAGGCCTTGGACACCTCCACAGGGAGAGGGTATCCACAGCCTCCCTGGGCAACCTGTTCCAGTGTCTCCCCACCCTCACTCTAAAGAATTTCTTCCTAATCTTCAGTCTCCATCTCCCCTCTTCCAGCTTCAATCCATTCCCTCTCATCCTATCCCTGTCACTTGCTCCAGGCTGCAGCTCAGATGGTTTCTCTGAGGCATATCTCTCTCTCTCTCTCCAGCACAAGCCCTGTTGTGTACGAAGTTATCTCCAGGCTGGGGCTGGATTTAAATCTGTGCTTGTAGGTGATCTGCTCCCAGATCATTCCCATCCTGCAGCAGTGAACCCTGCAGATGAGAAGGGTCCTTGCTCCCTGCTGTGTGCTCTGTGAGAGCTGTGGGCCCAGGCACAGAGCCAGCACCATGGGGCTGCTGTCTCAGAGGGGGGTGGGTGGCTGGGGAGGGAGCCTGCCTGCTGCTAAAAATAAAGCCTGGGGGGCAGGTGGGGATCTCCCCTCCAGCACACATCTGCTCCTGGGCTGGCACTGCTCCAGGCATCCCTCTCACCTCCCCTGCCTCGGTCCGGAGCAGTTGGGTCTCTCTGCTTGCTGCCGGGTTGAAATCAGCTGGGGAGAGACACTTCAACCATTTTCTCCCCTGGTTTCTATGGTGATGTTCCACTCAACGGTTTCCAGAAGGTCTGAGTTTCTTTCCCTGCAGATAAGGCAGCCTGTGCTGAGCCACCACAGCCTGGGCTCTACACCTGGGCAGCAAGCCGAGGGCTCACACCACCCAAAGTGAGATGGCACTGGGTGCAACCTCTCTTTCCTGCTGGCTTGGGCAAGAGCTGGCATCATCTCCTAAAGTAATGTTGGGGTTGTTTGTTGCTGCTGTTTGACACCTTGAGCTTGGAAGGCTGGGAAGCACATGGAAATGTGCATCCTCATGTTCTTCCTCTCTGCTCCCTAGTGCAGGCAGCTCAGGGACAGCCAGCTTGGGCTTGGTGAAGGCTGAAAATGCAGTGCATGATGTGGGAGGGAGAATGTGTGAGAGAAGGGTGTTAGAAGCAGTTGGGAGAGGGGCTGTGCTGGGGATGTTCAGCTTGGGTAGATCTATGTTGACTCCAGGTGAGTAATTCACACCCTTTTCCTCTGTGAAGTTGCTGCTGTAGTTCCCATCCCAGCTCCAGCTAGAATCATAGCATCATAGAATGGTAAGAGTTGAAAGGATCTCTGAAGATTGAGTCCAGTCCCCCTACCAAAGCAGGATCTCCTAGGGCAGGTCACATAGTAACACAGCCAGAGGGATCTTGAACATCTCTAGAGAAGGTTTTGGGGAATAGACCCTCCTGTTTTTATCTCCAACATGGCTTGAAGACATTGGGTGCTGACAAGGAAAGGTGATGAATGTCTCCCTGTGCTCAAGGGAGATTGTGGGGATTGCTTTCTTCCTGCTCTTGGGGCTGGTGGAGTCCCAGGCCAGGCTGCCCTAGACACCTTCCCTCATGTTGGCTCACAGGGCTACAGCTCATCCATTCCCACAGGCACTTGGGAAGATTCCCCAGGGACCCTCTACAACTCTTCTATCCTAGAGAAGAAGGCTCAGCCCCACTGCTTGGTGCACCAAGTGCAGCAGAGGTTGTGCAACAGCTTAGCTTTAGCTGTGGTGTTATTTTGGAGTGGAGATGTTCTCTTTAGCCTTCCCCAGAGAAACCAGAGTCCCAAACTTGCCTTTGCCCCAACACTGTTGCTGTGACAGGAATAGCCATAGAACCATAAAATGGTTGGGGCTGGAAAGGACCTCCAAAGGTCATCCAGTCCAACGTCCCTGCAGTCAGCAGCGACATCCTCAACTAGATCAGGTTGCCCAGAGCCTTGCTGAGCTTCACCTTGAATGTATCCAGGGAAGGGGCCTCAACCACCTCCCCAGGCAAACTGTTCCAGTGTTCTACCACCCATCTCCCTCATGAGGAGAGCCTGAGGGAGCTGAGGGCTCTTTACTTGGAGAGGAGGAGCCTGAGAGGTGACCTCATTCATGTTTACAAATATGTAAAGGGAGAGTGCCCAGAGGCTGGAGCCAGGCTCTGCTGGGTGATGCCCAATGCCAGTACAAGGGGCAGTGGTGGAAGTTGGGGCATAGGAAGTTCCATGGAAACAGGAGGAAAGTTTTTTTCACTGCAAGGGTGACAAAACACTGGAACAGGCTGCCCAGGGGGTTGTGGAGTCTCCCTCTCTGGAGATATTTAAGACTTGCCTGGATGTGTTGCTGTGTGATCTGGTACAGGTGATCCTGCTCTGTCAGGGGGATTGGACTGGATGAGCTTTCAAGGTAATTTCCAGCCCCTAGCATTCTGTGACTCTGTGAAAGAACCTCCCAGCCCAGGTTGGTCAAGGTTTCATCCAACCTGGCCTTGAATGATTCCAGGGAGGGGACATCCACAACCTCCCTGGGCAGCCTGTTCCAGTGTTTCCCCACCCTCACTGTAAGGAATTTTTTGCTACTCTCCAGTCTTATTCTCTCCTCCTCAAGCTTCAATCCACTCCTTGTACGTCCTTCTCACTTCCTCACCTCCACATCCCCAAGTCTAAAGCCCTCTTTTGAGGGCTGCCTTCTCGAGCAGTGCCTTGGAGTCTCAGCAGGGCTGCCTCTTCCCGTGGTTGCTGTGTGAGCAGGCAGGGAAGGAGGTCTGCTGTGGGCTCAGGAGGCATCTGTGCCTTCCCAGGAAACGCGGTGGCACCGTCGAGTCTCCTGCGGTGTGACGCAGGTACTTGGCTGCCTCCCTGCTCCTCTTCACACCTCTCAGCAGTATGAGTGATCTCAGCAGTGGCATTTGAACATGCCCACCACCCCAGCTCCAGCAATTTCTCTTCCTTTTCAAAGGGCCACAGTTTAGAGGAGATCTGTGAAAACAAATGAAGGCTTCACTGAGGGACTTGCAAACGTCGGCACAGCCCAGGCTTCCCCCAGAGAGGATGAGGTGAATGAGGCTGAAGCAAACTATGGCCTCTGCTCCCTGTGATCAACCCTCAGTTCTTAGGGCAGCTTTGGGATCCTGTCTGTGGAGGGGAGGAGGCGGTCCAGTCTGGAGAGGGATTTGGGGAAAATCACCTCTATTTCTGCCCACTTAAACATTAAGGGAAAGCTACAGCACATCTTGAAGAAACCCTTGGACCTGGGTCAGCTCCTTGAATCCTAGAATTAGAGGTGAGATGGCTGCTTGCTGCCCTTGGAAATAGAAGGGAATGGTTGAGTTGGATGGGACCTTAAAAATCATCAAGTTGCAACCCCTGCATCATGGGCAGGGACACCTCCCACCAGCCCAGCTTGCTCAAGGCTCCATCCAGTCTGGCCTTGAACACCTGCAGGGAGGGGGCAGCCACAGCCTCCCTGGGCAACCTGTGCCAGTGTCTCCCCAGCCTCACTGTAAGGAATTCCTTCCTCATCTCCAGTCTTGTTCTCCCCTCTCCCAGCTTCAATCCATTCCCTCTCATCCTATCACTCCAGCCCTTGTCAGAAGTCCCTCCCCAGCTCTCCTGGAGCCCCATTCAGGTCCTGGAAGGCTGCTCTAAGATCTCCCTGGAGCCTTCTCTTCTCCAGGCTGAACTCCTCCAGCTCTCTCAGCCTGTCCCTGTGGGGGAGGCAGTCCATCCCTCTGACCATCTTCATGGTCTTGTTCATCTCTACTTTTAAGAACAAGATGTTTTCTTGGACCCAGGGAGAGGATATTGATGTACCGATGAGCTTGGACAGTTCAGGAAGCCTTCTTAATTTACCCCAAGCCTCCAGAGCCCTTAGTGGTCTCGAGCATGCCCCAACTCCACGTTCTGTAAGGGAAGTTTAGCAGGGTGGTGGTTAGAACCACTAAGCAACTACCAACAACTGACCTGTGCTGCAGCTAATTGTGCTGTTTTGGTTTATTTTTGTCCATCTCAGACTAACAGCTTGTATGTCTGACAGAAGCTTGCTTTTGCTTTTCCCCTTCCAGTGTAGGATTATTAATAGATGAGGCCTCAACAAAGAAAAGACCATTTGAGAAATGAGATGGGACACTTGCTCTGTGCTGGGAGAACAAACCAGCCATGCACCACCCACACCAAACATTCTTTGCTTTTTAAAGCACGTCTGCAAGAAGCTCTCCTTCCTTTGGGAGACATTCCTGTTCCCAGGAGGTCATGATTCAGACTTCCTGCCCTCTTCAAACAGATTCAAATCTCAAGGACTTTTTCCCTGCTTCCCCACCCCCTTTTCCCCATTGTGCTTGAATGATTTTTAACTTGGGTCAGATGCTGACTTGCAAAAGGCTGGGCTTGAGCAGCATCTCCTTTTATCTCTCTTATCTGAGACTTCCTAGGCTCTCTTCAGGTTCTAAATAAAGGGGACCAAACATAATTAAATCTCCTGCTTTAGGGCAGAATAGAATTGCCTGGAGGGATCAGGAAGGAATTGTTTTGCTGTTGTGAACAGCACTGATTAATGCAGTGGGGGCTGATGGTTGTTCTTTTTTTTCCTGGCAAGATGTTATAGGCCACCACTCAGAATGGATCTTTGCTTCTGATGTGCCCATGGCTCATTTCATGAAGCTTGGAAGGTGGATTCTGAGGGGCAACAAAACTTTTATGTTGTTCAGGCTCTGGGAGATTTTTGGATTCAGAGCTGAAGTAGGACTTCACAGCACAGTAGTACAAAGGAGCTAAAAGTGTTTGTGGAGAAGGAGCACGCTGCCTCCATTCAGGCACTGAACTATTCCCTGGATGCCACTACCCATGGGATGCTGCTGCCCTGGCCCACACTTCCCATTTGGTCTACTGGGAGGAATAATACCATGGACCAGTACAGGGTAGGGAGTGACCTGCTGGAAAGCAGCCCCATGGACCTTGGAGTCCTGGTGGACAGTAAGTTATCCATGAGACAGCAAAGCGCCCTTGTGACCAAGAAGGGTGATGGTCTCCTGGGGTGCAGTAAGAAGAGTGTGGCCAGCAGGTCAAGGGAGGTTCTCCTGCCCCTCTACTCTGCCTTGGCAAGACCACAGCTGCAGTACTGGCTCCAGTTCTGTGCTCCCCAGTGGAAGAAGGACAGGGATATGCTAGGTAGGGTAAGAGGATGATGAAGGGCCTGGAACATCTGTCTGATGAGGAAAGGCTGAGAGACTTGGGGCTGTTGAGTCTGGAGAAGAGAAGACTGAGAGGAGATCTTATTAATGTTTACAAATATCTGAGGCTGGGGGTCAAAAAGAAGGGGCCAGGCTCCTGGCAGTGGAGCCCTGTGCCAGGACAAGGAGCAATGGACACAAACTGGAAGTTCCAGCTCAACACTTCTATTTGCCCCAAAAACTTGGCCCCTGTGGTGCTGGAATTTACTTTCTCTCTCCTCAGCCAGCAGACTCCAAATGCAGAATGGTTTCAGAGAAGCTTTTCTGTCAGTGCAGCACCTTCCCCATTTCCCTAGGGGGACCCTGGTGAAAGATTCCCTGCAGTAGGTAATACTTGAGATCATAGGAGCACTGATGGGAAGGATGGAACATCACTGAGTTTAGCAGGAGAGGTTTTGATTGAAGGCCTTGAGTCACCTTCAGCCCAGCTACCAGGTGGGTAATAGCCTGGAGCTGATCTTTGCCAGCTGGCCCAAACCTTATGGTAGTCCTGGGTGCAGGTGAGTGAGGGGAAGGTTTGAAAAAGCAGAGAGGGTTAGCAGCCTCTGCCCTGGTGCCAGAGAGAGTTTGATGCTGGCTGAGGCTGAGGAGCAGAAAGCACTGAGCTGAGATCAGGGCTCTGGTATCACTTTTGGGACTGAAGTTGCTCCTGAAGTTCAGGTTGCTCCTGAATTCCTTCTCTGTGTGCAGAGAGGATAACAGCACAAGTCTGGTCTGGGTCTTTGCTGTGTCTCTTGAGAATGCAGGTTTCTGGAGGACAGTTATTGTCTTTTGTATGTAGAACTCTGCATTTCTATGAGGTGTGGTGGGCTGTTGGCCACCTTTGCTAAGGCTGTTGGTGGGTGGTTGGTTTCTGAACCTCAAGCTGCTGTTCCCATGTTGTGGCACCACTTTGGTGGAAGCTGCCTGTTCTTTTCCCACAGTGACACAGATGTGCCTCAGGGGAGACCTCATTGCTGTCTACAACTACCTGAAGGGAGGCTGTAGCCAGGTGGGGGTTGGTCTCTTCTCCCAGGCACCCAGTGACATAATGAAAGGACACAGTCTCAAGCTGCACCAGGGGAGGTTTGGGCTGGATGTTAGGAAGAAATTCATCCCAGAAAGAGAGTTTGGCCATTGGGATGTGCTGCCTGGAGAGATGATGGAGTCACCATCCCTGAAGGTGTTTAAAATAAGACTGGATGAGGAACTTGGTGCCATGGGTTAGTTGATGAGGTGGTGTTGGGTGATAGGTTGGACTTGATGATCATAGAATCAGTCAGGGTTGGAAGGGACCACAAGGATCATCCAGTTCCAACCCCCCTGCCATGGGCAGGAACACCTCACACTACAGCAGGCTGGCCAGAGCCTCATCCAGCCTGGCCTTAAACACCTCCAGGGATGGAGCCTCAACCACCTCCCTGCACAACCCATTCCAGGCTCTCACCACTCTCATGGGCAAGAACTTCTTCCTCAAGTCCAGTCTGAATCTCCCCACTTCCAGCTTCATTCCATTCCCCCCTGTCCTGTCACTAGGACTCAAAGGTCTTTTCCAGCCTGGTTAATTCTGGGATTCTGGGATTTGATAGGGCTCATGCAGCCCCTTTGCTTCATCCTGAAGGGTGTGCTGTGAAAGCCACATGCTCCTGTGCCACAGAGGAGGCAGCAGAATTGCCTGCTGAAGAAGGTTCAGGCTTCGCTATTAAAGACCTCATCTCCTGGGTTAAGGCAAACCAGAGCTGTGCTGCCTTAGAGAAGCAGAGTTTCACTTGAGCCAGGCCTTGAGTGCTCTGCAATTTGAGAGGGCAAGTTGCAAACAGCTTTGATAATTTTTCAAGTGGATTTAAGTACATTCATGTTACATTTCCTCCTAATGCCCCTTTGGACCGATGGCACTCTGACAGGTAACCATAGAAGGTGAAGTTCCTGCTGAAATGTTGGGAAGAGTTTGGAGCTGTTCTGTGGTTGCCTTTCTCAAGAGCTGTTCTTGAAGTGCTGTTGGCCCTCGCTAGAAGATGAGGGCTTGAATGTCTGAAATCATGTGGAATTATTGTCTCTGTCTGAAAGCTGCTTGGAGCCAGGGGGGTGTTGTGCTCTTCTCCCTAGGAACAAATGATGGGGTGGGAGGAAACTGCCTTGGGTTGCACCAGGAGAGGTTGAGGTTGGACATTAATAAGAAACTAGAAAATTTGTGCTGATGGAAAGGTGCTGCTGCCTTTTTCCAGTCATCTCTGTAGTGGCTGAGGGGATTGGGGTTGTCCAGCCTGGAGAAAAGGAGCCTGAGGGGAGACCTCATGGCTCCCTACAGCTCCCTGAAAGGAAGTTGGAGTGAGGTGGGGGTTGGGCTCTTCTCCCTAGCGACAAGGAAATGGCCTCAAGTTGCACCAAGGGATGTTTGGGTTGGACATGAGAAGAAACTTCTTCACTGAAAGGGTTCTCAAAGACTGGAAGAGGCTGCCCAGGGAGGTGGTTGAATGCCCATCCCTGGAGGTGTTGAAAAGAGGCAGAGATGTGGTGCTGAGGGCCATGATTTAGCAGCAGCCTTGGTAGAGTTAGAGAATGGTTGGACTGGATGAGCTTAAAGGTCTTTTTCCAACCAAAGCAATTCTGTGAGAAGGGGAAGCAGGCTCAGATCCATGTTTAGTACTCCTTGCTTTATACCAGAACTGTGTGTGTGATGATGACAGAGTGATCCAGGCTCATCCAGCCCTAATTTCCCAGTTTTCCTATTTGCCTGCTGCATGTGAAAATAAAGCAGCTATAGGTGTGGCACGTTCTTATCTCTCAGGACCTTCTGGCATGATGGACTGTATTTCTTCTCTGCCCTATTGGCTGCAGATTATTGGTGGCTCAGGTAGCATTAAAAATTTAAAAAGCCCATTAAAAAATGATATAAAAAGACAAAAAAAAAAAAAAATCTGTTAGAGCTCTGGAACTGATAACTGAGTTCACAGTTGAGACCGTGAATGGCTCTGCCCTAATGAGGCTGCACTTGGAGTATTGTGTCCAGTTCTGGGCTCCCCAGTTCAGGAGAGACAAAGAATTTCTGGACTGAGGCATCTCTCATTGGGAGAGGCTGAGACCTGAGGCTGTTTAGCCTGGACAGGAGCAGACTGAGGAAACTTCTCAATGCCAATCAATAGCTGAAGGAATGGGGAGCAAGAGGATATGGGCAGACTCTTTTCAGTGGTGCCCAGTGACACGACAAGGGGCAATGAGCATAAGCTGGAGCCCAGAAGGTTTCACTTGAACTTAAAGACAAATTTCTCTAGTGTGAGGCTGCTGGAGCCCTGGAGCAGGCTGCCCAGAGAGGTTGTGGAGTCTCCTTGTGTGGAGAGCTTCCAAACCCACCTGAGCAAGCTGCTGTGGGTGACCCTTTGGGTGTAGATGATCTCCAAAGGTCCATTTCAACCCCCCCACCATGCAGGGCTTCTGTGATTACCCAGGAAACAAGAAACAGGATATCTCCAAAAGGCCTCTCAGTTATAAATCTGAACTACAGACATCTGCTGGGACTCCAACAGCTTTGCCAGAAGTGCAGGCACCAAAAACTAATATCTGTTGGCTATAGGAGGACCTACACAAATGAGAAGGGCAGGTAACGGTGGCCATGGGATTCATCATCCTGCAAACTGTGGTGTTTGGTTTGTTTTGTTTTTTTTTTTTCTACTTCTTGAAGTTAAATCCTTAATCATCTCAACAATTTTAGTTGCAGAGCATCTTCTTGGAGGCACTGAAGGTGTTGCACGAGCTATAAAAATGTACTAATAAAAAAAATAGCCTCATAAAAAAAAGTGTAGAAACGAAAAGAAGTACTAAAAAGGCACTGGCATGGAGATGGCAGCTGGTACAAGTCATATATCAATGTCAAAACTCTCCCTTCTTGAGCTGTAGAGATTCATAGTTTGCCACTGGGAGTTCAGGTGCCATGGTGACAGGACCTGGGTAAGATTTTGAGTAGAAGTGGACAGATGGGAAAAGTCAAAGCATAGGGTGCCTTGGTGACCTTGTGAAGTGAGGAATGTCACTGTTCCATCAGCCTGGACCAGAGCAGTGCCTCAGGCCCCTGCAGTGAGTTGGTTCCCCCTAGGGAACCATCTTCATTAGGTACCTGCCATCCCTTCCTGTGCTGCCAGGGGCCAGAAGTGAGGACAGGAGTTGGTCTTCAGCCTGAAGCATTCATGAACAGAGCACAGTGCTGTCACCCACCCCTGTGCTGCTGTGTGCACACAAAAGGGAATGCAAAGGTGTCCTCTTGGTGTTTGTCCTCTACTGGGGATCTTGTGCTTGATCAGAGATAGGAGCTCTGTGTCAGCCACTCAGCTGTCCCTGCTCCTAACCATTGAATGCACCCTTGGTAAGACTGCAGATGACACCAAGCTGAGGAGGGAGTGTTGGTCTGCTGGAGGGTAGGAAGGCTCTGTGGAAGGACCTAGACAGACTGGACCCATGGATTGAGGCCAGTAGTATGAGGTTCAACAAGGCCAAGTGCCAGGTTCTGCACTTGGGTCACAACAACCCTATGAAGGCTCCAGGTGTGGGGCAGAGTGGCTGGAAACTGCTCAGCAGGGAAAGCATCTGAGGGTGTTGGTTGATAGCCAGCTGAGGATGAGCCAGGATGTGCCCAGAAGGCCACCAGCAGCCTGGCCTGGCCTGGGAGCAGTGTGTCCAGCAGGAGTAGGGAAGTGATTGTGTCCCTGTACTCAGCACTGGTGAGGCCACACCTTGGGTACTGGACTCAGGTTTGGGGTCATCATTGCAAGAAGGACAGTGAGGGGCTGGAGCTGAACCTGATGAAAGGTCTGGAGAACAAATTTTGAAAGGAGCAGCTGAGGGACCTGGGGTTATTCAGCCTGGAGAAGAGGAGGCTGAAGGGAGACCTTCTGGCTCTCTACAACTCCTTGAGAGGAGATTGGAGCCAGGTGGGGGTCAACCTCTTCTCCCAAGTAGCAGTGACAGGAGGTAATGGCCTCAAGTAGCACCAGGGGAAGTTTAGGTTGGACATTAGAAGAAACTTCTTCACTGGAAAGGTTCTCAAAGACTGGCACAGGCTGCCCAGGGAGGTGGTTGAATGCCCATCCCTGGAGGTGTTGAAAAGAGGCAGAGATGTGGTGCTGAGGGCCATGATTTAGCAGCAGCCTTGGTAGAGTTAGAGAATGGTTGGCCTGGATGATCTTAAAGGTCTTTTCCAATGAAAATCATTCTATGACTCTCTCTCTCTGTGTGCAAAGCTTCTGATCTGAGTATTTCCAGAGGCATGTCTACCTGAGCACTGGTGGTCTCCCAGCTTCTGCTAAAGGCTGTGCTGTCCTCTTTGCACATTCAGCTGTGTGCCATGGCAGGGACTGTGGAGCCTGCAAGCTGGGCTAGAGCTGTGAAAGCTCAGAGGCTGGGGAGATGCACAAGAAGTGGCTTATTCAGCTCCCTCTGCTGAGCCCAGAGACAGCCTCCACTATTGCCCAACAGTGGTGGCACAGCAAATTGTGCCTTTTGTTAACAAAGTGGGTTTTTAATCAGCAGCAATTGCTGTGTGATTTCTCAGAAAGAGGAGCAGAACATCCCCCCACTTCCATCCCCACCTCCGTTCTTCAGCCCCCAGTTTATTCTGCCTGCTCTATTTTTGACTTCCCAGAGTTAACTGGGAGAACAAGATTAGCAACTGATCATTTATGCAGATTTTTTCCAAGTGCTGAGATGCCTTTCATTAAAACTGTCACTCAACAACAACAACAACAAAAAAACCCCCCAACCCCAAACCACCAACTCTCAGTCGTGCCTTCAGCTTCGCCCTGCACGGCAGCCACGGATGCAGCCTGTCCATGTCTCTGGAATGGAGACAGCTGGATGTAGCTGTGCTTGAAAGAAAAAGAAGGGCCAGCAGGAGTTGCTGGAGGGGGCAACTGGTCCAAGATATGCTTGATGACATCCCTCAAGGCTCCTCACAAAGCTGTTGTGTGGCAGAGAGAGCAGCGTTGTGCCTTGGCAAGGGCGGGGGGTGACAGGACCAGGGGCAATGGCTTTGAGCTGGAAGAAGGGAGAGTGAGAGTGGAGATGAGAAAGAAATTCTTTAGAGTGAGGGTGGGGAGACACAGGAGCAGGTTGCCCAGGGAGGTTGTGGATGCCCCTTCCCTGTGGAGGTGTTCAAGGCCAGGTTGGATGAGGCCTTGAGCAACCTGGGCTGGTGGGAGGTGTCCCTGCCCATGGCAGGGAGGTTGGAACTGGATGATCTTCAAGGTCCCTTCCAACCCAACCCATTCTCTGATTCTATGATTGCTGCTTTCATGCAGCCACAGGTAAAGATTTTTCTCAGGGCCTGAAGGAAGCAAGGGCTTGTTTGTCAGCAGCCTTGACAAGAAGTCTGCTTTAGCTACTCAAGGCTGCAGAAAATGCTTCCCAGTGTCTGAGAGGCGTTTACGGTCTGAAGCAGGGGGTGTGCCTCTCTCCAGGCTGGAGGCATATGGAAACATGCCAGCCCATAAAAGCTTTCAGCATGGCTCCCCAGAGGCACTGCAGCAACAACCAGCTCCCCATGCTGGGGCTGGGAGGTTGAGAAGGGATCTGGCCTCCAGCTCATCCTGCTGTTAACCCCTCTGTGCCAGGACAGGCATCCTGCTGCTGCTTCTGTGTGTTTCTGAAGGTGTTTCCCTTTGCTCAGCTCTGCTGGTGTCAGTTCTGCCCCTTCAACAAGGGTGCTGAGGTGGGGCATGGCAAATAATTCATAGATTCATAGAATGGGTTGGGTTGGAAGGGACCTTAAAGATCCCTTAAAGTTCCAACTCCTTGCCATGGGCAGGGACACCTCCCACCAGCCCAGGTTGCTCAAGGCCTCATCCAGCCTGGCCTTCAACACCTCCAGGGAGAGGGCATCCACAACCACCCTGGGTAACCTGTTCCAGTGTCTCATCACCCTTATGGTGAAGAACTTCTTCCTAATGTCTAATCTAAAGCTCCCCTGCTGCTCAAAGCCTCATCCAACCTGGCCTTGAACACCTCCAGGGAGGAGGCATCCACAACCTCCCTGGGCAACCTGTGCCAGTGTCTCCCCACCCTCACTGTGAGGAATTTCTTCCTAATCTCCAGTCTCAATCTCCCCTCTCCCAGAGCAAATCTATTGCCCCTTTGTCTGTTATTCCAAGCCCTTGCCTAGTCCTAAGTCCCTCCCCAGCTCTCCTGTAGCCCCCTTCAGGTACTGGAAGACTGCTCTAAAATCTCCCTGGAGCCTTCTCTTCTCCAGGCTGAACAGCCCCAGCTCTCTCAGCCTGTGCCCATGGGGGAGGTGCTTCAGCCCTTTGATCATCATTGTAATTGTGCCCAGCTTTTGATCACCTCCTGCCTTCCTGGGGTACCCACAGGCAGCATCCCCAGCCTTGAAAGGCAGCTTCAGTTACCTTACCTCCCATTGCTTTGCTCTACAAGCTCCATTTTTGATCCAGCTTACTCCTGTCAACTGGTAGTGTTACCTACCAGTGCTTTGATGTTCAGAAACTGATGTGTGTTGGAGGCAGCATCAAAATTGCATGTAATTATCCTTGGTCTGAGTCTGTAGGAGCAAGGCAGCATCAATATTGATGTGTGATGACATTTATGTTTTATGTGCCAGCAGAGACCTCCTCTCCTCTCTTCCATATTCAGCAGGAGGGAGTTTTTGAACACTGCTTATGTGCAGCACCATCAGAGAGCTGCTATCCTGCTGCTTCCATTCCTCCTGGGGCTGGCCTCTGGAGCTCATTACAGCAGCCAGGAGCAGGGTGACAGCTTCCCTAAGCATCTCTGTGCCAGGTTTCTTCTCTGTCTGTACTTCTGCACCACTGCTGACATGGATGAATAGTTGGGGCTGAAGGGTTATTGTGGCCTTCTTGTGGCTTTTCAGTATCTGAAGGGGACTACAAGAAAGCTGGGGAGGGACTTTTTAGGCTATCAAGGAGTGACAAGACTGGAGGGAATGGAAGTGAGGAGATTCAGACTGGAGGTGAGGAAGAAGTTCTTCCCCATGAGAGTGGTGAGAGCCTGGAATGGGTTGTGCAGGGAGGTGGTTGAGGCTCCATCCCTGGAGGTGTTTGCAGCCAGGCTGGATGAGGCTCTGGCCAGCCTGATGTGGTGTGAGGTGTCCCTGGGCATGGCAGGGGGGTTGGAACTGGATGATCCTTGTGGTCCCTTCCAAGCCATGACTGATTCTATGATTCTGTGATGGAGGATGAGTGGCCATGGCTGGGAGAAGGGAGGTGATGGGAAGAGTGGAGTGGTAATAATCCTGCAATGGCCATGTGAAGGGCAATAAAGCTGGGGAGGGGTCTGGAGCACAGCCCTGTGAGGAGAGGCTGAGGGAGCTGGGGGTGTTCAGCCTGGAGAAGAGGAGGCTCAGGGCAGACCTCATTGCTGTCTACAACTACCTGGAGGGAGGTTGTAGCCAGGTGGGGGTTGGGCTCTGCTGCCAGGCAACCAGCATCAGAACAAGAGGACACAGTCTCAAGCTGTGCCAGGGGAAGTTTAGGCTTGGTCTTAGAAGTCCTTCCCAGCAAGAGAGATTCCCTTGGGATGTGCTGCCCAGGGAGGGGGTGGGGTCAGCGTCCCTGGAGGTGTTTAAGAAGAGCCTGGATGAGGCACTCAGTGCCGTGGTCTGGTTGATCAGTTAGGGTTGGGTGATCTGTTGGACTTGCTGATCTTGGAGGTCTCTTCCAACCTGGTTGATTCTGTGACTGGGGAGGGGTGGGGTCAAGAAGCAGGATGTGGGTTGATAGGTTACAAAGATGATTAGGAGACTAAAACATCTCTCTTATGAAGACAGGCTGAGGGACTGGGGGACCTTTAGCCTGGAGGAAACTGAGGGGGTATCTACTCAGTGTTCATCAATGCTTTAAGGGTGGGTCTCAGGAGGACAGGACAGGGTGTAAGGGGCACAAACTGGAACATAGGAAGTTCCATCTAAACATGAGGAGGAATTTCTTTGCTTTGAGGGTAGTGGAGCACTTGAACAGGTTACCCAGAGAGGTGGAGTCTCCATCTCTTGAGTCATTCAAAGCCTGCCTGGACATCATCCTATGCAACCTGCTCTGGCAAAGGGGTTGGGCTTGATGATCTCTGGGGGTCCCTTCAAACCTCCAAGGTACTGTGGTACTGTAATGAGCCTAGACTGACTTGAGAGGGGTAAGCAGCAAAAAGCCACACAACAGAGGGAATCTGTGGGACAATGACATCATCCTCTCTGGGACAGAATATGTGTGTGCCAGGCAGAGAGCAGCAGGGGGTGAGTGGGATCTCTTTATCTGCTCACAGCAGCATTGGAGTCTCAGTAGGGCCACCCCCAGCCCTGCCCCAAGGTAGGTGCACCTTCAGGCTTCCAGGCTCCTTGCTGCACCTTCAGGCTTCCAGGCTCCTTGCTGCACCTTCAGGCTTCCAGGCTCCTGACCTTTTGTAGCTTTAAGAAACCTGGATCTTGAATCTTATGCACTGGGGGCTTGTTGACAACCCTCCAGCATGTGGAAAACAATCTGGTGGTTGTGAATGAGGCAAGGCTGGTAGGAGAGGGAGACAAAGTGATCATGGAATCGTAGAATGCATCAGGTTGGAAGGGGCTCTTGAAGGTCACCTTGTCCAACCACCATGCATAGAGCTGGGAGATCCACAACTAGGTTGCTCAGAGTTCCATCAAGTTTGGCCTTCAAAGTCTCCAGGGATGAGACCTCCACCATCTCTCTAACTGACCTGTTCCAGTATTTCATAGAATCAGTCAGGGTTGGAAGGGACCACAAGGCTCAGCCAGTTCCAACCCCCCTGCCATGGGCACGGACACCTCACACTACAGCAGGCTGGCTAGAGCCTCATCCAGCCTGGCCTTAAACACCTCCAGGGATGGAGCCTCAACCACCTCCCTGGACAACCCATTCCAGGCTCTCACCACTCTCATGGGGAAGAACTTCTTCCTCATGTCCAGTCTGAATCTCCCCACTTCCAGCTTTGTTCCATTCCCCCCAGTCCTGTCACTCCCTGATAGCCTAAAAAGTCCCTCCCCAGCTTTCTTGTAGCCTCCTTCAGATCCTGGAAGGCCACAAGAAGGTCACCTCAGAGCCACCTTTTCTCCAGACTGAATAGCTCCAACTCTTTCAGTGTCTCCTCATAGGAGAGCAGCTCCAGCCCTCTGCTCATCCTGGTGGCCCTTCTCTGGACACCTTCCAGCATGCCCATATCCCTCTTGTAACAGGGGCTCCAGAACTGGATGCAGTTTCACTACATGCTGTTGCTACAGGACATGAGTCATGGCCAGGCAGAGGCTCTGAGGGCTGTGGTTTGGTCTTCTGGTGGGTGAGGATCTGGAATGAGTTCCTGTTGGCATTTCATGATCCTTAGGCCTGTTGTGTATGGTTATATACCCATGCAGAGGTCCCACTGCCACAACACTTCTGGCCCTTGAGTATCTGTGTGGTGATCAAAGATCTGCCCCAGTCCTCAGGGAGCTGTGCCCCTTCTGCATGGCTGTACCTGGCAAGGGCTGCTGGCCTGCTGAGCAGGCTCAGTGCACAGGATCTCACCAGCTCCTTCCTGCTGCAGCTCATTATTCCCATTTTCAACCCTCAGAGGAGTGATTTGCTGAGCAATGCCACCGCTCTGGTACTTGTAACCATGAATGGTTTCTCCCAGGGGAAGCTGCCATTTTGCTAATGCTGCATCAAAATGGATTTCCTTCCCAGCTCCTGAGGAAACCACAGAAAGAGAAGAAAATAGGAAAAAAAAAAGATAAAAAAAGCACCTCCCTCCTGGTCACTCTGAAATGTAAACTTCTCCACACATGGGGGAAGGGAAGGACATTTCCTCTGTTTTCTTATCCTGTGGTCACTTCTGAAATATCTTTTGCTTGACATGACCACATGGCTGCTCAGCCTGGAGAGGAGCAGCCTGAGAGGAGACCTGATGAATGTTCATAAATACCTGAGGGGTGGGTGTCACAGTCTCACAGTCTCTCAGAGGTTGGAAGGGACCTCCAGAGATCATCAGGTCCAACTCCCCTGCCAGAGCAGCATCACTTAGGGCAGTCTGCACAGGAATGCATCCAGGTGGGTTTGGAAAGTCTCCAGAGAAGGAGATTCCACAACCCCCCTGGGCAGCCTGCTCCAGGGCTCTGTCACCCTCACTGGAAAGAAGTTTCTCCTCCTGTCGAGCTGAAATCTTCTGTGTTCAAGTCTGAACTCATTGTTCCTTGGCTTATCACTGTGCACCACCCAAAAGAGCCTGGCCCCCTCCCCTTGACACCCACCCCTCAGCTATTGATAGACATTGATCAGATCCCTCTCAATCTTCTCTTCTCCAGACTAAACAGCCCCAGGGCTCTCAGGCTCTCTTCACAGGGAGATGCTCAAGTCCCCTAAGCATCCTCCTGGCTCTCTGTTGGATTCTTTCCAGCAGGTCTCTGTCTCTCTTGAACTGGGGAGCCCAAAACTGGACACAGGATTCACAGTATCAAGAGGAAGGGGCCAGGCTCTTCTCAGTGCTGCCCTGTGGTAGGATGAGGGGCAAGGGACACAAACTGGAACCCAGGAAGTTCCACCCCAGTATGAAGAGAAACTTCTTTACTGTGGTTGCCCATTGGAATGGGCTGCCCAGGGAGGTGATGGGGTCAACATCCTTTGAGAGAGACTGGATGAGGCACTTAGTGCCATGGTCTGGTTGATTAGATAGGGTTGGGTGATTGGCTGAATTTGATGATCTTGGAGATCTCATCCAACCTGGTTCATTCTGTGATTCTCTGATACTGTGAGTGTAGCAAAGCTCTGGAGCAGGCTGCCCAGAGAGGTTGTGGAGTCTCCTTCTCTGGAGACTTTCAAGACCTATCTGGACAGGTTCCTGTGTGACTTGCTCTGGGTGACTGTGCTTTGGCAGGGGGATTTGACTCGAGAGGCTGAAGGAGCTGGGATTGTTTAGCCTGGAGAAGAGGAGGCTCAGGGGTGACCTCATTGCTGTCTGCAACTACCTGAAGGGAGGTTGTAGCCAGGAGGGGTTTGGTCTCTTCTCCCAGGCAAGCAGCATCAGAACAAGAGGACACAGTCTCAAGCTGTGCCAGGGGAAGTTTAGGCTGGAGGTGAGGAGAAAGTTCTTCACAGAGAGAGTTGTTAGAGGTTGGAATGTGCTGCCCAGGGAGGTGGTGGAGTCACCATCCCTGGAGGTGTTCAAGAGGGGATTGGACGTGGCACTTGGTGCCATGGTTTAGTAGTGATGAGGTCTCGGGTGACAGGTTGGACTTTGATAATCCTTGAGGTCTTTTCCAACCTTATTGATTCTGTGATTCTGTGACTCCATCTTCAGAGGTCCCTTACAACCTTACCATTCTACAACTCTGGCCCTTTTGGTGACTAGAGTGTGGCTGGCATCTAACTAACTGAAGTGGATGTGGCTCGAGTTCCTCCTCAGGCTCTCAGTGTCAGCTCCTCTTTATTTTTTGTGATGTTCCTAGTTATAATCAAGACACCCAGAAACACTTTTTTTTAAAATTTTTTTTTCTTCATTTTTTCAGCAGCTTTCTTCCCTTTGTTGAAATTAGTTGCTTTGATGAGGGCAAGCTATTATGCTTCAAAGTGAGGTTGGGTTCTGCTATGTAACGCTGTAAATTGGGTACCATAGGGGCAGCTGGTGGCAATGGAGAGTTGAGGATGGGATGGAAGGTGTGCTCTGAAGTTAAACACCAGTGCAGCTGACAGCTTTCCTGCAGAATGTTGGTTTAATGTAGTATGGAATCATAGAATAGTTTAGGTTGGAAGGGACCTTCAAAATCATCTAGTTCCAAACCCCCTGCCACGGGCAGAGACACCTCATACTAGATCAGATTGCTCAAGGCCTCATCCAGCCTGGCTTTGAACAGTTCTGGGCTTGGAACCTCCACAACCTCTCTGGGCAACTTGTCCCAGTGCCTGCCTACCCCTCACCTTTACCTGTCCAAGAAAAAACAACAAGTACAAAATTGTTTTCACAGAACCCCAGAATGCCAGGTTGGAAGGGTCCCCAAGGATCACCTGCTCCAACCTTTCTAGGTGATAGTGGAGTTGAAATGAGCTGGTCCAGCACCCTGGCAAGCTGAGTCTTAAAACTGCTCAATGGAGGGACTCCACTGCTTCCCTGGGGAGATGATTCCAGTCTCCAGCTGTTCTCATGGGGAAGCATTTTCTTCTGGAGGCCAATGAGAATCTCCCCAGCAGCAACTTGTCCTCATCACCCCTTGGCTTCTCCATGGGACTCCTTGTGAAAAGGGAGTCTCCATCCTCCTGAAAATGTAAAAATGTTAAATGTTGGACTTTGTGGGTTGAGTGTCCCTCATTATCTCATGGCAGGATCATGGAGGCTTAGGAGGCTCATCTCAAGAGCTTTTCACTGCTGTCCCTGGTTTGATGGCTTTGTTCCTGTACTCGTCAGTCTGATCTGCTTGCAAACAGCCTGGCACTGGATGAGTTTTGTTTTTGTCTTTAAGAAAAGCCTTTCTTCCCTAAAGTGCATTCTTTGAAAGAAAATTACAGCTGATATTTGTTTGGGTTGGTTAAACCTCTAAAGAAACAACTTTATTGTTTTTTTTTTCCTTAAAAAAAGAAAAAAAAAAAAGAGAGAGAGAAAACATCCACCAGCAGCTTTTTATTTCCAGCATATTGTAACCTACTTGTCAGTGCAGTTAAAAGCAGTCTCTGCTGCAAGACTCTCACTGAAACCATGACCTGGGGCCAGGATTAAACAATCATTTTGCAGGTTTCTCCCTGTGTTGGCATATTTGATGTATTGCTGATCCAATTAAGTTTTCACACAGTGGTTGTATTGTTACTGCAGGACTTCTTTGTTTATTAACCTTTCTTAGTGAGAAATTCCTTCCCTAACCCCTCAGCAGATTGGACGTATGTTAAGCTAGCACAACAGAGAAGGAAAAGGTGTCAGGAGGAGGTGAACCAGCTGTGGATCTGCTGGAGGAGGTAATCTTGGCCCTGTTAGGGTTGGAGTTAGGGGAGCTCCAGCAGTCTGTAGGCTCTGAGATGCTGTTTCAATGTTAACTGTTCTAGAGGGTAATATAAATCTCTTTTCTCCATCCAACCTTCTATTAAAGCTTTCTATGTTAGGTGGTTGTCAGTCTTGAATCACAGAATAGTGGGGGTTGGAAGGGACCTCTGGAGACCACAGAATCATGGAATGGTGGGTGTTGGAAGGGACCTCTGGAGATCATAGAATCATGGAATGGTGGGGCTTGGAAGGGACCTCTGGAGATCATAGAATCATGGAATGGTGGGGCTTGGAAGGGACCTCTGGAGACTATAGAATCATGGAATGGTGGGGGTTGGGAGGGAGCTCTGGAGGTCATGCAGTCCAATCGTCCAACCCGCAGCATCTTGCCCAGGATCAGGATGGTCAGAGGGGTTTGGAAGCTCTCCAGAGAAGGAGACTCCACAACCTCTCTGGGCAGCCTGCCCCAGGGCTTCTGCACCCTCACATAAAAGAATTTTCTCCTCCTGTTCAGATGGAACCTCCTGGGTTCCAGTTTGTGCCCAGTGCCTCTTGTCCTGCCCCTGGGCACCACTGAAAAAAGTCTGGCCCCATCCTTTTGCCTCCCACCTTTAGCAGTGCTCAGATCCCCTCTCAGTCTGCTCTTCTCCAGGCTCACCAGCCCCAGGGCTCTCTTTCTCTTTAGAGACTTTCCCTGAACTCCTCAGGATCTTTGTAGCCTTTGCTGCACTCTTTCCAGTAGTTCTCTGTCTCTCTTGAACTGGGGAGCCCAGAAATGGACCCAGTGCTGCAGCTGTGGCCTCCCTAGGGCAGAATAGAGGGGAAGGAGAACCTCTCTTGAACCATGCATGGCTTTATGGAAACAGCTTTTTCTCTGCTCACTCTCATTGCTGCAGACCAACTACTTAAGGCCTGTGGTGCTGTTTCTGTTCCTTGCCTGGTCTGTGTCTGCTGTGCTGGAGGAACCATAGTGGGAAGGCACCTTGGCTCCTAGGAGGGGTTTGCCTGTGTGTGCACCACATCATGTCTGAGTCAACAGGAGCTTGTATTCCCCTGGGCAACACTGGAATGGTTGTAGTGGAAGGGCTGGGGGTGGGTGGTGTGTTTCTCATTGCACAAAGCTGTGTTAGCTCAGAAAGGCAGGAAATTGATTCTGACTTGCTGCTCTCTGCTTTGTGTCATTCATCAGGTATGTGTGCTTAGCTGATTGGCTTCTCCCTGCAGCTTTTACCTAGAAGCTTTGGCTGGAGATGCCCCTGGGACAGGCTGTGGAGCCAGCAGCAGCTCCATGGAGGGGCAAATCTCCCAAGTGTCTGTACCTATTGCAGCCCTGCAGGGGAAGCAACACCCTCACAGTGTCCACGGGCATGGATCAGCTGCTCAGATTCACAGATTTCCTTAGCTTGGATTGGAGCCTCAAAGGTCATCTTGTCCACCCCCTTTGCAGGCAGCAATGACAACTAGACAACTAGATCAGGCTGCCCAGGGCCACATCGTCTTCAGGGATGGGGCTCAAGCATATCCCTGGGCAACCTGTTCCAGTATTTCACCACCCTCATGGTGAAGAACCTCCTCCTGATGTCCACCCTGCTCCAGCTTCAATCCAATCCCCCCTTGGTCTGTCACTACAAGCCTTTGTCAAAAGTCCCTCCCCAGCTCTCCTGGAGCCCCTTCAGGTAATGGAAGGCTGCTCAGAGGTCCTCTTCTCCATGCTGAGCAGCCCCAGCTCTCTCAGCCTGTCCCCATAGGGGAAGCTCTCCAGTTAAGCCAGGGGGTTTATCCCTGTGCTTAAAGGCACGACAGAGGCTCTGCTGGACCACAGCCTGCACAAACAGTAACAGCAGAACTGAAAGTTGCTGGTGTAAATTGCTCTCCATAACTTTAAACAAACCCCAGACTTCTTTCCTCTTGGTTTTGTTCTGCAGCCAAAGTTTCCCAGCCTTTGTTTTTGTTCTGTTGACTCGCCTGGGGCAACTCACAGCAGCCCAGATTCTCTGCAGCTGATTTCCCTGCTTAGATATTTACTACCCTACAACAACCCCTGTGGGAACTCTTTCTGGAAGTAGCAGCCTGCCTCTTGGCAATCTGTGAAGAGGGAGTGAAGGGTATTTGACTCGCCAGGTGTTCTCTCTGAGAAGGAACAAAGTAAACAGCTTCTTTAGGCTTGACTCTGGTGTTTGTTCTGCTTTGACTGGTTTCTTTTTGAACTGGCACCTATGGTGTCTATAGTATCCTCTGAGAGAAGAGAGAGCTTGCTGAAGGAAGAAAAATGTCAGAAGGGACTGGAAAAGAACAAGGCTCCTTCCCAAACTCAATGCACAGTTCTGTTCCATCATCTAAAGGGAAGTTTCTTTCTTCTAGTCACCCTTCCAAACATGGATTGGTAGTTCCAGCATTCCAGGTACATTATTGATCAGTTTGGGAAGCTGAATGAGAGGGGGAAAATGCTTCAAACACCTTGGACATTCTTGGCAGTGCAACGGTGTTACCAGCAGACACATAGCAGCATCCCGTGTCCTGCTCTGTGGCTGCTGAGCAGCAGCAGCTGCTGTGTCACATCCTGATCCTGTGGGCTGTGCAACCTCAGGGGCAGCTGCTGGGGCTCAGTGAACCCCACAAAGACTTGGAGGGGCTTTGTGCCTCCTAAAAACCTACAGTTCTCCCATCACTGGCCTATTTTTTTTTATATATATATTTTTTTTGTAATGCCTCAGATATTTTTAGCTCTTGAGCTACAAATATAGTTAATGCATTCAGCACTGACGTCAAACCCAGAGCCAGTGGGTAGCTGGAATAGCTAATGGTTTATTTAATCATCTGGGTAAGCAGTTTCCCCCTTCTCCTCCTTTCCTTTCTTTTTGAGTTAGAGAAAGAGGATCTACCAAGGCATCTCAAGCTGGGCCAGACTGCCAGGAGAGGGAAAGGTTTGTTTGGTTTGGGTTTCCAAGAGAAACCTCATTCTCCACCTTGTTGCTCTTCAGGCAATAATTTCTTTTGGAAAAGGGAGCCTGAGATACTCTCCTTTGGGTCTGGCACCATCAAAACCTTGATGATTGGTTGGTTATGTTTGTCCTTCTTTGTGCCAGGGAGGATGTGAATTACAGAGCAGATGCAGAGCTTCTGTGCTTTGTTCTGAAGGTCTCTGGTTCAGACTCAGGTATTTTGGTCCCTGGCATTTTAGCCATGCAGCCTTCCTCATGCTGGATTTAGCCACAAGCTTTCTGCAGGGATGATGGAGCTGTGACCTCTCCCATGGCATGAGAAAAAGTGAGAGCTAGTGTGGGAATGAATCCAAGGTATAACTGTACATAAAGACAACCTCTGCAAGCAGCTGAGGCTGGCCCCAACCATAGCCAGGCCATGGATCTCCTGATGTTGTGGTCTTAACCATCTACTGTGCTAAATAATTGAATGGCAAAGTGTTTAAAAGTGCTTTTACTGCTTCGATTTTGTAGGAGGTAAACAGGCTTGAAATGTTGGTCAGAGGAAAGGAGAGAGAGAGAATGGGCAGGGGTGGAGCTCAGCCCAGAGCAGAGTGAGAGCCTAAGGAGATGGTTAACCTCTTGGGTGGCTTCTCCCCACTAACCAAGGGCAATGACCATGGACCCCAACCCTTCTGTCTATATGAAGACAAAGCAGTCATGCCTGCAAGGGAAGTTTCTATCTCCTCAAGCATTCTGGCAGAGCTGGGGATGGGACAGGGAGAACAGGGAGAAGGTGCCAGCTTCTGGCACTCACAAAGCAAGAGGGAGAGGTTTTGGGGAGGGCAGGTCCTGTTGCAGCCCACGGGGAGAGCCTTGTTTGTGCCCCACAGTTCCATGCATTGCTGTGTCCAGCCTGGGCAAAAAGCAGCAAGAAGGGAAATGCTGTGGGTGCTGTCCCCCTGGGGGGACAATGAATTTAATGGTGCTCACACCCTGGGCCTGAGCCTGTTAATTATTTGTATCCTGCTTTTTACAGCCATGAGCATGGCATTTGAGTCCAATATCTCCACGACACAGAGGTGAGAGAAAATCAAACCTTATAGCACTGGGTCTGAGCTGTCAGACAGCTCCAGATCTGGTTTATTTGTCACGCCTTAAGCATTTGGTTGTCTTGAGAGCTGGCCTTGGAGCTCAGCTCTGTGGGCTGATGCTGAGGACTTGGCCACTCATGCATTGAACCATCCAGGATTCATGGTTGGCCTGTGCCTCCTTCTGAAAGGTGCCTTCTTCCAGAAAGATGTGGAAAAACGGTTTTGGGTGTTTTAATTTATCTCTATGCAAAAGTTCTTGTTGCAGTAGTGTTCTGGTGAGAGGCTGAGTGACAGGAATAAAGACTTCCAGTCATTCAGAAAGATGCTGAGGGGCCTGGAGCATCTCTGTGAGGAGGAAAGGCTGAGAGAACTGAAAGCCCTGGGGCTGTTGAGCCTGGAAAAGAGCAGACTGAGAGGGGATCTGATCAGTGCTCAGCAAAGGGTGGGGGGCAAAAGGATGGGGCCAGACCCTTGTCAGTGGTGCCCAGGAACAGGACAAGGGGCAGTGGGCACAAACTGGAACCCAGGAGGTTCCATGTGAGCATGAGGAGAAACTTCTTTGTTGTGAGGGTGCTGGAGCCCTGGAGCAGGCTGCCCAGAGAGGTTGTGGAGTCTCCTCTGGGTAGCTTCCAAACCTCCCTGGCCATTGTGATCCTGGGCAAGCTGCTGTGGGTGCCCTGCTTTAGCAGGGGGTTGGACCGGCTGATCTCCAGTGGTCTCTTCCATTCTCCACCATGATGACATTCTGTAGCTCCAGTGAGAGCACAACCACTCACCTGCTGAAGCTGGGGAGTTGTGTATTCAGCTCTGACATGTTTTGCCATATTTGACCCTCTCTTGGAAGGGCACACTTGGAGGAGCAGTGTCTTTGTTTCGCTCTTCCAAGGGCTGGGTGGGAGCAGCAGTACCCCATGCACTTGGCACCACTGTTGCTGTGGTAAAGTTCTTGCTTTTTCTTTTTCAAGACTGAGAAAAGGGGGAGAGCAGCCTTCCTTCGTGGGTGGCTGGAGGACTGAGTGGCTGTGATTGTGAGGTGTGCTGTGCTCAGGAAGGACTAATCACAAGTGGCATCCCCTTAGCACTCAACAGTAAGCTAAAGGAAAGTATGTGAGCATCTTAATTCTGCAAGTTAAGACTTGAAGATAAATGCAGGAGAGCTGTTTCTGCAAGTAGCTTTAGAGATGTTTGTTTCCCCTTAAAGCAGCTTGGGGACTTGCTAAAGCTTTGGCTGTGCTGCTCCTATAAGCCCCTAAGGAAGGTTTGTGTGAGCTATGCAATGCCTCTTTACAGAGCACTGAGGTAACATCCATGGGGCTGCCAGCAGCAGCTCTTACCATGGAACCAGATGGGGAGAGAAACATTCTGGTGGCTCCAGGTAGTGCACTGGGCTTGATTAGATCTTGTCCCCTGTGGTCTCCAGCTCCCTGCTTAGCCCTGGCTTTTGGTTGTCATAGGATCATAGAATTGTTTGGGTTGGAAAAGTCCTCTGTGACCATCCAGTCCAACCATCAACTCAACACCACCATGGCTACTAAACCATGGCCACAGGTTTCTTGAACACCTGCAGGGATGGTGACTCCACCACCTCCCTGGGCAGCCTGTTCCAACACCTGATGCTGCTGTGCCACAGTTTCTTGCTGGGAGCCAGGTTGTTCTTCTGCTTGAGAGCTTGCTTGAAGTGGTTCTACCTCATGCACTGGAGAAGCAGAGCTCTGCTGTCCTTCTGGGCCACCCTCAGGCTAAATGTGAGGCTGATGAGCATCCACACATCCTCCTGGGTGAAGGACCATCTTTCCTTGCTGCCTTTGCTTTGCTTTGCTGCAGGGCAAAGCTGAGACTTTTGCTGCTGCACAGAGCCAGCACCAGGGTGGAGTCCCTCCAGGGACTGGGTCCCTCCAGGCTGGGTCCCTCCAGGGCCCCTTGCAAGCAGGTTCTGCTGTACCTGAGATTGTTTTGCCTGCTGTGAGCCATCCAATGTGTCCCTCCCCTCCCTCTGCCAGCAGCCCCTGTTGTCTCAGCCCTAGCTGCAGGCTCATTCTCCAGGTAACAATGTTCTTTCACTGCAACGCTAAACCCAAAGGTTTTTTCCTAGCAGTGTGATTTGTATCCTTTCTTTTACTCTGTAAATGAACATTGCTGCAGTCTGCATTGCAGGAAGGTCTTTGGGGGGCTTTGGAGAATGGAAGGGTTAGGGTCTGATCACTGCTGTGTAGGGGGTGTTGGTCCAGGAACGAGCCAGCCTGGTGATTTATGTGCAGCTCAGAGGAGATTTGGACCCTGACCATTATTGATCCAGCTATAGAGCGATGACTTTCTCCCTTAAATTGATTCCTGTGAAGAGTTCTGCTGGGATTCCTCTTTTCTCTTTGCCTAGTGAGCACATCAAGTAGGTGATCTCAGCTAAAGCTTGCCAGGTATTTTAATTTCACCCTCCTCTAGCTGTTGCAAAGCTCAGCACGTTCCACGTTGAAGTGAAGGTCAGCATCTAGCTGCATAAACTTTCTTCAGCTCAAGGATTTGGGGTCCTGTGGTTTTGGCCAGGATCTTCCAAGCAGAGTTCACAGAATCCCAGCATGGTGATTGTTAGGGGACCTGTGGAGGTCACCTAGTCCAGCCTCCCTCCTAAAGCAAGGTCACCCACAGCAGGTTACCCAGGACTGTGTCCAGGTGGGTTTGGAATCTCTCCAGAGGAGGAGACACCACAACCTCTCTCTTGTTCCTAGTGCTGCAAAGTCTCACAAAGCTTGGGGGCTACCTGTAGATGCCTCTGTATCACAGAATCACAGAATAGTAGGGCTTGGAAGGGACTTCTGGAGATTGAGTTCGACCTCCCTGCCAAGGTAGGTTCACCTAGAGAAGGTCTCACAGGAACACATCCAGACAGGTTTTTAAGTGTCTCCAGAGATGGAGACTCCACCAGCTCTCTGGGCAGCCTGTCCCAGTGCTCTATCACCCTCAAAATAAAGATGTTCACAGATTCCTCCTTGTGTTTAGAGGGAACTTCCTATGTTCAAGTTTGTGCCTGTAAGCCCTTGTCCTGTCACTGGGCACCACTGAGAAAAGACTGCTCCCATCCACCTGGCACCCACCCTTGAGGCATTTATAAGATTTCTTTTATGACATCTCCCCTCAATCTTCTCTTTTCCAGACTAAAAAGCCCAAATTCCCTCAGTCTTTCCAGTTCCAGTGCCCTCAGCATCTTTGTAGCCTTTTTCTGTGCTGTCTCCAGCAAGCCTCTGATCTTCTTGAACTGGAGAGCCCAGAACTGGACCCAGTACTCCAGATGTGGCCTCACCAGGGCAGAGTAGAGGGAGAGGAGAACCTCCCTCAACCTGCTTGCCACGCTCTTCTTGATGCACCCCAGGATGCCATTGGCTTTCTTGGCAACTCTTTGCCCAGTCTCTGGGTAAAGGCATTGGGCTCATGCAGAGTTTTTCTGCTCTGCTGTGGGGCTGCATGGCCAGAGCAGAGCAGCCAGAACAGTGCTGTTAGCTCAGCCCCATGCAGCATGGCTCAACAGCTTCAGCCAAGAGCTCTGGGTGGTAATCAAGCTGCATACTGTCTTGAAGGGGATTATGAAGAAATTACCCTTACAATAATAATAAATGATGTGGCAAATGGGTATTAATAAAATATTAGTAACCCTTTATTAATGAAAATTGCCAAAACTCATTGGATAGGATCCTTGTATGGTTGGAATACAGATTTCCAATGGGAATATGCAGTCTTAGGGCAAAACACAAACAATTCCATGCAAATTAGGAGGCAACAACTTGGAAGAGAAGGTCCCTGAGAGCAGACAGAACTCGATTACTCAGAGGAGAGGCTCGATAAGAACCTTTACACCCAGAGAGCAGTGAATTAATTACTCACAGCTGGTTTTACCCACACAGGGGATGCTGCTGCTGTGTCAGCTTTGGGGCCCTCTTGTAGGGCACTGGCAGGGCAGGTTGCCAGCAAGGAGAGGTCACCACCTGGGCCCAGGCTGCTCTGGCTGCAGCAGATAGCAGGCAGTGAACGATGCTGCTCCTGATGGGCACTGGCTTGGCTCCTGGGGAAACTGAGGCATGGCAGGAGGCTGGTGGCAAGGGCAAGCAGCTGGGTGGAGCTGGCTTCTGGGCTCGTGGCTTCTCTGGCTTGCTGGGTAGGGCTCATGGCTTTATCCCAGGCTCTGGACCAGGCACTCGAGTTAGAGCAAGGCAACTCGAGGCAGCTTCTTCAAGACAGGTCCAAGTAGGCTTGGAGCAAGGTTTGAGCAAGGCTTGAAGCAAGGTTTGAGCTAGGCTTGAAACAAGGTTTGAGCAAGGTTTAAGCAAGGTTTGAGCAAGGCTTGAAGCAAGGTTTAAGCAAGGTTTGAGCAAGGCTTGAAGCAAGGTTTGAGCAAGGTTTGAGCAAGGCTTGAAGCAAGGTTTGAGCAAGGTTTAAGCAAGGTTTGAGCAAGGCTTGAAGCAAGGTTTAAGCAAGGTTTGAGCAAGGCTTGAAGCAAGGTTTGAGCAAGGCTTGAAGCAAGGTTTAAGCAAGGTTTGAGCAAGGCTTGAGGCAAGGTTTGAGCAAGGCTTGAAGCAAGGTTTAAGCAAGGTTTGAGCAAGGCTTTGAGGCAAGGTTTGAGCAAGGCTTGAGGCAAGGTTTGAGCAAGGCTTGAGGCAAGGTTTGAGCAAGGCTTGAAGCAAGGTTTGAGCAAGGCAGAAACAAAGATCTTGTATCTGGGGGAGCAGTGGTCAGCTTCCTCGTTCTCACCCCAGATAAACCTCTTGTTTACCAGCCAGGCAGGAGTCCTGTCCCCTTTGTTCTTTCCCCCCCATTGCCCTGTCTTTCTGCAGGAAGGAGGGGAGAGAAAGGGACCTTGTCTAGACATCTTAAGTCCTGTCTGGGTTTGTAGTGGGCTGTGTCATGACCCTACCATGACACATATTTGGCTCTGGAAGTACACCATGAAATCATCACCTCCAGCTGCTCTGCAGATGTCCCTTGCCATGGTATTTATGGTATTTATAGCACACCTGCTACTGGGTGGTGTGAGCATTTCTTCTCTATTTTTTTTTTTTAAATTTCTCTTTAAAACATTTTCATTCATGAAGGATGAGGCTGCACCACCCACCTGGGAGTGATGCTGTCATCAGAGCTCAAATTCCAGCATAGAGGTGCCTGCTCTCTGCAGGCAGCTGGTCAAGCTTAGAAGGTTTTCTGCTGGGTGTGGGCAAAATCTCACCACCCTGCATCACTGTGATGCCTCTTGGGACTGTGGTTCTTGTGCAGGCTAAGTGTAGAGATGCTTTTGGCTGTTAGATGGACCTGACTGTCTCTCCTCTGCATTTGATGCTCTCCTCCATCTTCCTCTGAAGCCCTTCTCTACCCTGGGCCCCTCAATTCAAGAGAGATGTTGAGGGACTGGAACGTGCCCAGAGAAGGGCAACGAAGTTGGGGAGGGGTCTGGAGCACAGCCCTGTGAGGAGAGGCTGAGGGAGCTGGGGGTGTTCAGCCTGGAGAAGAGGAGACTCAGGGCAGACCTCATTGCTCTCTACAACTACCTGCAGGGAGGTTGTAGCCAGGTGGGGGTTGGGCTCTGCTCCCAGGCACCCAGCAGCAGAAGGAGGGGACACAGTCTCAAGCTGTGCCAGGGGAGGTCTAGGCTGGGGGTTAGGAGGAAGTTCTTCCCAGAGAGAGAGATTTGCCATTGGGATGTGCTGCCCAGGGAGGTGGTGGAGTCACCATCCCTGGAGATGTTCAAGAGCAGCCTGGGTGAGGCACTCAGTGCCATGGTCTGGTTGATTGGATAGGGCTGGGTGGTAGGTTGGGCTGGAGGATCTCTGAGGTCTCTTCCAACTTGGTTGATTCTATGATTCTATGTTGTCAGATGAATCTGTCCTGGACAGAATAAGATTCTTGTGCCCAAATATGATTGTCCAGAGACATTTATCTCCCTTTCCCTTCTCAGAACCAGAGCTGCTTTACCAGTCTCAAGCTGTGCGCCCAGAATTTCTTCTTGCTTAATTATTTTTCCATCACTCCACCCCTTCAGCAGCTTCCCCAGCACCCACCCCTGTTCTCCTGCAGTCTCCCTTGGTGGTATACTCATTGGCCTCTCCTCCTTGACAGCTCCTCTCCTGTTGGACTCTGATGGGTTCTTCAGGCCTATGCCATCTTCTTCATTTTTCCAAGCTATGGCCATCCTGGGGGAAAAATCCCCAAACCACCTTTCCCTTTGCTGCAGGAAAGTAGCTGTGTAAGCCCCAGCTGCTCTTTTTGCTAGAAAGTCCTCCACCACCTTCTTGAACAGCATGTGGGAAGGGAGTTGGGGTAGCTGCAGCTTTGGGGCTCCTTGCTGTGCAGCTTGGGTGGCTCATGGGGCTGGTGAGCATGGAAAAGGGATGCAACAGAGGAACTACAGTGCCCAAAGGGAAGGCAAAGCTTTGGCTTTCTCAGCACAAGGTGCCAGACTTGGAGCACAGCGTCTGCCCACGAGGCAGGTGCCTGTGAGCCTCCCTGCCAGCAGACCTCAGAGGACCCCATCCTGCTCGTGCCTGGCATCCACCCAGGCTTCTTCTTACTGGTAGTTGGTCTGAGACACATGGATACCTGCCCACCAGGACCTGGACCAAACCTGCTGGCTTCACACAAGCCACCAACCAGCTGTCATATGGTGGTTCTGAATCCCTGCTGCTCTGGGCTGGACTGGGACCAGCAGCTTGTGGGCTGAGCAAATGCCTGCCAGGCCACAGTAGCTGCTGAGCTCCCAGGGAAGCTGGGGACATGCAGGTAGACATGTGCTGGATGGGCCTGCACAGCATGAAAGCATCAAGGTGGTATTTTTGGCCTTGCCCTTCCTTAGGGATAGGGAATGTCAATGCAATAAACTCACTTCAATGGATGCCTGATGTGAGAGGCAGCTCCTTTGGAGGACAGAATTATTTCATGGGCTTTTCAGACAGCTGCTGAGTGCACTGGAGGTCTCCAGGTGAGGTCTGGAGGGATAGCTGGATTGTGTTGGCAGACTGAGAAATGGAGGGATAGCTGGATGTGTGCAGACTAGAATGGGAGCTGATGTGTTGGCAGACTGAGAAATGGAGGGATAGCTGGATTGTGTTGGGAGACTAAGAAATGGAGGGATAGCTGGAGTGTGTTGGGAGACTAAGAAATGGAGGGATAGCTGGATTGTGTTGGCAGACTGAGAAATGGAGGGATAGCTGGATGTGGCAGACTAGAATGGGGAAGCTGATGTGTTGGGAGACTGAGAAATGGAGGGATAGCTGGATTGTGTTGGCAGACTAAGAAATGGAGGGATAGCTGGATTGTGTTGGCAGACTGAGAAATGGAGGGATAGCTGGAGTGTGTTGGCAGACTAAGAAATGGAGGGATAGCTGGAGTGTGTTGGCAGACTGAGAAATGGAGGGATAGCTGGATTGTGTTGGCAGACTGAGAAATGGAGGGATAGCTGGATTGTGTTGGCAGACTGAGAAATGGAGGGATAGCTGGATTGTGTTGGCAGACTGAGAAATGGAGGGATAGCTGGATTGTGTTGGCAGACTAAGAAATGGAGGGATAGCTGGACTGTGTTGGCAGACTGAGAAATGGAGGTAGCGGGTGTTGGCAGACTAAGAATGGAGGGATAGCTGGAGTGTTGGCAGACTGAGAAATGGAGGATAGCTGGATGTGTGGCAGACTAAGAAATGGAGGGAGTGTGTTGGAGCTGAGAATGGGGATGGGATGTGTTGGCAGACTGAGAAATGGAGGGATAGCTGGATGTGTTGGAGATGAAATGGGGGCTGGATTGTGGGAGACTGAGAATGGGGAGCTGAGTGTGGGAGACTAAGAAATGGAGGGATAGCTGGATTGTGTTGGCAGACTGAGAAATGGAGGGATAGCTGGATTGTGTTGGCAGACTGAGAAATGGAGGGATAGCTGGATTGTGTTGGCAGACTAAGAAAGTCATCATGCCCCTGTACTCTGCTCTGGTGAGGCTGCACCTACAGTACTGGGTTTGGTTGTGGACCCCTCACTGCAAGAAGGACATTGAGGGGCTGGAGTGTGTTCAGAGAAGGGCAACAAAGCTGGAGAAGAGGGCTGGTGAGGAGCTGCTGAAGGAACTGGGGCTGTTCAGTCTGGAGAAAAGGAAGCTGAAGGGAGACCTCATTGCTGTGTACAGCTCCCTGAAAGGAGATTGGAGTGAGGTGGGATTGTTCTCTTCTTGCTGCTATCAGATGACAGAAGGAGAGGAAATGGCCTGAAATTGTGCCAGGGGAGGGTTAGTTTGGAGATTAGGAAAAACTTCTTTGCTGCAAGAGTGGTCAGTGATCAGAACAGGCTGCCCAGGGAGGTGCAGGAGTCCCCATCCCTGGAGGTGTTCAAGAAAGGTGTGGACATGGCAGTCTGGGACATGGTTTGGTGGCCGTGGTGGTGCTGTGTTGATGGTTGGACTGGATGATCTTAGAGACCTTTTCCAACTGAAACAATTCTGTGATTCAGTGACCCCATGGAACAGACTACTTGGAAGGAGTAAACTTCTAGACACATACACCAATAAATTCCTTATGTAAGCCAAGTCACTTTTGTGACTGCATATATGATTTATTTCCCCCCCTTCCTCTCAAAGCTAATCAGGGAAAACCTTTAGAAGGCATTAAGTCAATTTAAACTGAGCTGGAGAGAGAGTTCTTCCCACAATTCTATCATACTAAAGGGAGCTTGGCCAGAGCAGGTGGTTTTACATGGACTCATGGCATTTACCAGGTCAAGCCAGGTGCTTCCAACCTCTCTTTCTTCCTGACTTCTCAGACAGGAGATGCAGGCTTCTGAATTTCTGATATAATAAACTTTGCTTTCACCTCTCTTGCACCTCTCCCCTTAGATATAAACCAGAGACCTTCCTGGGAGGTGTGGGACAGGTGAGGGGACACTACATGGGAAGGGTGGGACACTGCTGGCAGCTCTGTGTTGTGCTGGAAACACAGAGACCTCCAGACTTCAGTAATGTTCTCAACCTCCCTGTCTCTGGGACATATGGAGAGAAAGGTCCACGTGTCACAGAAGCAGATTGAGCAAGATTTGTTTGCTCCAGTGCTTTGCTGAGCCAGAGGAGTGAGTCTGGTGGCACATGGACAACGTGGTTGTTTTTTTTTTTTCTTTCTTTCCCCATGTGTTTCTGTATCTCATCAACCATACTCAAAGTGCCATCAGCAGTGTTCTAGGAGAGAACATGGATTTTCTGTCTGGTTTGTGGAATTGTTCTGGCTTCCCCCTGACTGAAACCAAAAGGGATTTGTTCACTTTAAATAGCAGACTAAGCCTCTGGTTTGTGCCTGTTCCTGGGACTTGAAGAGTCATTTGCTGTAGTTCAAAGGGAAGGAATCTGTTGCAGCATCAGACAGAAAGCATTTTGCACTGGGGTGGTGATGATCTGAGCTGGCCATGGGTGGTGCTTGGGGTGGTGCTTGTGAGGTGTCCCTGCCCATGGCAGGGGGGTTGGAACTAGATGATCCTTGTGGTCCCTTCCAACCCTGACTGATTCTATGACTCTATGGTGTTGGTCACCACATGACCCTGGTTGGTTTTCAGCCTAGCATGGGTTTGGTTTGCAATATTGTCAGGTCATAGGCTGGATTTGATGATCTTAGAGGTCTTTTCCAGCCTCAATAATTCTGTGATTCTGTGATTGTGCTGCAATAAGTGACATATTGGAGCGCTTAGATTGGAGAGTAGGAAAAACGTCTTTGCTGCAAGAGTGGTCAGGGATTGGAAGAGGCTGCCCAGGGAGGTGGTGAGGTCACCATCCCTGGAGCTGTTCAAGAAGTGTGTGGACATGACACTTGGGGACATGGTTTAATGGCCCTGGTGGTGTTAGGTCAGTGTTTGGACTGGATGATCTTAGAGGTCGTGTCCAACCAAAACAATTCTCTGATTCTGTGAGATGTGGACTGGCTCCCAGTCCTGACCCTGCCTGAGTGGGAGGCTGTGAGGTTTGGCTGGGCTGGGTGCTGTAACTCTGTCTGGTTATAGGGATGTAAAAATAAATCAGTGCCTACACTATTCCCCTTCTCCAGAGCTCAAGAGGAGTCACCCTCATCAGTACAGGTCACTCCTTTGACACTGCTTGGGAGAGCAAGTGAGTTTTCCCTGGTCCAGAGGTTGAGGAGGGAGGAGAAGGGCAGGCTCAGGAGAGGTCCTGAGCAAGAAGGACCATGGGGAGATGAAGCTGCTGCAAGCTGGGCTTGGAGGTCAGAATGCCTCTTGGATACCGTGACCCCAAATATCTTCAGTGGGAGCATTGATAGGTAGCTGCTGTCTGCTCGTTGGTTGCAGTGTTGTAAAACTGGAATAAAACTGTGGCTGCTCAAACTCTCTGCACTTTTCCCTCCCTGTTGCTTTCTTTGGACTTCCCGGGAGTTGTTTGTTTGCTTTCCTTTCCGAATCAGTGTCTCTCCTCTCTGAGCTCTTGGCTGCAAGGTAGAGTTTCCAAGCAGGATGGTACTGGCTCAAAATACAGAAGAAGAATCCTTTGTGAAACTCTTTTGGGAAAACTCTCTGCTTTCCTCAGCCTGTCTGCAGGCTGCTGAGTGGGGCTGAGTGCTGAGGTGTGAGCACATGGTGATGTCAGTGAGGCCATGGGCACAGACCCTGGCTGCCCAGTTTTGCTTCTGGTTAGGCATAAGCTGTGAATTTCTGCCTGGAAGTGGCAGCCTGCCCTCCTGTATCGATATCGTTCCGACCTGCTGCTGCAAATCCTGTGCTACAAAAACATGATTAGGAGAGAGACATTAACCAGAGCAGCCATCCTTGCTGCCACATCATCTTCTCGAGGGGGGGGGGAGCAAATAAAAATCAATAAAAAGGGGTCTAGAGCACAATTCTTGCTGAGGAGTGGCTGGAAGGGAACTGGGGGTTGTTCAGCCTGGAGAAAAGGAGGCTGAGAGGAGACCTTCTGCCTCTCTACAACTCCCTGAAAGGAGGTTGGAGCCAGGTGGGGTTTGGTCTCTTCTTCCAAGAAACAAGTGATAGGGTGAGAGGAAATGGCCTCAAGTTGCACAGGAGATGATTGGGATGGACATTATAAGAAACTAGTAAAGTTGTGCTGATGGAAAGGTGCTGCCCTTTTTAGTCTGTAGTGGGTGAGGAGTGGCTGAGGAAACTGGGGTTGTCCAGCCTGAAGAAAAGGAGGTTGAGGGGAGACCTCATTGCTCTCCACAGCTCCCTGCAAGGAGATTGGAGTGAGGTGGGGGTTGGTCTCATCTCCCTAGTAACAAGTGCTAGTGTGAGAGGAAACAGCCTCAAGTTGCACAGGAGAGGTTTGGGTTGGACATGAGGAACAATTTCTTCACCAAAAGAGTTGTGAAGGCCTGGACCAGGCTGTCCAGAGCAGTGGTGGTGTCATTGTTTCTGGAGGGATTTAAAAGCTGTGTAGATGCAGTGCTGAGGGACCTGGTTTAGTGGTGACCAAGCACAGTGGAGGTCTAATGGTTGGACTTGGGGACCTTAAATGTCTCTTCCAACCAGGACAGTGCTGAGATCATGCAGTGTGTCCTTACCACCCCGATTTTTTCCCATTTCCTTTTCTAATTTCTAGTAATTGAGCTCAATGAGCCTGCTTGGAGCTGATTCCTCAATACAATTTTCTTTACATCTCGTTCTGATTTCTGGCCTCACTCCAGCTGCTTGCTTGATGGTGCATTTTATTTTAGCTTCTTAATTTGCTCTTAGAGTTGTCAACACCGTGGGGCCCTCTTGCTGCTTTGCTTTGCCTAAGTAGGGTAGATGTATTTCTTAGGGTGCTTAACCACTTGGTTGCTGCTGATGCAAAAAACCTTGCAGGGGTTGTTGTCAGCCACTTGCTGTGCTGGTGGCAGGTGAGTGGCTCTGTTGGGCTGTGCTGCTGAAGGTTCCCAGTACTGTCAGGTAGGGAACAAGCCACAGACATGGAGATGAATTTTCATGCAGCCCAGCACATGGCTGCCTTCTGGGCTGCCAGTGACCATTGTTGGCTCCTGTTAAGTTTTTCATCAACTAACACCCCCAAGTCCTCCTTGGGACTGCTCTGGAGCTGCTCCTTGCCCAGCCTATATTTGTGGTTGAAGAATGGCTTGAGAGCAGTCTGGAGGAGAAAGCCTTAGGGGTGTCAGTTGATGAGAAATTCCCTGTGAGACAGCAATGGTCCCTGGCAGCCCAGCAGGCAGCTGTGTGCTGAGCTGCATCCAAAGCAGAGAGAGCAGCAGCACAGGGAGGGGATTCTGCCCTCTGCTCTGCTCAGCTGAGACTCCACCTACAGCACTGCCTCCAGCTCTGGGGCCCCCACCACAAGAAGGACTTGGAGCTGTGAGTGGGCCCAGAGGAGGCCACAAAGATGATCAAAGGGATGGAGAACCTCACCTATGGGGACAGGCTGGGAGAGTTGGGGCTGTTCAGCCTGGAAAAGGGAAGGCTCCAGGGAGACCTTAGAGCAGCCTTCCAGTACCTGAAAGGGCTCCAGGAGAAGCTGAGGAGGGACTTTTGACAAAGGCTGGGAGTGCCTGGATGAGGGACAATGGCTTTGAGCTGGGAGAGGGGAGACTGAGACTAGAGGTAAAGAAGAAATTCTTGAGAGTGAGGGCAGGGAGACACTGGAACAGCTGTGGATGCCTCCTCCCTGGAGGTGTTCAAGCCCAGACTGGATGGGACTTGGAGCAACCTGGTCTAGTGGAAGGTGTCCCTGCCCACGACAGAGGGGTTGGAACTGGATGGTTTTTTAAGGTCCCTTCCAACCCAAACCATTCTGTGATGACTCTGTCCTGATGGATCCACCAGACTCACCCTCAGGTGCCTTTGATCCTAGAGCCAGCCATGTACCACAGGCAGCTGCCCAGCAGCCATCTGAAAGGAGCAGATGCAGATGCACTGTTGTCTCTTTCCCCATCCACAGGCAGGTAATTGCATTTGAAAGGATTATTATGGGCTCCCAACAGCTTTCAGCACAGATCTCTGCGATCACAGCTCTGAGGAGGTCGAAATCTCCCTCTTGGCAAGTCCGTGCAGCTTTGTTGAGTGCGGCAGAACCGCTCTGACCTGCAGCTACCTCGGAGCTGGCTCTCTGCCTTTGCAGTTCTCTCTCATGCTGGCTTTTGTTGATGCAACAGAAAGTCTTTCCATCTCCTCTCTACCCAAGTAATAGACATGATCAAATCAGGGTTGTGATGAAGCAAAAATGAAAATATGAGGCAGAAACCAGGAGTCCAAATGCTCTCTTTCATGATTGCCTTCTTCCCTTTGGTGGCTCAGGGTTTTGTGGCTTTCATAGGAGAGCTTTCCCCCTGCATATTTTTCTCACTTTACCATTTGCATTTTGCAGAGCTTGATTATGCAGGCAAAATGTAGCTGGTTTGCAGGTGTCCCAATACATTTTCACTTTTCCAGCAAATCTTTTTGACACTGCACGTTCTCCTAGGCACTGCTGTGCTGTTGCAAGTTGATATCTCCCAGCTGCTCTGTGTTTACTGCTGCCTAGATGTAAAAGATTGGTCCTGGAATGTGTGATCCTCTATGGGGTTGGATGTTTTAAAGTGTTCACGTTGGTCCTTTGAGTGGTTGGGCATGGTAGGACTACAAAGATGATCCAAGGGCTGGAGGATAGGCTGAGGGAGCTGGGGTTGTTCAGCCTGGAGAAGATAAAGTTTTGGGAAGACCTTAGAGCAGCCTTTCAGTACCCGAAGTGGGCTACAGGAGAGCTGGGGGGGAACTTTTCTTAAGGGTGTCTAGAGACAGGACAAGGGGGAATGGTTTGAAGCTGAGGGAGAGCAGGGTTGGACTGGAACTCTTTAGAATGAAGGTGGTGAGACTCTGGAATAGGTTGCCCAGGGAGGTTGTGGACGTTCAAGACCAGGCTGGATGAGGCCTTGAGCAACTAAGAGGCTGAGAGGCGTCCTTGCCCACAGCAGGGAAGTTTGAGCAGATGATCTCTAAGGTCCCTTCCAACCTAAGCCATTATGATTCTGTGGGATTAGCTCTTGACAGTGGGCCCATGCTGTTGCCTGGGGGCTATCTAAGACAGGTTGTTCCATTGCTCACTGGAGAATCATCATTGAGAAAATGAAGCACATGTTTGTAGCCTGTTACTCAAATGCTGCTCTGCTGCTTGGGCTGAATCATCACCCCTGTGCACATAGTCTCTGTTTATTGTTTACCTTGCTTCCAAATTAATCAGCAAGTTGCTTTCTGGAGGAGAAAGGCAGAAGCAGTTCTTTAACCTTGCTTGTGGCAACATCTCTTTGGATTCCACCTTACTGCAGAATCACTTCTGCAAAACAACTCCCCTTAAATTTCATGCATGGGGCTCATAGTCCAGCTCTCATCTGTGACTATTGCTGCACTGGGGAATGTCTAATCCTGCTAATTTTTTGTGTTATGTGGTGAGTAGGAGTAGGAAAAAAGAAGCTTGATCTTGCCTTGTGGTATAGCAAGGCCAGCAGCACCAGGGAAGCAATTATCTCCCCCTGTGCTCAGCACCGGCGAGGCCATACCTTGAGCAGTTTGTTCAGTTTTGGGGCTCTCACTCCAAGAAGGACATTGAAGGGCTGGAGTGTGTCCAGAGAAGGACAACAAAGCTGGGGAAGGGTCTGGAGAACAGGGCTGGGGAGGAGCAGCTGAGGGAACTATGGTTGCTTAGTGTGGAGAAGAAGAGGCTGAGGAGACCTCATTGCTCTCTGCAAAACCTCCTGCAAGAAGGTTGGAGTGAGGTGGGGATTGGTCTCTTCTCCTTAGTATTAGGTGATAGGATGAGAGGAAATAGCCTCAAGTTACGCCAGGGGAGGTTTAGTTTGGACATGAAGAGCAATTTCTTCCCCAAAAGGGTTGTCAAGCCCTGGAAGAGGCTTCCTAGGGCAATGGTGGAATCCCTATACCTGGAGGGGTTTTAGACCCTCACAAAAAATGTGGTGCTAAGGGACATGGTTCAGTGGTGACCTGGCAGTGCTGGGTTAACAGTTGGATTCTGTAATGTTGGAGGTCCAACCTTAACAGTTCTATGATTCCAAGGAATGGGAAAGAAGAACAATCTGTGCCATCATTGTGTGGGTGTCAGGTGGACAAAGGGAGATGTGGTTGCACTGCAGGGAGGGTTTGCAGGAGAATGTGAAGCTAATGATACAAGATGTTGATCTGAATGAGGCAGTGCCAGGCAATGCCATCCACAGCACAGCTCCTTTTGCAGCAAAGAAACAAACTGCAATTACTTTCTGTTTATTAGCCAGAAGAGGATTTTGTTGTTGTTGTGGTTTGTTTTTTTTTCCCCCTTGAACACAGACATCTGCAGAAGATATACATCAGCCCACTTGTAGCTTGAATAGAAGAGGATTTTGAGCTTGATGGGGATGGAAAAAAACCAAAGATGGTTAATAGTTCCTAGCTTTAATTTTCTCCTGGGTACTTGGATTGGCAAAGTCTCTCCACCATTGGAGGCAAGTGGGTGGTGATATGCATGGAAAGGGAGAAGATGAAGTTGGGATGCAAGGTAGTAAAAGAAATTGCCATTAGTTGGGAAAAAAGCTTGGATTCATCCCAGTTAACTGTAAGCACTTAGAAAGATGTGTTTGCATTAGAAAATTAGGTGTCAGAGAGAAATGTCTCCATGGAGCAGTTCCACAGAGTGGAATTGCCTCAGAGGGGGCACCTCTGTGCATTGGGGAGAGACAAATTAGAGTGTGCTTGGGCAGCTGGTGTGTGACTGAGCTACTCTGCCCTGAGCTGCCTTTGTGCTAGCTCTCCATGGCTCTGCTGAGCTTTATTTCCCACTGGTCCTTCAAGTGGGGTAATGAGACCTCACTTGAAATAGGAGACTTTTCTTGGAGTACTGTGTCTAGCTAGGGGACCCCCAAGACAAGAGGTACATAGACCTACCAGAGCAGATCCAGAAGAGGCCACGAAGATGATCAGAGGGCTGGAGCACCTCTCCTATGATGACAGGCTGAAAGAATTGGGACTGTTCAGCTAAGAAAAGAGAAGGCTTCAGGGAAACCTTAGAGCAGCCTTCCAGTGCCTGAGAGAATCTTCAGGAAGGCTGGGGAGGGACTGTTCAGAAGGGCCTGAGCCAAAGGACGAGGGGCAATGGTTTGAAACTGGAGTGGGGTAGACTTAGGTTGGACATCAGGAGGAAGTTCTTCACAATGAGAGTGGTAAAATACTGGAACAGGTTGCCCAGGGATATGCTTGAGGCCCCACCCCTGGAGACATTCAAGGTCAAACTTGATCTAGTTGGAGGTGTCCCTGCTGGCTGCAGGTGGTTGGACAAGATGACCTTTGAGGGTCCCTTCCAACCCGATGCAATCTGAATCTGTGATGTGGCAGTAGAAGCAGAGACCTGGGTGAGACGGAAATCACAAAGCTCAACTAATTAATAGTTGAAAACAGTTTTGGCATGTTCAGGTGGAGTTTGCAACTTACAGTGGAGCTACCAAGCCTCCAGCCACAGGTGAAGAATGGTAGACTTGTAGGAGCGGGGCTTCTGTTGTCATCTCTGGGTTTCTCCAGCCTGGCTTTGCAAAGTGGAGGAGCCAGCAGCGTGGAGCTCGATGGCAGCGTGCCACAGAGCACGTGAGAGAAGAGCACATTTCCATATTTCTTTTTGTTGTTGTTGTTATTCAGAGCACATAAAGCATTTTTTTATAGCCTGAGGTAAAACTTTAATAGTTGTTTGATGGTAAATTTCCATGTCAGCTGCTCTGGAATTTGGTTGGAGGGCTGAGCCAGGAGAAGCATATTGTAGCAGGGGGATTCCTGGTTATGTGAGAGCCACAAATATGACCCAGGAAGGCAGAGATCCAAGAGAAGAATGCAAAGTTTGAATGATAACAGTTGCCTCATTCCACCATGCAAATGAAACACCAAATGTTCAAGTTCAAGCTAGGGTGGCAGCTTTTTTATTTTTATATTTTTTTTTCCCTTCTTGAAGGATCTGGCCACCCCCAGACTGGGTCTGATGCAGTTTCTTTCTTGAACATATTGAAGGCAGAATTCATCATCTTGGTAACTTTTTCCATATGGCTCTTATCCTCCTGGAAATAGTTCTGTGTTTGGCTTCCTGTTCCTTGGTCCTTCTTTCCCATATCTGATTGTTATTTTTCTTTTTTTTTTGAGGGGGTGGGGGGGTGAGGGGGTGTATTTTTTGTGTCTGCCTGAGTGTGATTGTGAGTCCTTTGCAATTCCTAAGTCCCAAATGAGCCTGTGTGGAATTTGGGCTGAGGGATCAGCAGGGAGCAGTCAGGGATGCGCAGTGCTGCTGTCGCAGCACGCACGTCTCTAGCCCACAGCTCCCACACGTGGCTCCTGGCACCAGGCTCAGTCATCCCAGCTCCCATGCACACACTCATTCATGGCCTTTGAGTCCTTTCCCAAGTCCTCAGCTCCACCTCAGTATCAAAAAGCAGGATAAAATCCCCAGAGGTTTTGTGCATCTCCATGGTCTTTGTACCGGTGCACCTTTGGTATGCAGGCACCTGGTCATGGGCCAGAAAGGGAAAGAGGTTAGTGGGAGTCATGGCCCAGGGGGGAAGGAGGGGATTCTGCTCCTCTGCTGAGACCCCCCCTGCAGTGCTGGGGCAGCTCTGGAGTCCTCAGCACAGACAGAGACCTGTTGGAACAGGGCCAGAGGAGGTCACAGCAATGCTGGCAGGGCTGGAAGCCCTCTGCTGGGAGGCCAGGCTGAGAGAGTTGGGGTTGTGCAGCCTGGAGAAGAGAAGGCTCCAGAGAGACCTTCTGGTGGCCTTTTGGTGTTTAAAGGGCTGATCAGCAGGCTGGGGACAGACTTTTTCTTAGGAGCTGTTGTGACAGGACAAGGGGTGATGGTTTGAAACTAAAAGAGGGAGATTCAGACTGGAGAGCAGGCAGACTTTTTTTTTTATCTGGTGGTGGTGAGATCCTGTGCCAGGTTGCCCAGAGAGGTGGTGAGGTGGTAGATGCCCCCATTCCTGGAACCATTCCAGGAGAGATTGTCTGGGGCTCTGAGCAACCTGCTCTAGTTGCAGATATCCCTGCTGACTGCAGCAGGGTTGGTCTAGATGACCTTTAGAGATCCCTTCCAACCCAAACTATTCCATGATGCTATGACTGTGCTTCTCCAAGAGCTAATGAAATCCCATCAGCAGCATGTGTTGTGCTCCTCTGTTCAAGCAGTGCTCCTGTCTTTGGTTTCTGGGCCTGGCCAGGGAGTTTGGATTCAGAGTCCTGATCGTTTGCAGTGAGTCTTGGTTGTGGTCTTACAGGTGTAACTGAAGCAGCCAAAGGAGAGCAGGGGTTGTTGACAGTGGTGCTTTCAAAGCCATCTGCCCTTCCCTTGATGTTCTCAGTGACTAACACCTGGTGCTGAAGTAGACTTGGTCTTTGCTGCAACAACCTTGAGGTGCTTTGTTGCTGGTGAAAATCCTGCATGGGTGCCAAGGATTGACTCTCCCAGAGATCTGCTGAGAGTCAAAAGCTGTGGGCTCTGTTCTCCTGCAGGGGTGCAGAATGACAGTCAGCATTGTAAATTTGTTGTTGATGAAGGTTAGGAGCTGATGCTAGCTCTGGAGGGGAAAAGCACAGAAAATAGGCTGCCCTTCCTCTGCTCTGCCCAACACCTGTGTCTCAAACCACATTCACCTCCAAGGGAAGAGGATGAATCCTTGCTAAGCAGGCTGAGAATATCCCCCCCTGAAAGCTGTGCCACTCATCTGATTTGTGCTCTTCAACATCTACCTTCTCCAGCAGTGCCAGGCAGTGGTAGGACCCTGTTGGTGCCAAGCACTGACTTCAGTGGGACATCTGGCATATCACAGGTCAAGCTCTGAATGTCCAGATGGCAGAAAATTGCCCATTAGGTGAATAATTGATTTTTTTTTTTTTTCTGGAAGGGAACAGGGCCTGTGGCTGACCTGTGTTCCCAAGAGACACTGCTTAGTAACCTTAGATGTTGATGGTGGAGCTGATGGCCTTTGGAGAACATTAAGTGATGCTGGATGAGCACAGTACCCTCTCTGCATATGCAACTGTCCTGGTTTTGAGCCACAGGCTGCCCAGGGCAAAGGGACAGAAAAGAGATTCTCTACCCCTTCCTGAAGAGTAGAATAAAAATGCTCCACACTGGATTTGGAAGTTTAAATGGAAGCTCCATTTACCAACATATACAAAAGGCATTCAGGTAAAAGGAAGACATTTCACTCTGTAATGGGTCAAGAACTGGCTGGAGGGCTGGGCCCAGAGAGTGGTGGTGAATGGTGCCACATCCAGTTGGGGGCCAGGCACCAGTGGTGTCCCCCAGGGATCAGTGCTGGGCCCCATCCTGTTCAATCTCTTTATTGATGATGTGGATGAAGGAATTGAGTCCATCATCAGTAAGTTTGCAGCTGACACCAAGTTAGGAGCAGGAGTTGATCTGTTGGAGGGCAGGAGGGCCCTGCAGAGGGACCTGGCCAGGCTGGCTGGGTGGGCAGAAGCCAATGGGATGAGACTGAACAAGGCTAAGGGCAGGGTTCTACACTTTGGCCACAACAACCCCAAGCAGAGCTACAGGCTGGGGACAGAGTGGCTGAGAGCAGCCAGGCAGAGAGGGACCTGGGGGTGCTGGGTGACAGCAGCTGAACATGAGCCAGCAGTGTGCCCGGTGGCCAGGAGAGCCAATGGCATCCTGGCCTGGATCAGGAATGTGTGGCCAGCACGAGCAGGGAAGTCATCCTGCCCTGTGCTCAGCACTGGTCAGGCCACCCCTTGAGTACTGTGTCCAGTTCTGGGCTCCTCAATTCAAGAGAGATGTTGAGGGACTGGAAGGTGTCCAGAGAAGGGCAACAAAGCTGGGGAGGGGTCTGGAGCACAGCCCTGTGAGGAGAGGCTGAGGGAGCTGGGGGTGTTCAGCCTGGAGAAGAGGAGGCTCAGGGCAGACCTCATTGCTGTCTACAACTACCTGAAGGGAGGTTGTAGCCAGGTGGGGGTTGGGCTCTGCTCCCAGGCACCCAGCAGCAGAACAAGAGGACACAGTCTCAAGCTGTGCCAGGGGAGGTCTAGGCTGGGTGTTAGGAGGAAGTTCTTCACAGAGAGAGAGATTTGCCATTGGGATGTGCTGCCCAGGGAGGTGGTGGAGTCACCATCCCTGGAGATGTTCAAGAGCAGCCTGGGTGAGGCACTTAGTGCCATGGTCTGGTTGATTGGATAGGGCTGGGGGATAGGTTGGGCTGGAGGATCTTGGAGGTCTCTTCCAACCTGGTTGATTCTACGATTCTATGACTCTATCATTCTATGACTCTACGATTCTACGATTCTATGACTCTATGATTCTACGATTCTAGCATTCTATGATTCTATGAATATGATTCTATGATTCTATCATTCTATGATTCTATGATTCTATGACTCTATGATTCTATGATTCTATCATTCTATGATTCTATGAATATGATTCTATGATTCTATCATTCTATGATTCTATCATTCTATGATTCTATGAATATGATTCTATGATTCTATCATTCTATGATTCTATGAATATGATTCTATGATTCTATCATTCTATGATTCTATCATTCTATGATTCTATGAATATGATTCTATGATTCTATCATTCTATGATTCTATCATTCTATGATTCTATGAATATGATTCTATGATTCTATCATTCTATGATTCTATCATTCTATGATTCTATGAATATGATTCTATGATTCTATCATTCTATGATTCTATGATTCTATGACTCTATGATTCTATGATTCTATCATTCTATGATTCTATGAATATGATTCTATGATTCTATCATTCTATGATTCTATCATTCTATGACTTTATGATTCTATGATTCTATCATTCTATGATTCTATGACTCTGTGATTCTATGATTCTATCATTCTATGATTCTATCATTCTATGATTCTATCATTCTATGACTTTATGATTCTATGATTCTATCACTCTATGATTCTATCACTCTATGATTCTATCACTCTATGATTCTACCATTCTATGATTCTATCACTCTATGATTCTATCACTCTATGATTCTACCATTCTATGATTCTACCATTCTACGATTCTATCATTCTATGATTCTATCATTCTATGATTCTATCATTCTACGATTCTATCATTCTATGATTCTATGACTCTATGGTTCTATGACTCTATGGTTCTATGACTCTATGATTCTGTGATTCTATGATTCATTCACAAACCAGGCTCAGCTCTTCACCTGAGCCTAGCAGTCCAAAGCCTTCTGGAGCCTTCCAAAACCTTCCACCCCCCTCAGCCTCGGCAGGCCCAAGAGGAGGCCAAACTGCCCCCACCAGACCCAGGCCTGCTGCAGGCTGCCCCAGGCCCAGTGCTGTAGCTGGAAATTCACTGCCAGCCAAGGCCAGGAGAAAGCCTCTCCCCCACACACCATAAGGTGACAACACACAGCCCGAGGTGGAGAGAAGAGAGATTGGGAATTGGCTGTACCCTCCCTTAAATAGAGAGGTACAGCAAAATGGAATAGAATGACAGCCAGCAGTGTGCTCTGGTGGCCAGGAGCACAGCACCATTCTGGGGTGGATTGGAGAGGCTGTGGTTAGGAGGTGCAGAGAGGTTCTCCTCCCCCTCTGCTCTGCCCTGCTCAGGCTGCATCTGGAATGTGCAGGATGAGTGCCCAGAGGCTGGAGCCAGGCTCTGCTGGGTGATGCCCAATGCCAGCACAAGGGGCAGTGGTGGGAGCTGAGCCAGAGGAAGTTCCATAGAAACAGGAGGAAGAATTTTTTCCCTGTGATGGTGACAGAACCCTGGAACAGGCTGCCCAGGGGGGTTGTGGAGTCTCCTTCTCTGTACATATTCAAAACCCACCTGGATGCATTCCTGTGTGATCTGCTCTGGGTGACCCTGCTCTGGCAGGGGGCTTGGACTGGATGAGCTTTTGAGATCCCTTCCAGCCCTTAACATTCTCTGATTCTGTGATTACAGTATTCTGGGACAAGCTGCTAGTCCCCCTGGGACTCTCTACCCTCTGGAGGACTTTTTGTTATGGTTATACCAATTACCTCTTAATTTCCCTTCACCGACAACAGCAACCCATCTTTCTTTCTCTATTGGGTATCATTAGATGGGGAAGGGAGACCAAGGAAGGTTTAATTTCTGAAGCTGAAACTTTGCTGAGCTCCTGGCTGGTGGAGCCCTGAGGTTTGTAGGGGTTGTTGTGAGCAGCAGGAACACAGGACGACGTTGTGTAGGATGCTGAGCTGATGAGCAGCATCTATAAAATGAGTGATTAAAGTCCCCAAGAGCAGGCTGGAAGTGATTTGAGGTTGCTTAAGGCCCCTGAAATGAGAAGGGACGAGTCACAAGCTGAGTTGTCTTGGCCAGAAGCTGGTTTGTATGGTAGATTGAAGACAGGGGAGATGGTGAGAGGCAGTCCAATTATTGGCACAGGCTTCCTGGCAAATGCTCTCCTCCAACCCTCAAGGTGTGTGCTGCCAGTGGACAGAGCTGGTGTGCAGAAACCACCTGGCTGGCCTGGGGAGGAAATCGGTCTGGGGGTCTCTGAGGGCTCCTCTCTTTTGACAGCTTAAAGGACTCAAATGCATGTAGAGCTCTGGGGCTGCTGCCATGTCCTCACTCCAAGCAGCTGATCTTTAGGAGAACAAAAACTGGTTGATTTTTCTTTTTTCTCACTTGCTTCCTTGGCAGTCTGTTCCCTGCTGTGACCATGAGATAGCCAGACTCTCACCATAGCTTTGACCAGCCAGTGCAGCCCATGTCTAGGTGTGCACATCACTGCCTTCCCAGCTGAGATGTGAAGCACTTGAGCAAGTCTAAGGAGCCGTGGGAAAAAAGAATAGTTGGAGGAAGCTTTTCCTGGGTTGTGTAGGCCAGCTGATGCTCAGCTTCCTGAGGTGGAAGTGGCAGTTACCTTGCTCCTACCTGAGGTGGGTTCAATCCATGGAAGGGTAACACTGGTGCAGTGACAATCTGAAGGTTTGACAGAATCAGTGTTGTTGGCAGAAACCTTTAATATCATCAACTCCAACCATTATCTAACTCTACCAGGGCCACTACTACACCATGTCTTTGAGCACCTTTTAAATGCATCCAGGGATGGCAATTCAGCCACTGCCCTGGGCAGCCTGTCCCAGGGCTTGACAACCTTTTGCTATGTCCCCTGTAAACCTCCTCTGGTGTAACTTGATGCCATTTCCTCTTGTTCTACCAGTTGTGACTTCAGAGAACAGACCAACCCCCATCTCCAACCTCCTTTCAGGGAGTTGTAGAGAGTGAGAAGGCCTCCCCTCAACCTCCTTCTCTTCAGAGCCCAAGTCCCTCAGCTGCTCCTCACAAGATTTGTTCTCCAGAGCCTTCAGCAGCTTCATTGCCCTTCGATTCTTGTTGGAGCAAGTCAGGGTGCTGCTGAGATGGCAGCTGCATTGCCAGTATCTAACAGACAATGCACTTGGCATTATCCTTGATATTCAGCTTGGTTCCATTAATTTCTTACATTAAAAGCTATTGCCCTTGTGTAGCGAGGAGGAGGAAGGACAAGACAGTGACACTGCTGCTTTGCTGTGTCCCACATTCCACCAGAGGGTCATTTATTTTCAGACATGCAGAAGGCATGCAAGCTTTAAGCCCCAAAAGGCAACTGCATCCTGGACTGCATCTTAAGATGCATGGCCAGCAGGTCAAGGAAGGTGATTCTGTCCCTCTGCTCTTGTGAGACCCCAGCTAGAGTAGTGCATCCAGCTCTGGAGTCCCCAACACAAGAAGGATGTGGGACTATTGGAGAAAGTCCAGAGGAGGGCCATAAAGATGATCAGAGAGCTGGAGCACCTCTCCTATGAGGACAGGCTGAGGCAGTTAGGTCTGTTCAGCCTGGAGAAGAAAAGGCTTCAAGGAGACTTTTTAGCAGCCTTCCAGTATCTGGAGGGTCTACAGGAGAGCTGGGGAGGGACTGTTCAGAAGGGCCTGTGGTGACAGGACA